>NC_080860.1:11808719-12119923 GCF_030435755.1 Ochotona princeps | reverse complement strand
ATACCGCCCAAACAGATCCAGGGGAACTCAAGTCCAACAACTTACCCATGTGGCAGCAGGAATACTTAGCGAGAGGCTATCAAAGGTATCAAATCGAACAGGACTCTGAAACAAATGTTGCAGAAAATCCACAAAGCACTTAGGGTCAAGTCAGAGTTCTAGGGGGCAGGACTACACACTCGTGAGAGAGTTCAACACTAAGATGGCCACTGTTGACAAAGCATCACATTCTGAGTAGATTCTTACAAATCAATACAAGAGTCACAGCTCTGCTAAACTGCAGCAAGGATGACACACCAGACACAGTGACGTGGGGACTCTACCCCAGGGGAGCAGTCAGGGCCATGGCTACAGATACGCACCCCGCTGTCACGCCTGACAGGAAACCTCTGAGAGCACTTGGAATGTGTAGGCACTGGCCAAGTATGGCACACCCCCAAACTGGAAGGTGTATTTGAAATAATGCAGCAGAAAAACATGTAATTATGTGGAGAAATGTTCATAGTACATTGTTCATTGCAAAATGGCAGCTAAAACAGGGCCAAGGTTCCTACTTTTGGTAAAGTCAGGGTAACCTGGCTAGGGTTCACCCCGCTGGAGGTCACCCTCCAGGTTCTCCCAGGAATCCTAACAGAGCAAGTCTGGCCTGGAGTGAGCCTGCCCTAGGGTTGCCCTTACCTGGTGTTCACAGTGTTTGCAGACCATGTTGCTCGTGAGTCGTCCGTGAAAGGGGTGCTGAGACTTCCAGGGAGGGGCCATGGGGTGAGGTGACCCTAGAAAGCAAACGTCTCGGGCTGTGCCACTTTTGGTCCCCAGGCACAGCCCCCTTACAGTTTTACAGTTTTCTGAAAGATTTATGTATTTGAAAGGCGGAGTTTCAGAGACAGGAGAGATAGAGTTCTTCCAACTGCTGGTTCTCCCCCCAAATGGCCGTAACAGCCGGGGCCAGGCCAGCCTAAAGCCAGGAGCCTGGAATGTCATCCTGGCCTCCCACACAAGTGGCAGGGGCCCAAGTACTTGGACCATCTTTCTCTACTTTTCCAAGCACATTAGCAGGGAGCAGGATTGGAAGTGGAGCAGTAGAGATTCAAACCAGTGCTCATATGAGATGTCAGCATTGTAGGAAGCAGCTTAACTGGTTACATTGTACTACAACACTGGCCCACAAACTCCCCATTTGGGGAAAGATGCTGTGGCATAGCAGGCTGAGCCAAGACACTGGCATACCATATCGGAGCACCAGTTCAAGTCCCAGCTGCTCCTTTTCCGATCTAGTTCCTTGCTAATGCTCCTGGCTATGGTGGCCATTTGGGGAATGAACCAGCAGATGGGAGCTCTTTCTCCCCTCTCTCTGCCTTTCAAATAATCTTAATTAAAAACAAATTTTTAAAACTCCCTCTTTAGACAAAATGTGCTACACACACACTGAAAATACCTTTCCGCCTTGACTTCCATTAAAGACACATCATTTCTTTTCTGGAGAGTCTACAGAAGTCCTGACATGTGGTTTCTGTATAATGGGTCCACCCACATTTGAAAAAAGAATTCATACTTTCCAGGGTTGGTTTGTTTTTTGACTTCTACTTTGTTTTTATAAATGCATGCTGTAAAGGTCGGAGCAGAGACAGGAGAGTATTCCTCCACACGGTGAGACGAGGCTGTGACTCACAGAGAAAAATCAAGAGCTGAAGAACGGGGCTGTCACTTAGCTGGGCTGGGAGCCAGGGGACCAAGCACTGCTGGGAACCTAGGGCCCCCAGAGCAGCCCCAGGCTGGGTTTCCTGTGGGCTCCACCCACTGGAGATCTTTTCCCCAGTGGGGGCCTCAGTGGGCTGCAGAGGGGGGAGAAGTATTGCCCACCCTTTCCGGAGTCACCAGCTTCACAGTGCTGTCACAAGGACTTAAATGAGGTACTGCGATGCCTGGCAAACAGCATGGGTGCCAAACCAGTTGTTCCTATTACCTTTGCTGCACAAAAGAATAAATTCTTAGGTTTCATTGTTTTATGGCCTCAGCAAGACACTGAGGAACTGCAAGGCAAGGTGGCTCTGGCAGAGCTGCTAAGGCCAGGACAGGGCAGGGTTTACAAAGTTGCTTCCAGGATCAATTCACAGAGGTGAAAAAGAGAAGTCCCTTGTTTTAAGTACAAATATGTCTGTTGAGACAGAAACCAGGAGGGCTGGGGTATGAATGGATCCCGAGAGAGTCACTGAAGCCTGGCTTCAAAACCTAAGTTCTCTTGCAAGGACAGGCCGCCCTGGAGGCTGCCAGGAGAAAACACCAGTTCAGACAGACAAGTCATGGTCCTATCCAAGAAGCACAGGTCCCACGCACCATAATTCACCAGGAAATAGTTACCTCTCATGCGGCAGGTGATCTGTTTAGAAATTGCTTCAGACTGTTGCTGTTTGGAAAGAAAAGAAACAGACTGAAAACCTCTCACAGTCCCCTTCCTCACCTCCCCTCAAGCCCTGCACTGGCCGAGTGGTTGTGCAGAGGGCTCAGAACTCCCTGAACAAAGCCAAGGGCTCAAAGCGGTACCAATGACCTACTTTGGTGGGTACCTGGAAGCAGCCAGGAAAACCCATCTCCTCACTCTGGTGTGGCTCCCCTCTGCTGGGCATATCAATTGCCCAATGTTGACACTATTGCAGAGAAGCAAGGAATCATGTGGTTGGTTCTGCTTAAAACCAACCTGAACTACATCTCTCAATCATTTGAGAGAGCCCCAGACACCCCCCTGACCAAGGTCACCAACTGCTCTGGGCACAACTGAGCACTGTCCCTGGCCCCACTCCCATGCTGATTTGTATGGTGTCCCGCCTTGAAGGCTGTGCAAAGATGCTCCTTCAGCCTCCTGCCCTCGGTAACCAGGCACAGGCTGCACTGGCTCTATCAGCCACGGGCACTAAGGCTCACCTCCAGGGAAAGCACGTCAAACAAGTGTGTGACCCGCGGCTGGCGATCCCGCTCATCTTCCAGCGACGACGTGATGACATGGAACAATTCATGTGCATCCTGTCAAAGGCAGAGCATCCTTCAGAAGCTTCGCGAGGCAGGGGAGGGTCAGAAGCAGCTGCTGGTGTGCACCACCTCTGTGCCCACGCACCACCAGTTGGGCCCACACACCTCCTGGAGGCAGGGTTTGTCACCTACTTTTTCAAAGCCCAGCTCATGCACAGAAACACACAGGCCCTAGATGTTTTCAGAAGACTCGTTTCAGGGACTTGAGAGCAGACAGGTGGGCAGAAAGGTGGCAGCTGCCTTCACACTAGCGGCCATTGAGCCTGGGTTTGTTCAGCTGAGATGGCCTTGACCTCCACTCCACCCAATCTCAAAACATTTCAAATTGTGCGAAAGTACACACAAGGAACCATCTTGCTTACTTTCTTTCCCACTGGTTTACTTCCCAAATGATCACAGCAGCTCGAGCTGGGCCTAGTCAAAGCCAGGAGTCCAGAACTCCACCTGTGTCTCCCATATGGGTGCAGGGACCCAAGCACTTGGGCCATCTTCTGCTGTTTCCACATGTCCATCAACAGGGACTAGATGAGAAATGGAGCAGCTGGGACTCAAACAAGCACCCACATGGGATGTCAGCATTGCAGGTGGTGGCTTAACCTGCTGCACAATGATGCCACCCCATTCTTGTTTATTCCTTTTTCTTTTTTTTTTCCCCAATCTTGCTTATTTCTAAGAGTGTGGTTACATGCTATCAAGCAACCACAGCACAGTGCAGCTAGCTCCATTGTCCATCTTCAGAGGTATCATCTTCCCAACTCCAAGTCCACATCCAGACAGCACTCACACTCCACTCCTGCACCCCCAGCCCCAGTAACACCACCTCTCTGCCTCAGCCTCAGTCTGACCTCTCCAGGCACCTTGCAGGAGTAGCATCACATTGAGTGTGTCCTTTGGGGACTGTCTTATTTTACTCAGCACCTGTGGGGATGTGGCAGGTGCTGAAATTCCTTTCTTCACTAAGGTCATGTAGAAAGTCAAGGCCACCAGGGTTATACCTACTCTGGTCACTGAGAGTGACGCAGCTGTGTCCAGGAGTCTGCAAAAGCTACTTGTATCCCTGCTTTTAATGTTTTTGTCTTTGACCCTGGAAATAGAACTACCAGACTGCACAATAGGGGATCCTCATTAAGGATTGGCTCTAATGGCTGATCATAACAACAACAACAAAAAAGGCAACACCACACCCCTGTCCTGGCAGAGGTGGGGCCTCTGGTGGCACTCAGCCGCCCAGGGCCTTTAGCTCCTACTCACTCCGCACAATCACACAGTCATCTTTATGAAGGCAGACAAGGGGCAGGCATGTGGAGCAACGGTTGGGATGCCATGTGGGATGTCCACATCTCATACTGGAGGGTTCCAGCCCAGCTCCATTTTCAATTCCAGCATCCGGCTAATGCGCAGCCCAGGAGGCAGCAGGTAAGTACTTGGGTGGGAGACTCAGATGGCTCCTGGCTCCAGCCTCCCCCACTGCCAAGTTGTTGTGGGTACTTGGGGAGCAAAAATGGGATGCAAGTTCCATCTGCCTGTCTGTGTTCAGCTCTGCATCGCTGCCTCACAATCAAATCAAAGTCAGCTGAATTTTCCCTTCAGCCCTTCTGGCCTGCAAAGCTCCCGCAGTCCGACCACTGTCTGCGCTCTTGTCCCTCACCGTCTGTGCTCCAGCCCAGCTGTAAGAACACCAAATTCATTTCCACAGCAGGCTACGCCTGACTCGTCACGTGAGGCTATGCCTGGATCTTCACGTGGCTGCCCCTTCTCCTTCAGGTCTCTCATCAGGGAGGCCGGCCCTCCTTGACCAAACAGCCAAAGTTGCCTCTGCATCCCTCCACCCTGGCCAATCAGCAAGAAGCACTGAAGGTGCCATCTCTGCTCCAGAGCTTCAGCCTACCAGTTGTGCCAGCCAGGCCTGGACCCCTACAACAGTGCCCCCTGCTTGGGCTCCCATTCTGGCCCTGGAGTCCGTCCTTTTAAAAGGTCACACCAGTCCACTGGCCAAAGCCCTCCACTGCTTGCCCTGCACACAGAACAAATGGCCTGCCCTGCCCAGCCTCCCAGCATGCATGCTTGACTTCTGTCGCCTCTGTCACCAGCTCCCCAACTGGGCACCAGCCCCCAGTAACTGGTTTCCTGGCCTTTCTCTACATGTCACCACTGAGCCAGCATCCTAGAATACTATTCTAGAATTCTAGAATACTCCAGTATTCTAGAATACTCTGTGCCTGAGGGGCCCAGCCCGGAATGCCTCCCTGGAGGAGGAGAGCACAGGCAGACATGCTCCTCCCTTCACCCTGCACACCAAGCGCCACAAGGCTCAGCAGCTGACATCACCTGCTTCTTTCCTAATGGACCCAAGGGTCCCTGTCGTCCACTGTAGTGAGAAGTCACTCGGGAACCAAAAAAAAAAAAAAAAAAAAACAAGGTTTGTTCTTTGGCCACTGGGTGTGGATGCCTGATGCTGCTAACCTTGCCCAACCAAACACAAAAAGAGCTGCAGTTCCTCCCCTCGGCCTAGGAGGTCGCTAGACGCCAAGGCTGTCCAAAATGTACAGTCAGGTAAGGCCCGATGTTGCTGGAGGCGGCATCCTCCTGGCCACATCTGTCTGATGCTGTGCTCACCTGCTCCTCAAAGGAAGAGATCTGCCACCTGTACATCCGCAGGACATCCAGCAGGCAGCTGGCATCCAGGACCTCATCATCGGTAACCTCTTGACAGGACAAAGCTGCAAAGAACAAAAGGGTACGACAGTAAGCTTTTCTTCTTTTTTTTTTAAGATTTATTTCTTTTTATTGGAAAAGCAGATCCGATTTTTGATCTTTTTCGATTTTCTCTCTGTCTGGAGCTGAGTCGATCTGAAGCCAGGAGCCAGGAACTTCTTCCAGGTCTCTCATGCGGATGCAGGGTCCCAAGGATTTGGGTCATCCTCAACTGCCTTCCCAGGTCACAAGCAAGGAGCTGGATGGGAAGCAGGGCCACCGTGATTAGAACCTGTGCCCATATGGGATCCCGGCACGTGCAAGGCAAGGACTTCAGCTGCTAGGTCATGGGGCCGGGCACAAGACAATTATTAAATTCACCAGCATAAAAGCTAACCAGAAAGTGCACAGTGCAGTCCACTGAAGTGAAGTGAGAACTGAAGGGCAGAAATACTAACTTCGGCATGAGCTCTCTTTCATTGTCCCTCCCTAAGCACTTTTTTAAAAAGACTGATTTCAGAGGCAGGGTGACAGAAAGCAAGCTCTTCCATCCACTGTTATACTCCCTGCATGTCTACAATAGATGGCGCCTGGGCCAGGTCTCCCACATGGGTTGGCAGGGGCCTACTTGAACCAACATCTGTTGCCTCCCAGACACATCAGTAGGGAGCTTGACCAGAAATGGAGCAGCCAGGAATCAAACCAGCATCCCGTATGGGGTACAGGTTAAGATGGCAACTTAACCAGCTGTGCCATCGCACTGTCCCCAAATGGATCTTTAAACTGTCACCATCAATCAATCTCTGCTTGTGAGATTCTGAGTGAAACACCTTGATCTCCCAGCTCTTGGGGCCGGGACCCTTACCCAGGCATCTGGTCTACACCCACATGCCCAGCTGCGCTCCTCTGGCAGCCCTCCCTCACAACCCTCATGGCCCGCAACCCTGGCTTGCACTTGTCTGCATGCCTGTCCCTGGTCACAGGACAGCCCCGAGCTGCCTGTGGCAGCCGAAAGGCTCTTCTTCTGAGAGCTGTGCTTTTCAGCATCCGTAGGCTCAAGCCAAATCAACGAAAAACCAACCTGACGGGCTAGTGAATTTCTGTGACTCAAATGACAACAGAGACCAGACTTGGCACTCTTTCGGCTAGAACGAGGGGGCTTGGCAGGCCACAGGTATCTGCTGCAATGTCCCAGCTCTTGTGTTTGTTGGCACCCAAGCAGCCACAGACCACACCTGAGCACATGGACACGGCTGTGTGCTGGTGAAACGGCATGCACAGATGCCAGGGTTGTGGCACGGCAGCTGAATGCCGGCATCCTGTCTCATGATGTGTCTAGCTGCTCTGCTTCTGATCCAGCTTTCTGCTAATACACCTGGAAAGCCAGCAGCAACAACCTGAGTCCCTGGGTCCCTGTCACTCACTCACACAGGAGACAGGTTCCTGAGTCAATCTGACCCAGCCAAAAAATCTCTTCTGGGCCTGGTCAATGGCTAAATCCTCATCTTGCAAGTTCTGGGATCCCAAAGGGGCACCAGTTTGTGTCCCAGCTACTTCACTTCCGATTCACCTTCCTGCTTGTGGCCTGGGAAAACAGTGGAGGATGGCCAAAGCCTTGAGACCCTACACCTGTGTGGGAGAGCCAGAAGAAACTCCTGGCTCTGGATCTGGTCAGCTCTGGCCATTGTGGCCATTTGGGGAGTGAGTCAGTGGATGGAAGATCTTTCTCTGTAGCTCCTTCTCTCTGCAAATCTGATCTGGTTTTTCCAATAAAAATAAATAAACTGTTAAAAATAAATAATAAATATCTTCTGCATGCTCTTGCATGTGCTCGTTCGCTCTTCCCTCTCCCAGTATTGCTCTACCACTCAAATAAATAAATCTTTTAAAAAAATGTACAAAACAGTAGCGGGCTGGATGTGGCCAGCAGAGAGTAGTGCCCTGCCCACTAGTCTTGCTCTGCCCTTCCCACAGTGATGTCGCCCTGGACCATTCTGTCAGCCTGTGGGAGAAACAGATGCAGGAGTCCATCGTCTCAGTGACTTCAGACAAAGTGGACCAGGCTGCTTCTCCTCTGATTGCAGAGAACCTGAGAGATCCTGCTCAAGGCTTGGGGTTCTTGAGGCTCTCAGTATGACTGCTAGGTCCCCCATCTCTGTGTGGACCAGGGGAAGGACAGGCCCTGGCAGCTGGCACTGACCACACAGGTGCGCTTCTAGCCCAGGGCTAGCCCTCTGCCCTGCAGAACAAAGGGCACAGAGTCAGGAAAAGAACCGTACCTTCCGCCTTCTCATTCATCCTTTAGCCAGCCTTCCTGCCAGCCCAGGAAAAGCGCCAATGTCTTCTTTAACCCACTTTGGTCCCACATGTGCAGGGTGATGTGGCAATGTCCACCAATACTTTCCCAGCCTACAATGCAACAACTTCATGTTTCAGAATCTCTCCCCTGGACAAACAGGTGCTCACATGTCTAACGGGGGCGTGTCCAACTACATTCACCACAGCCCAGCATGTCAAGGACTGGATGTCATGCATTAAACAGATTAGGCTGGCCCAGCTGTGGCTACCGTGCTGCTCGAAGGACAACAAGGAGTACAAATCTAGTCAGGCATTCATATTCAGAATAAAGAACTCATGAAGCTCAAACACAAAAGCCCAATGAAATGAGCAAGGGACTTGAAAGAAACAGGTTTCTCCAAAATACAGAAATGGCCAATACACACGAGAAAGTCTGCAGTGCCACTTACTGTCAGGGAGATGCAAATGAAACCACAACAGGATGGCACCTCCCACAGCAAATGGAAACAATGGATAGCACTTCTGATGCACTAGGAAGCTCAACAAGTGTCAGGAAGGAAGCAGGGACCCCTGTGACTCGCCCTGCTGGGAGGAGGGCACCATGGCACAGCCTCTGCTGAGACAGCACGGCAGCTCCCAAAGACATCACACAGCACGAACCAGTGGTCGGCCATGTCGCTTCCTGGGATAAACCCCAAAGAACTGAAGCAGCATGACTCACAATGGCCCGAAGCTGAACACGACCCACATGGCCACAACACCAAATGCTGTGCCTGTACATGATGGAATTCTGCCTTACAAACAGAACTCCCACACATGCCATGACATGGCTGAACTAGGAGGTCATCACATTACATGAGACTGGTCAGAAAATGACAGGTGTATGGTGCCACTTGACAAGGTCCCTGGACCAGTCCAACTCATGAGACAACAGGTGGGTGAGTGCTTCCCAGGGGCCAGGGGTCAGGGCACACATAGTTTTGCTACAGGCTGACCAACAGGAGCTCTAGGTAGGGTGGGGGAAGGGAGCTCACACAAAGAAACACGAACAACTTGGGCCCGGCGGCGTGGCCTAGCGGCTAAAGTCCTCGCCTTGAAAAGCCCCAGGATCCCATATGGGTGTCGGTTCTAATCCCAGCAGCTCCACTTCCCATCCAGCTCCCTACTTGTGGCCTGGGAAAGCAGTTGAGGACGGCCCAATGCATTGGGACACTGCACCCGCGTGGGAGACCCGGAAGAGGTTCCTGGTTCCCGGCTTCGGATCGGCGCGCATCAGCCCGTTGCAGCTCACTTGGGGAGTGAATCATCGGATGGAAGATCTCCCTCTCTGTCTCTCCTCCTCTCTGTATATCTGGTTGTAATAAAATGAATAAGTCTTTAAAAAAAAATGAATAAATCTTTAAAAAAAAAAAGAAACACGAACAACACACAGCAGTGACACAATGGCCACCTTACGCGGCTGCCCTTGTAATGCTTTCATTCCTGCATGACACATACAACTAGAGATCATTTCTCAAATGTCAAGAGATATTGGAAAGCAGCAGTAGGGGGCTTGCACTGTGGCACAGAGCATAAAACCATCACTCACCATACCAGAACCCCATATTACAGCACCAGTTCAAGTCCTGGCATTCACCATACCAGGATCCCATAGTATAGCACCAGTTCAAATCCTGGCTGCTCCCTGGAGGCCCAGGAAATGCAGAGGAGGATGGGTGACCCTACCACCCACACGGGAGACCTGGATGAAGCTCACAATTCTTGGCTCTGGCCTGGCTCAGGCTGGCCTTGGTGGCCACTTGGGGTAATAATCCCAGAGGTTCTCTCTGCAATGATTTTGTTGTTGTTGTTGTTAAAGTAGAAAAATGGATCTTAAAGATAGATTTATTTTGGCACAAAAATCTTTTTTATAGATGCATCTATTTATTCATTTATTATTAAGATTTATTTACTTTTGTTGGAAAGTCAGATTTTACAGAGAAAGGAGAGACAGAGAAAGATCTTTCATTCACTCCCCAAGCAGTCACAATGGTCAGAGCTGAACCAATCTCTGAAGTCAGGAGCCAGGAGCTTCTTCCAGGTCTCCCACACAGGTGCAGGGTCCCAAAGCCTCGGGCTGTCCTCTACTGTTTTCGCAGGCCATAAGCAGGGAGCTGGATGGGAAGTGGGCAGCTGGGATATGAACCAGTGCCCAAATGGCATCCCAGCACATGCAAGGCGAGGACTTAAGCCACAAGGCTACCACACCAGGCCCCCACAAAAATATTTTTTTAATTGTTCAATAGAGTTACAAAAAAATGCATATTAGGAAAAACTACATTCATTTTGAAAACACGGAACCAAAATAAACTTTAAGAAATATTTTGAGGGGCTGGTGCCACGGCAGAGTAGGCCAAGTTCTACCTGTGGTGCAGGCATCCCACATGGGCTGCAGTTCGAGTCCTGGCTACTTGACTTCCAGTCGAGCTCCCTGCTGATGACCTGAGAAAGCAGGTCAACTTCCATTTCCCCCACAATCTTCCTGAAGACTCCTTGCATGTTCTGGGTGTGGCTTCCCCAGGATGGCTGTGGTTCCCAACACTGGGTCATACATTTGAACAATGACAGCTGAGGTCACGTTTAGGGGAACCCTAAACTTGCACTAGCACACGTCATGTGGACAGCATTTCACGTAGTTTGTGGACTGAAAACTTTTTTTTTTTAAAACAAGGTGGTAAAAGATACTTTTCTCAAGTCAACAAACAAAATACTATGCTACACTTACATGTCATTAACTACCCTTAAATAGAATTAACGAGTTCATAATACTGTACTGTAAAAATGAACCAGAACATATCTGTACCAATCCCCTCGTCACAGCCTGTGTTCTTAGCCACTTCCAGATGACAGATCCCACACGTGGGGTTCCTGGGACCCACAGGACTGGGGACGAGCTGCAGCTCCGGCTGCTGCCCTGGAAGGCGGCACTAAGAGACACTCCCTGTCCTGCCCCAGCAGCAAGGCCATTCAACATCTGGACTTGTTTAATCCCTGCTGATGAACTACAAACCCTTCAGTTCTCACTTTACTTCTCTCTCTCTGGTTACGGTCAAGCTGAATGTCTGAATGTGTGTTCGCCCTGAGATACATTTTCGCAGATGACCTGATGTCTTCAGCCAAGGCTTTTATTTTTTAACTTCAGTGTGTGGTTGAAACCAGAGCACTTCTCACAACCAACACCTGCATGACAGTGACTTTCCCCCGCCATCCTTAAACAGCTGTTATTAAACTGATGATTCTTAAAATAAATGGCTCCATCTTTCTAAAAATGCTCACTGCTATCTACTGAGACCTTTATGATCTTTTTCTGCCTGAACCCTCTGCCCGCACTCTGGGCTGCAGCTGTTACCGTGCACAGAACACCCCATGCCCACCCGCAGCCCAGGCCCTGCCCCTCCACGCGGTCCCAGCAGGGTACCTTTCAGCAGGTGTAGCAGGGTGAGGGACAGGTACTGGTGTGGCGGAGGCTCTTTCTGATCCCTGGTGTACTGTGTGGTGAACTCCTCCAGCCACTTGATGAAAGTGGGGCAGGCCGACAGGCCCTGCAGCAGCGAGTTCATGAAGCAGGTGTTACCTAAATTGACGAGGCCGGGCACAAGGCCTGCAAAAGAACAGGGGCACAGGAGAGACGGCACATCACAGGGGACCAGCGCTCTCTCCTCTCATGTCCATCACATACGCCACAACCCTGTGCCTAGAAGCTGTGTCAGAACCACGTCTTAATCACAGGGCTCTGGGGGCCAGGCCTTGTCTATAGCCACCGCTCCCTGCGGACTCTAACTCCTCATGCTTTCTGAAACACATTACGGCACTGGCGGCGACTCGGCTTATAAGTTCGGAGGGCACTGTTTACCACCACCCCCTCTTCGGGGCTCTCCTTCAATCTCTGGAACATGCCTTCACCTCGTCTTTGGTAAGAAACCAAAGCTTCCCAGGATACAAGCAAACAATGGCTCCCTTGTTGGTCTCCCGGGACAGAGATTCTGTTCCCGTGTTAACAGTCACCAGTCATGGGGAAAGACTCCACTGTACCCACAGCAATCAGACTTTCTGCAAAGACACCATTGGACAAATGTCTCTCTTCTGTCAAAAATCCTTCTAAAGACCATTCTTATTATGAATATCCTCAAAGAGGCACAGAAGGAAAGAATGCATAATGAATTCTAGCTTTCCCAGATCAACTATGATCAGATGTTGCAAGGACTATCGGTCCTTTTCTCTCTTTTTTCTGAATTTTAATCAATGTTAAATACATTATCATTTGCTAAAGTAAAGTTTAAAAAAAAAAAAGATTTTCAAATTTTTAGGAACACACTAAGACAAAATCTGCCCTGGTGACTAGCAGCTAAGTTAGGATAAGCAGATGTGTGACGTCATTACTCAGATGCACCACCAAATATCCAATCTTCGTATTCATGACAACAGATACCAAAGCTGCTCCAAAGCCCGCCACACACCCAAGCCTGGAGCGGGGCCCAGAAGAAAACTCCTTTTTACTCCAGAGTGTAAATAATGAGTCAGAGCAAAAGTGCTGCTATAAAACCTGGAGTCTTCATTCTGACGACACAAAAGGAGAAAAACATTGCAGAGTCCCAGGCCGGCTGCAGATGGCAAAGATCTGGGTCGAGTCTGCAGCCCACAACACAGGGGCCTTCTTACCTTTCCTACGCTTCTTCCTCTCCGTGATGGGACCCCAAATCACATAGATCCCGGCCGCAAGGGCAGCAGCAATCCCACCGATGACACCCCAGTTTTTCATGACTTTATACCTGCAAGAGAACCACAAGTTTACCCATCTTACTGCATCACAAGTGGAACACAATGAGGACATGATATTGAGTCCAACTAACCTCCCAAACACCCAACCTTCTTGTTAGGTCCTGGAACTGTATTATGTCTTAAAAAACAGGAATGCTGAGGCTTCGGGGTGTAAAATGAAAGTCAGACCACAACCTTCCAAAAGCCTGGTCTCCCTCGGAGGAGTTCCGGTCCTCCACCTGCTTATCCCCTTGTCCCCTTCTTCCCCTCAGCCATGCTGGACACCCCACCAGCCAAAGCCTCAGGACCTTTGTGCCTCTGTTCCCTCTCCCCAAGCTCACTGCTGGGCTCACTCCCTCACTCCCCTTCCCATACTTACCACCTTCTTGTACTAAACCACCCCTGCTCTGTGGGCCACCTCTCTTCACTGGATTTCACTGTCTCTGAGGACAAGGGTCTTTCTGCTTTATCCAATGATACATCCCATGCCCGGCCAATAGTAGGTTCTCTATAGAAAGGGAATTCTTGGGTCCAGCCTTGTGTCATAGAGGGTTAAGCTGACAGCTGTAATGCCAACATCTGACAAGAGCACTGGTTCAAGTCCTGGCTGCTCCAGTTCTGATTTAGCTCCCTGCAAATGCACCTGGGAAGGTGGCAGGAGGTGGCCGAAGTACTATGCTCCATGCCACCCATATGGGTGTCCCAGAGGAAGATCTCTGGATTTCTGGCTTTTGCCTGACCCAGCCTTGAGGGTTGCGATCATTTGAGTGAATCAGACCATAGAAGAATGACATATCTCTCTCTCTCAATCTCAAATAAATATATTTTAAAAAATGTTTTTATAAAGGGACTTTTCTTTGGAATAAATCTTTAAAACAAAAATTCAAGATTTCTTGATTCCAGATTTGCACAATGAAGTCATTCTTTCACTAAAAATTTCAATAACAACCACTCTAAAGTTACCTCTGCCAAAGTGTGTGTGTGTGTGTGTGTGTAAAAAAGAGAGAGAGAGAGAGAGATTCTCTTACCAGCATCAGCACCACGGAAACGTGGCTATGATCTCATCTCAAGGAAGACTCAGAGGAATCACAGTACCTGTCATATCAATCAGTATTTTCCTAGTGTCACAGCTGATAACTGAATTTCAAGCACATCTTGGTTCTTCTAACTCAGAATCAACTGATTCTATACAGTGGAGTCAGGGGTTGGAGTTGTGGCGCACTGGATGAGCCAACCTGCAAAGCCAGCATCTCATGCTGGCACCAGCTCAAGTCGCAGCTGCTCTACTTCTGATCCAGTTCCCTGCTAATGCACTGGGGAAAGCAGAGGAGGATGGCCCAAGGGCTTAAGCCCCTACCACCCATGGGGCAAATGCTTCTAGGCTCCTGGCTTTGTCCGGCCCCACCTCGACTGTTGTGACCATTTAGGGAATAAACCAGTAGATGAAAGATCTGTTTTCACCTAATTCTATCTTTCGAAATAAAATATATAGATAATTTTCAAAGAAGAAAGCCAAATCACTTGAATGTGTTTCAGTCCTGGCTCTGCTGTCTGCTAGGGCCCCACGTCACCCTCCAAGCCCCCGCTCTCCCATTTATGTAGCAGGGACAACCCCGAGGCCCACCTCGGGGGATGAAGTAAGTGTTGACGCAGAGGCTATGTGGTGAGACCCTCGCCCACATTAGCTGCTGTAGCTGGTCAGTATTATTATTCCAGGGCCACTCATGGAAGTTTCTCTACAGGCTTCTTAATGCATCCCCTGTGCTTGGACGTGACCTACTCTCACCAAAGGCCCCAGCAAGGTGGGAACATTCTCCAAGTAACCCAAGCAAGTGGATTCTACCACCACCTGCATTTTCACAGACGGGCAAACTCAGAAACACAGCCAATGGGTCCCAGGGAGTCGGAGCATGTGGTGCCAACTCTGCACTTCAAATGGTGAAGTTCAGGATGGGAACTGAAGGATGTGGCACTGAAGGGAAGGGAGGCAGGACTTACCTGGAGCCTTGGCAGGGCATGGGCAGGACTCCCCTGGAAACTCCATTCCTTTGCAAAAGGACAAGGAGAGTTTGGGGGGCTTGGGCATAAAGACAGCTGACTTTTCCTCAGCTGTGGGGTCTCCAGCCAGGCTGCCTCAAGGTCATTCCCCAACCATAGAATGGGGGCACTGGACAGGATGGCCTCAGAGGGTGCCCAGCCGTGGGAGAAGCCAGCTTGTTGTACACCAGGCCATGCTTGCTCAGGGTGGGCACTGGGAGCCTGGGGAACAGGAAAGGGACGCAGGCCCTGACAGGATTGGGGATCCCAACCTCCGGGGGAACCTCACAGGTTTAGGCAACACTGGCAGGTACAAGGCACTAAGAGACAGTGGAGGCAAGAGCTGGTGGTCCCGGAGGGGGCCTGGCAGGGATCGGGGAGAGGCTTGTGCTTGCAGGATTGTGGGAATCAAGGCGGGTTTGGGGAGCCTGACAAGACTGGGGGGCCCTGGGCAAATCAGCAATTCATGTGACTGGAAGGACTCAGGGGTCTTAGCAGGCCCCAGGGACACTAGGAATCCGAGGATGGGGCGAGGTGGCACTGTCAGAATTAGGGCTCTGGGACAAATCTAGGAGCCCAGGAAGTCGTGGGAAAAATGAGAGGATGGTGGGGTGACACTGGCTCCTGACGGGAGTTGAGGGGGTCAGGGGATCTGCCATTGCCGAAGAACTGGAGGCCCCGAAAGGCCCGTCACCCTCCCAGCCTCGGGCCTGGACACAAAGCCTCCGGAGTACCTACTCAGGCCTGGGGACCCCGACTAGGACGTGCAAGGACCGCCAGAGGAGGCCCAGTTAGGAACCCCGATCCTGGCCTCTCCCGCCGCCCCGCCCCCCTCAAAGCTCACCTGACTGCCGCCCCGGTCCGCAGGAAGCGCTGGATGGCCCTGTCAGCCGCGGTCATCGCCGCCCCAGCCCGGGAACTGAGCATGGCAGTCGAGCCCGAGGCCCGCCGCTGCCCCCGTTGCGATCCCCGCGGCGGAACCCAGGGCTCCTCAGGCTGCCGCGGCGGCGGAACCCCGCGGACACCGCTTAGCTACTCGGGGGAAAGAAGGCCGAAGGACGCGCTCCCCGAGCGTCCCGGAAGTAGCCGCCGCGGGGAAACTGTTGCTGACGGACCACGTTCTTCCTTCTTCCGTAGCAACGGGCGTCGGCGTCGGTTGCTAAGGGAGGCCTCTAGATACCTCACCCCCACCCCCCACCCCCTGGCTCTGTCGTTTTTAAGTTTTGCCAAGACCCCATTCGTAAATGCAGATGCATCGCTTCCCAGAGAGATCTTAGGTCATGATACAAATTTTTCAGGCCCCCTCCCTACCAAATTCACTGTTGACGTAAGTGTCTGGGATACGGCTAAAAGGAAAAGTCGGCTATTCAACATTTAATCTTCGCACCAACCATAATATTCCCCACATTTTACATCCTGGAAAGCCTGAAAAATTTGGGAAAGTACTAAGTCTCTTGACACAGCTTGGAAGACTCTCATAACGGTGGTCAAGTCTGTCTCCAGAATAACTGTCCAAAAGAAATATAATGGGACCCACCTAGGTAATTTTAATTTTCCCCAGCGGCTGGCGCTGTGGTATAGCAAGTGAAGTTGTAGCCTGTGGTGCCAGCATTCCTTATAGACTCAGGTTCGAGTCCCGGCTACTCCACTTCAGTCTAGCTCCCTGCTAATGGCCTGGGAAATCAGCGGAAGATGGTCCAAGTTTTTGGGCCCCTGCATTTACCTGGGAGACGCAGATGAAGTTCATGGTCTCTTAAGTCAGACCCACCCAACTCTAGCCCATGCAGCCGTTTGCAGATTGAACCAGCATATGGAAGACATCTCTGTCTCTCCCTCTCTCTGTAACTCAACACATAAATCTTTAAAAAAATTTTTCTAATAGTTGCACTAAAGAAAGAAGCAACTGAGAATAAACATGTGGTAGTGCAGCTAAATCACCACTAGGAATGCCAGCCTCTTTCCAAACCCTGTTTATTTGGTGCTTCCGATCCACCTCCCTGCTACTGCAAACCGTGGGAGGCAACAGTGAGGGCTCAAGTGCTTGGCTCCCTGCCACCCACCTGAGACACCAGAACGGAGTACTTGGCCACCTTGGATTGAGTCTGGCCCAGTCTTGGCAGCTGTGGGCATTCTGAGAGTGAACTAGCAAATGGAAGGACACTCTGCCTGCCTTTCAAATGAAATGGAAATCAATAAATGAGAAGTTGGGAAAACAGTGTGTTTTACTGGAACCAGTGTATTCAAAATGCTGTCATATCAGTGAGACAACACAGTGGCCCCATGTTTGTGCTTAGGTAATCTCAACTGGGACCACTGCCTTGCATGTGCTCCTAGCTATCTGTGGCCAGTGGCAACTGCACTGAACAGCACAGCCGATAAAGTGATAGAGCCAGAGATATTTCCTTTCTTTGCACTTTACCCAACTCCAGACAGAGGCACTGCAATTGCTTTGGTTATGCAATGAATGCATTAGCTCAGTGGGTCTCAGAATGTCTTTATCTCAGATGCCAGTATGTGGTCTAAAATGAGTGAGTTCCAGTTCATGTGGGCTCGATCTATTTCTCCCATCAGAAATTAAAATGGAGACATCATTGTTAGTTCCTTAGAAAGAAGGACAGTTTCTATAAGCTTTGATTTTAGCCTATGAATTTGGGCAGATGCAGTCATGTAACCAACACTACAGTCCAGGTAGGGAATTCCCCTCCTCTGCTCCCAAGCCCACCTCTGTCCCTTTGGAATCTATCCCATCATTGACCTCCAAACCCTGACCAGAGTGGACTCTACTGGCTGACACACCCACAACCTGTTCAGACACCAGGAAGTCTCTAGATGCAGCCAGCGTCCATCATGAGTGAAGGAAAGAAGGTAAAGGTTGTCTTTGTGTCACCTTGAAAACAGTCTCAACCTCCATATCTGCCTGGGAGGGTCTTGGGGACCCTCAGGGAGCCTATAGCCCACACTGTGAACCACCACTTCAGCCCTCTGCAGATCTGCTCACAGACCCACAGTCCATTCTAAGTGACTGACTGTAAAATGTAGAGTATTCATAGCCAATGGAATTGCATGTATTTTAAGCATACTGCATGTCTTGTCTCATTTTTCAAATTCTTGAGAGAGAGAGGACTCCCATCTGCTCATCTGTCCTCCAACTGCCCTCTGGAAGTCATAAGTCAGGAACTCCATCCTGATCTCCCAAGTGGGTGACAGGAACCCAAGTACTTGAGCCATCACCTGCTGCCTGTCAGGGTGCACATTATAGCAAGAAGCTGGATCATCAACGGAGCCAGGACTCAAACAAGGCATTGAGTTATCGGATGTGGACACCTCAGGGAGCAGCTTCACCCACTGGACTGCCTTTCCTTATGGTAACAGACTTCCTGTTCAAAACGCCCTCAGGACTCCTGTGATCGGCACCTGGATTCTCAGCATAGCTGATCTTACAGAGTGACACAGTGGTCTAAGTTGCAGTGGTCTCTTTTCTCATTGCAAAGGCCCCTGCCTGGAGAGGCTGCCAGACTCCAGCTCCGTTGGACAGATGAGCAAGCAGAGGTCATGAAGGGTTCCTTAGGAGCAGAACCGGAACCAGCCTCTCCTGTCCTGGCAGAGTTGGTGTTCTCTCCACTCTCTGCAGAGAATGCTGGCCAAGGTTGGGGGGTGGACAGCATGGAGAGAAGCTGAGTGCAACAGCCCCTGAAATCACCACATGCTAGATTCCCATCTCACACTGAACAAGGCTGACACGTGCAACCATGTCAATTCCCAGGGCAGATCATAAAAGATATCATTGCTCCTGCTTTGCTTTTTCCTGGACCACTTGCTTGGGTGAGGCCAGCTCCTGTGGTGGGAAGACGGTCGGGCAGCCCAGTGGCAAGGAACTGAGGCCTCCAGCCTGCAGTCATGACCAAACAGCTAGTTGTGTGAGTGCACCATCTTGAAAGCATATCCTCCAACCCTAATGAGTTCTTTATTAGAATCCTCATTTTAGGAGTTGATGCAATAGCTCAGCTGACTAATCCTCCATCTCCAAGGGCCAGCATCTGATTGGGGCACCAGTTTGTGTTCTGGCTGCCCCATTCCCCATCCAGATCCGTGCTTGTGGCCTGGGAAAGCAATCGAGGATGACCCAATGCCTTGGGACCCTGCACCTGCGTGGGAGACTTGGAAGAGGCTCCTGGCTTCTGGTTTCGGATTGCCACAGTTCCAGCCATTGCAGCCACTTGGGGAGTGAACCAGTTGATGGAAGATTTTTCTTTCTGTCTCTCCTTTTCTCTGTAAGTTTGTCTTTCCAATGCAAATAGATAAATCTTTTCTTTTTTAAAAAATTCCTGTCTTGTTTGAAAGATGTTTTATCTGCTTGGTTCCCTTCCCAAATACCTGCAGCAGCTAGAGCTGGGTTGGGCCAAAGCCAGGAGCCCAGGAGGCTCAGTCCAGGTCTTCCACTTGGGTGCCATGGATCCGACTGCCTGGTCCTCAACCTGCTGCCTCCCATGGTGCACATTAGCAGGAAGCTGGAATCAGAAACACAGCAGGGACTCAACCTGGGCCCTCCTATATGGAATGAGAACATCCCAAGCAGGACCTTAACCACGGAGCTCATCAGTGACAAGTGAAATCCTATCTTTTCTTTAAAGAAACGTACGTATTTGGAAGGCAGAATCACAGAAGGAGAAAGAGATTTTCCATCCTCCAAATGGCCACAATAGATGGGGCTGGACCAGGCCAAAGCCAGGAGCCTGAAGCTATATCTGAGTCTCCCACAGCGCTGACAGGAGCCCAAGTACCTGGCCCATCTTCTGCTGCTTTCCCAGGTGCGTCAGCAGGGAGCTGAATAGGAAGTGGAGCAGCCAATGCTGGTGTGACAGGCTGTGACCTAACATGCTAAGACACAGTGCTGGCCCCACCTATTGTTTTTCAAGTTGCTGAATTGTGGAGGTAATTTCTCACGTAATAATAGAATAATTAATGTACGAGGCATAATGTTCCTCAAGGTATAGACCTTACTCCCTCTACCTCAAAATCCCAAGTTGCTTATTGATAACGCAGGTTCCTGGAGCTGCTGTTGTGGCAGAGTGAGTTAAGCTGCTGGCTGCAAAGCCAGTCTCTTCTGTGGGCACTGGGTCAAGTCCCAGCTGCTTCACTTCGGATTCAGCCTTTTTTTTCTTTTAAGATTTATTGATTTCTATTGGAAAGGCAGAGATACAGAGAGAAAGATCTTCCATCAACTGGTTCACCCACCAAGCAGCAGCAACAGCCAGAGTCTAGCCAATCTGAAGCCAGGAGCCAGGAGCTTTTTCCAGGTCTCCCACGCAGGTACAGGGTCCCAAGACTTTGGACTTTCCTCCACTGCTTCTCAGGCCACAGCAGGGAGCTGGATGGGAAATGGAGCCGCCGATTAGAACTGGCACCCATATGGGATCCCAGTGCAGGCAAGGCGAGGACTTTAGCCACTAGGCTATTGCACTGGGCTCACCAACTTCCATTCTTTTCCCCTATAGGCAAGCTGATGTTGTGAAGAAACAGAAAGGCTATTTGGAGAAGGGGAAAAAGCACCTGGCCTGCCAGTTAAGGTGCTTGTGAAGATGCCTGTGACACATATATGAAAACCTAGAATCAACTCTGCGGTTCTGGCACCTGACTCCAGCTTCCCGCAATGCACCAGGTTATGTCGGAAGTAACTGAGGCCTTGCAACCATGTGGAAGCCCCAGATGGATTTCCTGGTTCTTGGCTTAAACCCGGCCCTGACCTGATTGCTGTGGTCATGTGGGGAGTCAACCAGCAGATGAAAGTCTGCCTTTGAAATTAAAAGGAGTGGGGGGGGGGAGGAAGAAAGGCAGGGAGGGGGGAGGGAGGGAGGAAGAAAATCTTTTACAGAATTGAAATCCATCGGTCTGGGAGAGAACCGGTCGATTCTTTCTCAGGAGTCATTCATTCACTGAATGTTCAGTACATATTACCCACATACTGGGTCCAGAGTCTAGGTAGGTGGTGTGCGTCAGCTCATAGAGCTTAGGTTCTACAGGAGGGCAAACCTCCCAGTGGGAGGTGGGCTGGGGAGCCAGGGCCCTGAAGGCAAGGACTTTGCCTTAATTATCTCGGATTCCCGGAGTAGAGGCTGCAGAAAACCCTCCCGGATGCTTGTGGCATAAAGGAACGCGCGATCTAAGCCCGGCGCCTGTGACGCCGCCAGACACACAGTAGGCGCTCTAAGAGCAGTCCTCGGCTGCCTGGAAGGCATTTTTTTCCACCCCACATAGTCTGCTTCTGGTACAGCCGCCGAGGTGTCAAGAATAGTACAACGATGATAGTCATGAATTCCTAAAAATAAACAGAGAGGCTGCGCATCAGTGCCTCCAACCCGCGGCGCCCAGACCCCGGGTGCCCTAGAGGCACCCAGGAGGCACCACCAGCCACCCGGAGCAGAAGGGCTCTCCCCGCCTCCTCCTTCCTCCACCTTGCAGCTCGCTCTGCCCTCCGCCTCCTCCTCCTCTCCGCCCACTCTCGCCGCGGTCTCCTGGCGGCCGCGGCGGCTTTGTCTCGTGGGCTGCTCCCAGCCGGCTCCCTCCCCCAAACAGCTGCCGCCCGGAGGGAGGCGAGCGGCGCGGGAGCTGTCCAGCATCCTGGTGCTGAACGCCGGAGCTCTCGTCCTCCGGCACCACCATGTAAAGGCCATGAAAAGGGCTGGTCCCGGCGCAGCGCGGACATGGAGGAGGACTTATTCCAGCTCAGGCAGCTACCGTAAGTACACTGGGGGAGAGAGTCCAGAGGTACAAGGGCTTTCTTTGCAAACACGGAAGCCTGCAGGAAGGTATCTCAGCATGGCTTCTTGGATTTAAAGGCAACTATTTCGGAAGCAGGGATTAGGCCTGGAGGAGGAAAGCCATTTTCCTACCCCAGCAGCCCAGTCTCTCTGGATCTCTGACTCAGTTAATTTTTTTCCCCCGGAGCTATCAGGATCTGATTGGGAGGGGTAGGAGAGAACCGGGGGAGAAGGGGTGTCTGTTTTCCCTTGTAATTGCCCTCAACCCTCAAGTGGTGTGGCGCGGGTGATGCGTTAAGGAAAGGTTAGCTTCTGCTGTTTGGAAATACGTATTGAATGGATGAGTCTGTGCAATGACATTGGTCCTTTCCAGATCTATGCTGAGCAATTCCTAATTTTTCTGCAATTGTTTTTGGCTGGGAAGGACAACGGTGTTGCAGCCTGATTGCTAAAAAGCCGGGGTTCTTTGCTAGAGGAGATGAGGCTTGTTTATGAAGTGTGTGAATGAGAGGGCTCTGCAGCCGTCACTGAACCCTTTTGCTTTCTTCTGAATGAAAGACATTTTTTTTTAAACAGTGAACTAGAGTGAAACTGGTCTTGGAAACTATCAAAGATATTCTCCTCTGGGAATTTATGCAGGATATCCAATGTGCTCTGAGGATCTTGGGAGAATACAACCCAGCAATGGAAACGAACAGGGGCCTGTGGAGGGGTTGACAGATTTTTTTTCCCCTACCACAAGCAGATGGTGATTCGTTCAGCAAATTCCAAGAGTATGAGAAGGGGCATGGAAAAGAACATTTCTGGGGGTTTTTGTTTTAATTCTTAGCATCACTAGCCATTTGGATGATAAAAGTAGGCTCCATTTGGAGTTGTTGGGAGAGATATGTTGTAGTTAACATGTGTGTATTTTCTTGACTTAAAAAATGGTGGGTTTTTTTTTTCTTTAAGCTACTGAGGAATTCTCCCAAGTGACTCTTAGTGTGACTAATAGCAGCTCTCTGTGGCTCTGAGTAAAGGGACTGAACTGTTTCCTTCCTGATCAGCATGAAATTAATTTTCTTTTAAAATGCTAGTTCATTTAAAATTTTAGTGTAAACTCTTATTAATTGGCCACACACACACACACACACAGAGCATAATATATTATGTAATGCAGCATTCTTTCACAGAGGAAATGTATGAGTAAAATCTTAGGGAAGACATGCCACCTTCACTGAAAATAAATTGCATGCTCAAGAACCAATTGTAAAAATAATAATAATCCAAAAATGCAAATACAATATTTGATATGCAGAATAAGAATACAAATTGAAACTGTGCTTTTCCTGGGACATATGTCCAAACAATGTCAGAGCACGTAACTTTTGCAAAAGATTCATGTCTATTTAACCTATTAAGGTGCAGACATGGTATTATAATGAAAACTCTTCCCATAATTGAAACAAGGCAAAAATTGGATGAGGATTTTTTGACTTATTGAAATGTAGATTAGTTTTTAGATGACTCTATGATGATCCAGTATAGCCTATATACAGTCAATAAAGATCAAAGAGAAGGGCAAGAATGAGAAGGCAGTCTCCCCTTTCCCCAGCTCCAATCCTAGTACCTGGAGTCAAGGCTCTTGATTATTCTTGCTGACAGTTTATGGACTTAAATATATGCGATACAAGGGCTCTTGAGTCAGACAGACTTGCATTCAAATCCTGGCTCTACCAGTCCAACTTTGTTGACTTTAAGCAAATGAATCCACCTTTCTGAGATCTATGGCTTCCTGATAGCCTTGAGGATCAAAGCGATAGTTGATTCACAAAGTTATCAGGAGCTGGTATGTGCTAAATCCTGGCAAGACACAAAGCACTCAACACCGATAAGCTATTATTATTTTCACATCTGGAAAAAAATCATCTACAAAAATAAAATATGTAATTTAACTACCCCAAAACTGTCATCTGCAAATGGCAACCTGTATTAGATGAAATCAATAATTGGCCCTGAAATGTGTTCACCTCAATTTATACATATATGTGTATATATATATATTGCAAAGAATGGCTATGTGAATCTGAGTGGGTTGCAAATCACGACTTAAAGATGTTTCTGAAACCACACCCTGTGTGTATTATGCACAGATTGTAGGCAGCAGATTTCCTGAGAGCAATATGGTTGGGGGAAAATTCACAGTGTCTTGTAGAGGATTGGCAAGAATGGACTTTGGAACACACTCAGTCCCATGGGAGGCCAAGTATTAATAGATTATAAACCACTAAGTCGTTTACAGGGCCTGGGGAGGGGTGAAGGGATGAGATGAGAGTGTCTACGAAACAGCTCTTCCTCACCCTTCATGACATCTTCACTTTTGGACATCACAAGCAGTCCTTGTCTCTCACCTGCCATCCATCCATTCAGGAACAGTACCATGGACAGGGCGTACCAGAGGCTGAAATGTTAAACCCAGTTAGTTCCACCTTATCCTGTGATCTTGTACAACTCAGACTTTTCTAGCTCTCTTCTTTCTAGGATAATTTCTTGAAAACAACTTTTGTAGAAAATATTTATTCATGCAATGATTTTCTGGGAGTAATATCCTACATACAAAGGATTCGGCAATTGAAGGAGGTAATTCTTGCTCTTAAGGAACTCATGATCCCAAGCTGCAATGTCCAGCACAATGGTCACCAGCTACCTGTAGGTAGGCAACATGTATAATATAAAACATATGATACTTAGGGTCTAACCTGTGGAACTAGCATCCCATATGGGCACTGGTTCATGTCCCAGCTGCTCTGCTTCCCATCTAACTCCCTGCCTTTGACCTGAGGAGGCAGTGGAGCATGCATGGTTCAGGTCCTTGGGTCCCTACACCCATGTGGGAGACCTAGAAGGGAATCCTGGCTCCTGGTTCTGGACTGGCTCAACTCTGGTCATTTGCAGTCATTTGGGGAGTGAATCAGTGGCTGGGGGATCTCTCTATCTCTCCTTCTCTGTAAATCTGCTTTTCAAATAAAAATCAATAAATCTTTTTTCAAAGTGGTATTGGAAATAATAGAATAAAGTGGATCACTGTAAAGGGAACATGTCCATTGCTGTTGAGGTTGATGGCTTCCTGATGGAAGTCATCCACCAGGAATAAATCAAATCCACAGAAAATTTAGATTCCCTTCGATTGTAGACTTCCAGACATTTATGAATAGACCTCACAGGTCATCACATCCAGTATTCTTATCCCATTTTCCCAGTCCACAGCAGGAGAGCATTCCTTCAGAGTTGCTTTCAAACTTGGATGACCATCCTCAGCAACTTATTTAAATTCAGATTCCTGGACACTATTATACAGAAATCCCAAAATATCAGCCTAGAGTGTGGTTCATCAATCCCCTAGGGGTTGTTTTTGGCTGAGAGTGCAGGTTGTACCTAAGGGTTAATACACTCAGAATATCTGGCTTTGATTCCTGGCTTCAGCTCTTGATGCCAGCTTCTTGCTGATGCAGAACCCTGGAAGACATTAATGGTGGCTCAAATTCTTGGCCAATTTTTTGCAGCCCGAAAGACCTTGGTGTGTTCCTAGCTCCTGGCTCTGGCTCCAGCCTAAAACCCCAGCTGTTGTAGGCATTTGGAAACTCTCTCACACACACAAAGAGAGAGAGAGAGAGAAAGCACTGGCTGATTGGCTTAAGATGATTTTGAGACTGCCTGTGCTAAGGGTCCTGGTACACCAGATACTGTCTAGGGGATGGGATCAAATGTCCTAACTTCTCTGAGACTCAGTTTACTTGCCTATCAAAAGGAGTTGTATTGCTAACATGCCCTTCTTAGGAGAGCTGAGGACATGACATAAAATCATGGATGGCATTCAGGCTTAGAACTGGCATGCCGAAGTGATGTATAAATATTCTATTTCCTTTCTCCTGAGCCAGCCACATGGATACCCACCCTCCTGAAGTGCCTCTTAGGTCTCCCAAATCAGCTCCCTCCTTATGTCAAGTTACATCTTTCCCTTCTTCCTTGCACACAGAAGTTGAAGTTTTGTTCTCAGGGTCCAAGTTGAACAGGTACGTTCTCTTACATGGCAGAATCTCAAACATTTGAGGAACATTTGGGCCAGCCTCTGGGAAGACCCAAATCCCACAGGTCGGAGAACGCCCTAGGTATTGTCTAGCAGACAAGGCAAGATCCACTAGTGCTCATGACCTTGACAGGTTCTGCAGCTCCAAGTACACAGCATCTAATCCGCTTCATCAATAGGACAGACCCTGGCAATGCCCTAGTGCCACACAAACATAGGGCACACAAGCTGAAGGCTGCTGCCACTCAGTGCCTTAGACCAAGTTCCCCAACATGGGGGATCTTTGCCTTGTTGGGGACAGCCTTGCCATTGAGCTCCCAATGGCAAGGTTTTCCTCTACTAGAAGGAAATGTTAAAGCCACAATCCCCTCTGCCCTGGCCCCCACCCTCTTTCCCTCTAGTTGTCCTCCTGAACTCATAATACCTTAGTTCTTCCCTATTCTGATGTTTTCACATCTTAGGGTCTTGAAGAGCCTGGAGGGACTACCCTTCCCTGAATGACTAGTTCTTAAAGATAGCAAATTACTCACCTGCCGGTGGGCCTTGCAAATAGAAAGCAACCAACCCAGAGCCCAATCATCTTTGGGGTGAGGCCCCCATAGGTTTCCCAAATCCTGGACCACATCCACCTGCTCCAGAACCCAGTACTCAACGGCCTGGACAGCCTCTGTGCCCCACAGGCCAATGAAATCATTCAGACTGTCCAGGGCACACAGGCTTTCTCATTGCACCTGGTTTTTTCTGTCAGAGCCACAACAAAAATCCTTGCCTGTGTTTTTCCCCTGTGCTCCCTAGCCAACCCTGCTGCTTACCCAGCTGGCACACACGCGCACACCACACCCCCATGGACCATGTAGGATCTATAAATACAGCAGGGCATGCACTTTCCCTGTCCCCCTGACCCAGAAGTTCTTCTGGAACCAAAACTCTGTGGCAACCCTGGGATGTGGAAATTACAATATCCATTTTATAGATGAAGAAATCAAGTCTGGGAGATATGAGGCAAGCCACTGTAGGGTCACACAGCCACAGAGCATCATGGGAAGGGGGATTTAGATTCAAATCAGGGCCCTGCCTCTTGACTCTCTACTTACAACACAGCCATTCCACATCGGAGGGACAGTTGCTTCCAGTTTTAGGCAGTTCTCTGCTAATGTGCCTGGGAAGGCAGCAGAAGATGGACCAAGCACTTAGGCCCCTGCATACATATAGGAAACCTAGATGAAGTTTCAGGTTCCTGGCTTCTGTCTGGCCCAGCCCTGGCTCTTGTTGCAATTTGGGGGATAAACCAATAGATGGAGAATTTATCTCCCTCTCCCTCACTCTCTGCCATTCTACAAAGAAGTAAGTACATCTTTAAAAAGGAATGAAACAGCCCCAAGTCCATCTATTTGCTGGAACTGGGTAGATTTCTTTCTTATGCTTCATTTGTCTCCATGGAGGACCCAAAATGCTCTGCTGGGATGATCACAGCTTGCATTCATTTTCCTTTGCTGTCAGATAGATGCATGAACTCAAGGGAGGAAGGTCCAGAAGCTCAGATTAAAAAACAACAACAACATCATTATCTCCAATACCCTCATCAAGTCACAGGCTCTGATTGAAAGCCCCGAGATAAATTTCCTATAACCATATTGCTACAAGCAAGATCTTCAAGTTGACAGCTATTTCCTCAAGTTCTTCTCTTCCTTAAATAGCGAAAGTATGTAAAATAAATGTTCCCTGCTATTTTAGTGAGTTATATACTATATATATAATATATAATAACACCTGCCAAGAAATTGCAAGCCAGCCTGTTTTACAGCCCTCACATATTTTAACATATGCCACTGCTATTTTCTTTTATTTCTTAAAGATGTATCTATTTAAAAGGCAGAGTGGTAGAGGAAAAAGGAGACAGAGAGATTCTTCCATCCACCAACTCATTCCCCAAATAGCCACAACAGCCAGAGCTGGGCCAAGTTGAAGGCAGAAGCCTGGAACTCCATCCTGGTCTCGCCTGCAGGTGGTGGAGCCCTTGTACTTGGGTCATATCACCATGCTTTCCCAAGTGCGTTAGCAGAATGCTGGATCTGAAGTGGAGCAGTTGGGACCTGAATGGGCACCCTGTTATAGGATGCTGGTATCCCAAGAGGCAGCTTAGCGCTCTGCAGAATGCCAGCCCTGTCTCCCTTTTCTGTCACAGTGTATATATTTGTCCCCTTTGGGAAGTCTTAGCTCCTGCAGATGACAAACACGTGCAAGGTTCCAGCTGATTGGAAACAGGGTCTGATTTTCTGAGTATCATTTAATGTCAAAAGTCTCCCTGCCTCCTCCCTTTGTCTCTATTTTAAAGCAAATTCTAATAAGCCCAGCTTTAAACCTGGCCTCTAGTGTTTATGCAAGAGAAGATTTGTTAACAGAACATGATTGGAGACTGCAGGGAGCCAGGCCATTTTCTCTAAGTCATATCATGCAGACGTCTGTGTGTTCCATGGTCAAAGCAGAATTGTGACCTGGGTCAGGTAGTCAGAGAGAAGTTAATGTTTATCCAATGCTCACAGCCTTCCCAGCCATCAAATTGATTCTGCAAGCCCATTGTCATCCTCATGTCACAAAGGAAGGTGTCTGTAGCATGCTGGGCAGAGAGCTCTACAAGTAACAGCAAGGAACAGCCACTACAGTTTTACATAACAAAGGCTCAGGATGAAAGCTTTAAACACTACAGAAGGGTCGAAAAGGAAAATGAAAAAAACATTCTTATCCCCAAAACCCCTCATTCCCAGTGAGGACTCAGCCTAACAGTTAAGATGGCTGCAGCCCACATCACAGCACCTGAGTTCAGTCATCGGCTCTGTCTCCTGACTTCATCCTCCTGCTGATGCCCACCCTAGGAGGCAGCAGGTGACGGCCCAAGTAAGGGGGGTCTCTGTCACCAAATGGGAGACCCAAGTGGAGTTCCTGGCTGCGGCTCAACCTCCTCCCTGCTATTGAGGCATTTGGGGAGTGAACCAGTTGATGGGAGTGTTTCTTCCTCTGTAATTCATGAACTTTTTTTTTTTTAAAGATTTATTCATTTTATTACAGCCAGATATACAAAGAGGAGGAGAGACAGAGAGGAAGATCTTCCGTCCGATGATTCACTCCCCAAGTGAGCCGCAACGGGCCGATGCATGCCGATCCAAAGCCGGGAACCTGGAACCTCTTCCGGGTCTCCCACGCGGGTGCAGTGTCCCAATGCATTTGGGCCGTCCTCAACTGCTTTCCCAGCCCACAAGCAGAGAGCTGGATGGGAAGTGGAGCTGCCGGGATTAGAACCGGCGCCTATATGGGATCCTGGGGCTTTCAAGACGAGGACTTTAGCCGCTAGGCCACGCCGCCGGGCCCAATTCATGAACTTTTAAAAATCCCCTCCATTTTTATCTACCCATCCTTCTCAGAAGAAATCTGCCTTGGGTGTTACATTCTGTCAACTTTCTGTCATGATGTTGCTTTATTTCAACGCTCAGTTTTAGAAGTCCACAGTCCAAGACTGGATGTGTCTCACCCCAACATTGGTTTTGTTTGTGGGTGGCAAAGCAGGTGTGAAAGAAGGCTCTCAGCTGTAGCATCCTCTGCTGTATTGCCCCTTGGCTGAGAGGAGTTCTGCCCTGGGGATATGGCAAAAGACTGATGGATGTGAGGGTGCCACTGCCCAGTCCAAACACTTCTGGGGAAGATCTTTTCCCTGGTATACTCACATCCCAGAGTTTCCTGGGAGATCAAGTGAGCCTAGACCTTGGTGGGAGCCATAGCATTGTTTAATGGACTCCCTTCTCTGGGGTGCACCCCATATTGGAGTGCCTGGGTTCAAATCCTGGCTCCACTTCCATTTCTGGTTTTCTGTTCATGCAGACCCAGGGAGGCAGCGGGTCATGGCTCAAGCACTTGAGTCCCTGACAGTCACATGAGAGATCCAATCTGAGCTCCAGGCTCTTGGCTTCAGCTAGCTGTTGCAGGCATTTTGGGATTGAACCAGCAGATGGTTCAATCTGTCTCCATCTTTTGAAAAACCATAAATAAATAAAACTTTAAAAAGGGGGAACCCCTGTCTCATTTTTACACAAATAAAAAACACCATATGGAATCTCAAGGTATTCAAAAGAGCCACAATAATTTTGAAAATAATTGTAAGGATAAGATTGGATAAGTTTCTGGTATTGAAACATACTACAAAGCTATAGCAATCAGAACAAGATGGAACTGGCCTGAGGAAAGACATGTAGAATTGAGACCCAGGAGTATGAGCAACCTGGCTCCTGGCTTCAGATCAACCCAGCTCTGGCCACTGCAGCCGTCAGGGGGTGAGCCAGCCGATGAAAGATGGAAGATAGATCTCTCTCTCTCTTTCTCTCTTTCTCTCTCTCTCTCATCTCTCTATAACTCTGACTTTCCAATAAAAATAAATCAATCTTATTTTAAAAAAAAATATGACAAGCCCTCAAATCAAATAATTTGATCAAAATATTTTTTGACAACAATGCCAAGACCATTTCAATGGGGTATAGGATAGTCTTTTCAGTAAATAGCATTAGGTAAGCAAGATATCCACAAACAAAAAAATAAATAAATAAATTGAACCCTTACCTCACACCCTATCAAAAATTTAAATTGGGTTGACAAGCTGTTGCTCGTGATGTGAGCATCCCATATGGACGCTGGCTTGTGTCCCGGCTGCTGCTCTTCTGGTCCAGCTCCCTGCTATTGTGCCTGGGAAAAGCAGCAGGAGATCGCTCAAGTAGTTGGGCCCCTGCCACCCTGTGGGAGACCTGGAAGATGCTCCTGCCTCCCACTCTGGCTGATGCAGAGCCATCTGAGGAGGGAATCAGCACATGGAAGCTCTCCCTGGCCCTCTGTTTCTCCTTTTTTTTCTCAGTAATTCTTTCCAAATAACCAAATATATATATATATATTTAAGTGTCAATCAAAACAGCTCAAAGACCTATGCCTGTGATCTTTTTTAGATGAAAACACAAGGGGAAAGCTTCAGGACAGTGGCTGAGACTTGCAAAATGGCTGTGATTTCGCCTGTGCTTTCTAGAACTTTGCTGCTGAAATCAGATGGCCGCCTTCTAGACCAAAGCACTAGCTAGTCTTTAATGAAAGAGATTAAGGTGGTGGTTAATACTAGCATGATTGTGTACTTACTTTTTTTTTTTTACCATTTTTTAAATCATCTGATCTTATTAATTTTTCGTTTTGCCTGAAAGGCAAGGAAATCGTCCATCGGTGGGTTTACTCCCCAAATGCCTGAAACAGCCACGGCTAGTCCAAGCTGAAGCCAGGTTCCCAGAACTCAATATAGTTCTTCTGTATGGGTGGCAGGGATGCAAGTGCTTGAGCCATCACCTGGTGTGGGGAGCGGCCGACCCCACGTATGAGGGGCCGCAAGATGGCGGCTGGCTGAGGGCCAGGAGGCGGGATTTGTCCTGCCAGAAGGCAGGCAGGAAGTCACAAGGATAGGCTAATCCTCCCCCGTTGCGATTGCTGGCCTATCAGATAGCACCCCGTGGACCCACGGGCAGAAGTGATTGGTGGAGAACTATGTATAACCAGCCCGTTTTCGGCAATAAACTCTTTTCGTTCTCCCGCCCCTTTTCGTTTGCCTTCTTTTTGGCTCGGCTTTTCCTTCGTTGGTTTGTGTATGTGTTTGTTCGTGTGTGTGCTGGTCGCGGTGGCGGTTCCTGTTTTTTCCAGGCCCTAGATATTCCTCGTCATTTTAGTGTCGCTGCAGGGCGGCGACATTCTGGTGGCCTGTACAGGGAATTTTCTGGACATTCTGGTAGCCCGTACGGGGACATTCTGGTGGCCCATACGGGGAGAATACAGAAACGGGAAGAAAAACGGGAGGAAGGGTGGCAGAAGAAGCAGGTAGGAAAGCTTAGACAAATGGGGACAGGAGCAGCGGAGAGAAGGTTTTAAACGCAGCCGCTTTTTGGCAGTGAAGGGTCTAGTTGCCAGCTTTTCCCGGGCCTCCAAGAGTATGACTCGGCATTTTTAGTGTCGCCGCTGCTGGGGGCGGCGACAACCTGGTGCTTCCCAGGGTGTGTGCGTTAGCAGGTGACTGGAATTGGAAACAGAAGAGCTGGAACTCCAACCAGATAGCCCAGTCTGGGATGCAGCTATTGGGCCATCACAAATAGTGACTACTAACACACTGCATCAAACGCCTGTTCCGTAAAATTGACCTTTTTATGGACCTAACATTCTTTGAAGTGGCCCTATTATTAACATCTGTGAAATAGTCACTCAATTCTAAAATATACTTACAAACAGTATATTCAATCCTAGAACAAAGATAGCTTTCTTCACCAAACCTACTGAGTAGGGTCCCCCTGGAATTGTATGGTACCCAACCTGATCGATCATCTATAGTAGCCCTGACACATTTACTCTGGTGGGTCCACTACAGCCTCCCAAACTCAACAGAAGTGCCAGCCCCTCCCCATTCCATTCTCTATGCTACGAAGAACGATTTTCACCTGTGTTAAGCCCAAGCTCTATGGAGTAGCGCTGTTGGAGGGACACTCCAGCCATCATGACCGGGTGTGCTCTTTCCTCTAGGGTGGTGAAATTCCGGCGGACGGGTGAGAGCGCGAGGTCAGAGGACGACACAGCCTCGGGGGAGCATGAGGTCCAGATCGAAGGGGTCCACACGGGCCTAGAAGCTGTGGAGCTGGATGATGGGGCAGCGGTGCCCAAGGAGTTTGCCAATCCCACTGATGGTAAGGATGCCCTGCTGCTGGGGCATTGGCCTGGGCGAGGGTCAGGGGCTCTGAGAGGCCAGCATTGCCATCCCAGGTAGTGCTCCCAGCAGGGAAGGGTCTTGTGCATGGGGCAGCTGGGAGGGCACCCAACAGCCAGGAGTGATCCTGAACGTGTGGGCTTCAGTAGGCTGGGTTATGTCACAATCAGTGACAGTCAACATCACCGCATCACACTTGGTTGAGGACGGCAGCCACGCTGGTGGTGGTGTTGACAAAGATGGTGAAGATGATGATGTGATGGTGTGGTGATGAAGATGGTAATGACAGTAGTGATGATGGTGATAGTGATAATCATGGTGGTGATAGTGATGGGGTGGTGGTGGTGGTTGTGATGATGATGATGATGATGGTTGAGAGGCTGCTAACAGTATGGTGATGATAGTAGTTATGGTAGTGGTGATGGTGATGGTGATGCTGGTGAAGATGGTGGTAATAACAGTGTTGGTTATAACAGTGATGAAGGCAACGTGATGACAGTGTTTGGAAGCAGCTACTGTTAGCGGAAGATTTATTCTGTGCAGGGAACTGAATCCTTCCAACAGTTTCAACTGGAAGTATTTCCATCATCTTCCCTGTTTTGGAAGTGAAGAATCTAAAGCCCACGTGGGCTGAGCGGCCCAGGCATTCACAAAGGCCCAGGCTTGCCTTGCACTGCCTCTGAGGGGAGGCTGGCCCTACTGATTTCTATTGGAAAGGCAGATATACAGAGAGGAAGACATTCCATCTGCTAATTCACTCCTTAAGTGGCCACAATGGCTGGAGCTGAGCTGATCTGAAGCCGGGAGCCAGGAACCTCTTCCAGGTCTCCCATGCAAATATAGATTCCCAAGGCCTTGGGCCATCCTCTACTGCTTTCCCAGACTACAAGCAAGCAGGTGGATGGGAAGTGGAGCAGCCAGGACATGAAACAGCACCCATATGGGATCCTAGCACATGCAAGGCGAGAACTTTAGCAACTAGGCTATCATGCTGGGCCCCATGTCTTTGCTCTTCAAAGAACTTTATTTTGGAATCACTTTAGATATATAGAAAATTGCAAGGCTAGGAGAAGAATTTCCATCTTCATCATCTCCTCTACAGGTTCAAACCCTACCTAACCATGACCCTTTCAGCAGAATTAACACATTATTAGCATTGGCACAGTTCTATTGCTTGAGCTTCACACTGGATTCAGATGCCCTGGTTTTGTTTCGTGTTGTTTTGTTTTGTTTTACTAGTGTTGTTCCAGGATGCCTTTCATCTTTTACAGTTTTTTTCAAGGTGCTTATTAGCATATACATTATGCATTTGGAAAGCATTCAGACAATATAGAAGCATCTGAAGTAGGGCCCAGTGCAATGGCTCAATTGGCCAGTCCTCCCTTTGCATGCACCAGGATCTCATATGGGCACCAGTTCTAATCCCGGTGGCCCTGCTTTCCATCCTGCTCCCTGATTGTGGCCTGGGAAACCAGAAGAGGATGGTCTGAAGCCTTGGGACCCTGCACCTGTGTGGGAGATCCAGAGGAGTTCCTGGCTCCTGGCTTCAGATCAGCTCAGCTCTGGCCATTGCGACCATTTCAGGAGTAAACCAGTGGATGGAGGATCTTTATCTGTATATCTCCTTCTTTATATATCTATCTTTCCAATAAAAATAAATAAATCTTTTTTTAAAAAAAAGTATATTCTTGGCCAGCACTATAGTATAGTAGTGGGTTAGGCTTCCACCTGTGGTGCTGGCATCCCATATGGGCCATATGGGCCATATGGGCTGCTACTGTGTCTGAAAAGTAGCAGAAGATGGCCAAAGTCCTTGGGCTGCTGCACCCATTTGGGAGACCCAAAAGCAGCTCCTGGCTCCTGGCTTCAGTTGTTGCAGCTATGTGGGAAGTTGAAGCAGTAGACGAAAGATCTGTCTCTCTCTTTCCCTCGCTCTCTCTGTAAATCTGTCTTTCAATAAAAATTTCTCCCTTTTTTTGCCTAATTAAGGAAATCATATAAAACATTGAGTCGTCTCTCTTCCAAAGACAATAAAGACAAAGCCATCAAGTCTTACATTTATGCTATGGAGAGAAACACACCCAGGCATCCACCTCTCAGAACAAAAGCACACTGTCTTGTTGCCCATCTAGTTTATCTTTTAAATACTAATTAGAAATACACTGTGTGTGTCTTTCATTATCTACCCATTCTACACAGTTGTATATGGCATTACATAATGTGGATGTTTACAAAGTTATGTAGACACACACACCCCCCAGACAATCCAGTGTTCCAGTTTCCCCCTCATCCAGCCTCTTGCTGCAATGCTTTTCTGAGCATAAGTTCTAGAAGTAGCATGCACTGCCTTGGCTTAGCTTGCTATTCCTAAACCTAATGACATTTTTTGCTGGAGGAAACCAGAACAGGCAAGCATGGTCCACACCAGCTCACACTTCTGGGGAAAATTAGGATGGGTGCAGGCTCATGGTTGAATCGGAAAAATAAAAAAAAGGGGTGGGGTGACTCCCAGCACAGGCTAAGAAACCACTACCATACACCACACACACACACACACACACACACACACACACGTATTCACACATTCATGTACACACACGTATTCACACACTCGTGCACACACACGTATTCACACATTCATGCACACACGCACACACACACGCACACACACACACAAGACAACTGCAAGTTGCACTATCTCACCCTCACCCTTTACTCCCTCGTAGATACTTTCATGGTGGAGGATGCGGTGGAAGCCATCGGGTTTGGAAAGTTTCAATGGAAGCTGTCTGTCCTCACTGGCTTAGCATGGGTGAGTATTCTGAGGCTGGTGTCCACTTCATGGGAGTCCCCAGTGGGCTCTCATGCTGCCCCCCCCGCCCGGTTTCCATGTCTATAGAAGCTATGCTGGAGTCCTAAACAACAGTTCTGTGTAGTGATGCTTGGTGGAATAGCAGCGTGGGCTGGTGGAATGGGGGTGGTTGGGGAGCTGGATGTGCTGGTGATGGCCCTGAAAGAGTTGAAGCCCCTGGCCAACGCGCCAGCTCTTCACTCCACGGAGCACCTGTGATGTCAGCTGTGGACCCCTCCTGTGGACCCCTCCTATGGGCACAAGTGGCTTTGCCTTCTGCTTCAAGGGGCTTATAGTCCCTTTGTGGAAATCCTCTTAGAAGGGTTGGCCAACAGCACAGCCAGACATTCATCTGGAGGGACCTCAAGGGTGGGTGTTTGTGGTTAAGTCGCCCCTTTAGACACCTGCACTCCATGTTGGAGTCCCTGATTCTGGCCCCAGCTCCTCCACTTCTGCTCTACCTGCCTGCTAACGCACACCCAGGGAAGCAACAGATGACCACTCGAGTATGTCAGTTCCTGCTCACCACATGTGACACCTGGGTGGTGTCCCAGGCGCCTCCTGGCTTTGGTATGGCCCAGCCCCAACTCTCACGGCCCTCTGGGGGGTGAACCAGCTGATGGAAATCTGTCTCCCACTCTGTCCCTCTGCATTTCAAATCAAATCAAAGTAAATTTTAAAAATTGCTATAAAGCCTAGTGTCCTAGAAAAACATTGATTTTGTGTGTGTGAATGATAGATCACAACTGAGTTACACATTTTCCTACATGCATCATCAGTTTCCCACACATATTTCTCCCACTAATTGGAAATGCTGTTTGATCCCATACAGCTCTTCCCCAGCCTCACGGGTCTGCTTCTAAGCTCTCATATCTGTCTCATGGTTCTGGCTAGTCCCATAGCAGTAACAAAATATTTAATTACTGGGACTTTCTAGTATGCTTTAGTATATTAACAGGTCACGCTTGTTAACTATACTGGTAATTCTACATGAACAAATGACCTACAAACCAAGGATAATCTAGTCTCTAATTGCACGAAGAGAAAAGATCATTCTCTGCTTGGCTCTGTCAAAAAATTTTTCTTGGATTTTAGAAATATGCTCTTTTCCCACTTTAGAGAGGGTTCTTATTTTTGTGAACACTAAAAAAACACAACCCATACCCCAAGAATGCTAAAGGGCTTTACCAGTTTCTACATGATAACATTGTTTTAGCTTTTACTGTGTTCCTCTTGTGCTTTCTTTATTCGAAAGGCAGAGTGAAAGGCCCATCTTGGATCACTGGTTCACTCCCTTAAATGCTCACAACCCTTAGGAGCAGGAGCCAGGACCTCCATGCAGGTCTCCCACGTGATTATCTTCTGCTGCATTCCAAGGCACATTAGCAGGGAGCTGGAGCAGAGGAGAGAGGACCCAGGATGGAAGCGGCACTTCGATATGGGATGCGGGCAGCCCAGGCAGTGGCTTAGCCTCCCATAGCCGCCTACCCAACAGGACTGGCCCCTCTCTGTCATGGGGGGAAGGACGGAAGGAAGCACAGCAGGTGGAAGATGGTGTCCCTGGGCCACGTGGGCTTGGGCAGCAGCCTGTCTCACACTGTTCCCTTTCCTCTCTGCAGATGGCCGACGCCATGGAGATGATGATTTTGAGCATCCTGGCTCCTCAGCTGCACTGCGAGTGGCGCCTCCCCAGCTGGCAGGTGGCCTTGCTGACTTCGGTAGGCGGCCTGCGGGTTTCTCTTCTATGGGAACATGGAGGTGTCCTGTGGGAGGAACCTTCCCTTCTGCTGCCAAGGCCCTGGGTGGAAGTACACCGTGACCTCAGCACGCGTGGTTGGTCCCCACATCACATCTGCTGGCAGCTTTGCAGCTGATTCTACCCCTATCAGCTGGGCTGTCCCATGGCTGGGGCTAAAAGTAAATAATCGTAAAGGGGTCAGAAGCTGGATGAGTTCTGAAAGGACTTAGAAGGGGACCACTAGCATCCTCTTCGACGTTTTTGGCAAGTGCTCGTCCCATTGGTAAGATCAGCAGAGTGGGAAGGACAGGCGGTGGCTTAACTTGCAGTGCCACAACAATAGCGCCTCAGGAGAATTGTGCACCAAGATTTATCTCTCAATTCAGTTTTCTCATGACTTGATGAAAGAAGCATTTAGACCAGGGTTTGTCCCCTGTCTTGCTGTCATCAGCTGCGTGGGGCATGACATCATCAGTTACTTTTGTTCTCTTTCTCTGATGCACTCTGTGTTGATAGACACTCTCCTTGCACCCACAGGTGGTCTTTGTCGGCATGATGTCCAGCTCCACGCTCTGGGGAAATATCTCGGACCAGTATGGCAGGAAAACAGTAAGGCAACTTCTGTGTGCCAAGCTTGTGCTCTGGGCTCTCCCAGGGGGCGGGGTAGGCAAGTAGTAGAGCCTGCACTGGTTTCGCACCAGGGGGCGCTCCTGAGCACCACGAGGTGGACTCTCCGTCATACTTTCCTAAAAGGCTCATGCATGTTCACCTGGTTGTTACTTGAGCGTTTTTGGAAGAGAGAGGGACAGAAATCTGTCATCCACTGGTTCACTCCTTAAATGCCCAAGCATCTAAGTCTCTGGGGCCACTTCAGTAGACCAAACAGGCAAAGAGAGCCTGATTCTTCAAGGAGTGAACTCCATCTTATGCCCACAGCACATATCACTAATTGATCCTAGCGCTCTGAGCTCCTCAAATCCACATTATGTACCACAACTAAGACATTGCTGGGGGTGCCTGCATGCATCCCAGCTCGAAGCACCTGGTTTTAGGTGTTGGTCCTCTCCTGGAGTCCAGCTGAGAGACCCTGGGCGGTAGAGCTGGTAATGCAAGTGGCTGGGCCCTGACACCCACATGGGGAACCTGGATTGCCAGCCTTAGCCTGACAGTAGACAGGAAATACTTCCTGAGAAGCTGGACAATTCTCAGAAGAGAATTATGTCTGCTTGTTTCCTAACCCTGCATCTCTGATCCCCGCAAGGCCAGAAGTTGACTCAAGGGAGAAGTGCTCTTTGATACCTGAAAAGGTCACTAACTTAGAGTCCTTTCCCTCCATAGAAGAGGGCATTTGTTCTCTTTCCAAGGGCATTTCCAGGAGGTAGCTCTGTAGAATACAGAGGGGAGATGGTTCCAGCATGTGCTGTAGCAGGCTAAGCCCCTACCTGTGGTGCCAGCATCCTCTATGGGCACCTGTTCTAGTCCTGGCTGCCCCACTTCCCATCCAGCTCCCTGCTTGTGGCCTGGCAAAGCAGTCAAGGACGGCCCAGAGCCTTGGGACCCTGCACCCTGTGTGGGAGACCCAGAAGTAGCTCTTGACTCCTGGATTTTTGAGCCCAGGTCTCTGTGGCCATGTGGGAAGCAAACCAGTAAATGGAAGAACTCTTTCTCTAACTCTGCCTTTCCAAAAAAATATATAATTAAATTTTTTGGAAAGGAAAACTACAGAGAAGAGAAAGTGCGAGTTTGCATGTGAAAAAGTGGGTGCTTAGCCTGTGTCTCACATTGGAGGGCCTAGGCTCCTGTGTGCTGTCCCGTTCCAGATTCTGGCTCATGCGTGTCCTTGAAAGCCACAGTAATGGCGCCATTGCCTGATTCTTGGCCCCCATGTGGGAGTCTCTGGCTCCTGGCTTCAGTACTGTGCTCTCCCATCCAGTCCTGAAACTTCAGATACAGGGGGAGTGAACCAGCAGATGGAAGCTTCCTCTCTCTATCTATCTTTTTGAGAAAGATCTTATAGAGAGGTTTCAAGTAATGGCACTTGCTGACTTGTGACTGCAGTTTTGGCATCTTCTAGAACAGCAGTTGTCTTGGGGAGGACACTGAGTAAGATCTAGAGATGTTTTGATTGTCACTGTTGGGGGGTGGGTGGGTGTGGGAAAGGTACTCCTGTCACCTGGTGGGTAGAGGTCAATGAGGCCATCCGATGCTGTACCCGTACAGGACCAGCACTGCCACAAAGATGTGCTGGCATGGAGGGTGCTGTTGCTGGGGCTGCGATGGAAGGACCAGGCTGTGAAGTCCACATGTAGATGATGCTAACAAGCAGTGACATTGGGGAGAGCCCTTCCTTCTCCTCTTACAGCATCACCTGGGACCATTCAGCCCTCCTCTGGGTTTCTACCCAAGGGGCTCTCCTGGACAAGTGGGATGACAGGGCATCATTGTGAAAAGCATGTGCTCCATGAGTTCAAATCCAGCCTCTCCACTCACAAGGCTACATGGCCTTGGTCAAGTTATTCCATTCCTCCGTGCCTCACTTTTCCCATCTGTGAGTGGAGTAACAATTTTCTTCTCCTGTGGGGCTGTAATGAGGTGTAAATGGCCTTGAACACCAACCTCTCAACCGGAGATAGAGTTCTGTTAGGGTTGCTATCATGGCCCAGGCTTGTGGTGCACGTGAAAGGTAGCACCAGCATTGAATGCAAGCAGATCTAGCTCCAACGTTCACATCCTTCATCCCGACCTTGGCCTCTGGGAGACAAAAGCGGAATAGCCTCCTCATCTGTTGGACATTTATTCTGGCCAAAGATGTGGAGCTCAGGGTGGGAGAGCTGCCTGTACACAGGATGTCCTGTCAGCTCCCCCAGCTGGCTGACTAACCTCCACCCCGGTGGGAAGCCCCAGCGACCAGGGGCAGAGCAAAGAAGCTGCTTGTTCTTTGGCCTGGGATCATGGACTGGCCTCAGAGAGGATGGCTCAAGCTCCAATTACAAAACTGCTTCGGAATGCCCAGGAATCTGAGCTGGCTGGGCAACTGGCAAGCCTTCACATGCTAGGAGACCTGCCTTCATTGGGAGGCATGTGACCCTGTGGGATGAGCGCTTGTGGAGTTAGGAATCAGGGGGCTGCTCTGGTCTGTGGAGAGCTTGGAGGGCTTGTGGCAGCTGCAGAAAGATGAAGGTTGACCCCTAGAAATGTGGCCCTCCAGCCCTGGGATCTGGTATCAGAGAAGACATGTGCTCAGGGCACCATGAGGGAATCAGGCACCTGCCTGCATGTCAGGGCTCATGGGGTGATGGCTCTTTTGTTCATGAGCAGCCCCAAGGCCCACAAGCACAGCTCTCAGACAGGCTTTGCCGAGAGCAGCCGGTCTTTGTCCTGGCAGGGGCGGAACTTAGCCCTGGTTGCTGAGTCCTCATTTTCTGGGCAACTGGAAAGCTCTGGCATCAGCAGACAAACACAGAGCCAGCTGCAATCTTTTGTGACCCAATGGGGGAAGGTAGCAAGCCTGGGTGTGCTGCCTGGCAAAGGGCATAAATCCATCCCCTGCCCCAACAGCCCTGGAAGGAGGTTTATCTTTGTTTCCCCTGTGTCCAGTCTGGGAGTCCTCGTGCCCACCACCCCGCCCCATTCCTTTTCTCTTGCTCTGATTTTCTGTTTTCATATTGCCTGCTGTTGAATCACCCTATGTCAATCCTAGAATCTTTGAGTTCCAACGGGGAGAGAGAAAATCCCTGTTAAATTAGCTTAAGCCAAAAGAAGGACATTCAGTGTCTGTGTGGCAGGTGCCAACTGCATACCTATATAAAAATTTGTTTCATTTATTTGAAAGGCAGAGGGACAGAGTGCAAGGGAGAGACAGAAAAAGAGATCTTCCATCCTCTGGTTCAACTACCCCCAAAGCGCCACAATAGTTGGGATTGGGCCAGGCTGAAGCCAGAAGCCAGGAACTCCAGCCAGGTTTCCCACATGGGTGGCAGAGGCCCAAGTGCTAAAGTCATCTCAGACTACCTTCCCAGGCTCGTTCACAGGTAGATGGATCAGAAATGGAACAGCCTGGCCCCGGCACAGTAGCCTAGTGGCTAATGTCCTCGCCTTGCATGCACTGGGATCTCATATGGGCATCGGTTCTAATCCTGGCAGCCCTGCTTCTCATCCAGCTCCCTGCTTGCAGCCTGGGAAGGTCATTGACAACAGCCCAAAGCCTTGGGACCCTAAACCTGCATGGGAGACTCAGAAGAGGCTCCTGGCTTCAGGTTGGCTCAGCTCCGGCTGTTGCGGCTGCTTGGGGAGTGAATCATCGGACAGATCTTCCTCTGTCTCTCCTCCTCTCTGTATATCTGACTTCGCAATAAAAATAAATAAATCATTAAGCTCTGTTTCTTCTTTTTTTTGAAAGATTTGAAAGAGGAAGATGTTCCATCTGCTGTTTCACACCCCAAGTGGCCACAACGGCTGAGGCTGGCTGCTCTGCTTCCAATCCAGCTTCCTGCTAATGTGTCTGGGAAAACAGTGGACGATAGATCAGTTCCCATTCCTGGTACTAGTCCATGTCCTATTACTCTAACAAAACCCAAGATTGGGGAGCATAACAAGAGGCTTGTTCTGCTCACAGCTCTGCAGGTTCAAAGGCTTGAGGCCTTCATGGAGGACAGCATCATGATGGCAGGGGACTTGGCCAAGAGGCAGAGACCACGTGGTGATCCCATGATGGTTACACGATGAAGCAAGACACTGGAGTATGAGCAATGACTCGCTGCCAGGTCCTACTTCTTAACACCGACACACTGGGGACCAAGCCCCTAGCCTATGAGCCCTTTGGGACAGACACAAACCACATCCAAGCCATCATGTGCCTTGACCACGATGTGAGGGAGATTTTGTGAGGGACATTTTCACAAGGTCATTAATAAAACAACAAAAAATATATGTGTGGCCAGTGTCATGGCATATCAGGTTAAGCCTCCACTTGCCGTGCTGGCATCTCACATGGAAGCCAGTTCAAGACCCTGCTGCTCCATTTCTCATCCAGATCCCTGGTAATGTACCTGGGAAGGCAGCAGAAGGTGGCCCAAGTGCTTGGGCTTCTGCTCCCACAGCAGGACGCCCAGAGAAGTTTCTGGCTCTTGGCTTCAGACCAGCCCAGCTCTGGTCTTCGGGCTGTTCAGGAAGTGAAACACTGGATGGAACATATTTCTCTATGTGTCTCTCCTTCTCTCTGTAATTTTGTCTTTCAAATATAAATAAATAAATAAGACTTATGTTCAATATGCAAATGTCCACAGGATGACAAAGAAGGTAGCCCTGATTATAGCTATCTTTACCACTGAGGATCATCAATATTGTTTCCTTATATTTCCCTTTTTAGCCAGGAGCCCAGAGCCTCTTCCAGGTCTTTCCACCTGGGTGCAGGGTTCCAAGACTTTGGGCCATCTTCGACTGCTTTCCCAGGCCACAAGCAGGGAGCTGGATGGGAAGCAGGGCTGTAGGTGACGTTTTGAGATCAGATCTGTTTGCAGACAGATGCTGTGGACGCACACTGACAGATGCTGAAGTGGTCCCCAGTGACTCACATCCCACAAGCAGTGTTGCCATTGACAACAAGCTTTCGTGAATGAACGACTTTGTGGAGATCCAGATAACATGAATCTCCCTTTGATGCATCTGGAAACTGTGCTTCCAACACGTCAAGCAGACATTCATACAGTGCCATCCTGTTGACACTGGAGCAGAGTATCGTTCCAGGGGTGACCTATCAATCAGAAATAGCTTTCAGCTTCCACACACCTGGGGGACGGGGAGAGGGCAATTGAGACGCTGAATGGCTCAGGACGAGTCTATTGTATCTTATGCATATCATAGGGGAAGCACCAAGAGTGACCTCCAATTTTCTCACTGACCTGCTAGGGATTGGCACCATCTGGACAGAGCACCCCTGGCCTCCACTTGGCCGGGCAAGATACCTTTAGTTTGGCCCTCCTAGTGGCATGCAGCAGGGTGCAAGGGCACACCCGCATGATTCCACATCTTGCTCCTCCACAGGGGCTGAAGATCAGCGTGCTCTGGACCCTGTACTACGGCATCCTCAGCGCTTTCGCCCCCGTGTATAGCTGGATCCTGGTGCTCCGGGGACTGGTGGGCTTTGGAATCGGAGGGGTTCCCCAGTCGTAAGTAAACAACCAGCGCCGGCCCTGCAGTGGGGGCCTCACTATCTGGGGATTATGCCTCCTTGGATTCAATCTACTGCAGCTCAGAAGTCTTCAGAAAAATGTCCATGTGTGTGTGACCATGTGTGTGTGTGAGTGTGTGTGTGTGTGTTACACGCGTGCTGAATGCAACATCTTTTCCCTTTGTCATTTGCCCCTAAACTGTACTGACAGCTATATGCACAGTATTTACACGGCGTTAAGTATCATAAGTCATCTAGAGAGGATTTGAAGTATACAGAGGAGATGTATAAGTTAGATGCAAATAGCACATCATTTTATAGAAGTGGTTTGAACATCTGCCAAGGGTCCTGGATCCAAAGCCCTGTGGACATTATCAAGGACTGACTGTGTGAGGTTTATGGCCTCCAAAGAATGCAGTGGTGGCCCCTGCAGCGTTCTGACTTCAAGGAGCCAGTGATGTAGAACAGCTTGGCAACAGTAACAAAAAGCAAGCCACTAGATGCAAGCTGAGGAAAGTAAAAGAACAAAGTGTAGCAATAGGGCTAGTGTCAACAGGGCCTTTCACTCTGACACATCGCAGCAGGGGTGGGGTAATGCTATGGTGTCAACACAGCCTCCCTGGTCCAGGGGAACTGTGGCCGGAGGGGGGGGGGGCGGGGGGGATCCTGCGGCCAAGTCACACAGCGTGAAAGTGAAACTAAGACCCCAAGATGTCAGCCAACAGCATCTGAGTTGTTTTTTAAGATTTGTTTTATTTATTTGAAAGATAGTTACAGAGAGAGGGCAAGGGAGAAACAGAGGGAGACAAAGATCTTTCATCTGCTGGTTCATTCCCCAAATGGCTGCAATAATTGCTGGGGCTGGGCCGGTCCTGCCTGGGGTTATTTGAGTATTCATAACATCACTTGCAGGCCATATAAAATGACCAACCTAAGCATTAGTCTGCTGGGGGTTTAATGAATTTCAGGTCCTGCCTGTGATTGCCTTGGGAGGGCCAGACTAAGTGATTTTATGGGTTGGCTGCCCTCTGCCCCTCACCCTAACCCTATGGGGACTTGGAAGTTGCTCCACAATGAGATCAGCAGGCCTGACCTGTCTACTCTCACATCAGTCTTTGGATGTGTGCTGCCCTCAAGAAGGGAGTATGACCTTGGCCATGGCAATCCCTGCAAAGGACTGAGCTGTGAGCTCCTATAGGACTGAAGATCCCATCCCTGAAGGGGGACTCCAGGTAGCCCCATCCCTGCAACCACCACAGTCCAGCTGTTGCACCCATGGGTCAGCTGGCATTGCCCCTAAACGGTCAAGTTCAGCCCCTGTAAGAGCAGAGCCTCCAAGGTTCTGGTGGTTCTTTCACTGCAGTGACTCCCTTGAGACTGGTGAGGAGTGAAGCATGGTCCCGCTGGGGCTCCTGGTCTCCCGGCCATCAAGGATGCTCTGCACTCTGCTACTCTGGTTCCCCCACTTCTGACTTGCACTCTGGCTGGGAGTGAGGGCGACTCAGCCTTATGCCTGAAGGGTCCAAGTCCCTCACTCCATGCCCCTCTTAGGCCACACCTTACCTTTCCACGCCTCACTTTCCTTGTCTCCAAAATGGGAATAACAACCTACCCACATCATGGGGTCCCTTAGAATGTTAGCCTGTGTGATGCTCCCTTCCCAGGACCCAGCAGAACAAGTTAAGGTGTACTTCAAGCATCAGACCTCCCCTCAACCCTCTTTGGGAAGAAAGCTGCATGTCAGCATGACAGACAATGGGGCAGAAGGAACGTTAGCGAGGGGAGGAGACGCAACGTGCAGATCAACACACAAGCCTGCGGCTGCACAGTGAGTGCACTCCCTTCTGGACTCATTCCTCCGGGGCTCCACAGAGCAAGGAGGGTAACTTCCCCTGATCTGCCACGGGTTTAGGAGCCACTGGAGCTTGAAGCTGAGGCCATTTTCAGGGCTGGAAAGGGCTGGTGGCTCGGCTGGAGGATTTCCTGGCAACAGAGTCCTTGCCCCATGCCCAAGCTGGTCACCTACCAGGGGACTGTTTCCCTTGTGCCAGGGAAGAGTCCTTCACAGATGAGTAGTTCATCCCCAGATACTCCAAATGCCAGCTGAGAGCCCCCAGCTGGCTTTCCCCGTGTGTCTGACCAGCCCGCCATAAATCAGCGTGCCTAGGCCCTCTTTGCGGGTTCAGTAAATCTGCCAGAAAGGCACATAAACCTCAGGGAAACACTAATTTTGGTTACCCCCAGAGGACAGCATGTTACAAATGCTACAGAGGAAGGAAGACAGGGCAAGGGAGCAGGGAGGAGCACAGCACGTTCACACCCTCGGCAGGTGCACCAGCACCCCCTCTCAAGTCTCCACCTGCTCAGCCACATGAGGGCTCCTAACCTGTCCTTTCCTGTCCCTGTACGTATTTACAAAAACTTTGTTGCATGAGCCTGGTTGATGACATCGTTGGCCATCAACCATCAACTTGACTGTTTTTTTTTTTTTTAACCTTTACGTATTGGAAAAGCAAAGTAAGAGTGAGAGATTCATTGGGGGCCTCCACTGGGTCATTTCCCAAATGCCTGCAACAGCCAGGGCAGTGCCAGGCTTGCGACAGGAACCGGGAACTCATTTCCAATCTCCCATGTGGTAGCAAGAACCCAAGTGCTTGAGCCATCATCTCCTGCCTCCCAATGTGTGCATTAGCAGGAAGCTGGGGGGTGGGGTGCCAATGTTGGAATGCAGCAGGTTCAGCCGCTACTTGCAACACTGGCATCTTGTAGAGAGTGATGGTTCAAGTCCCTGTTGCTCCACTTCTGATCCAGCTCCCCGCTAACACACGTGGAAGGTATGTATCATCACCTAACTGTTTGGGCCCTGCTACCCAGATAGGAGACCCAGATGGAGTTTTTGGCACCTGTTTCAGCTAGGACCAGCCCTAGCTGTTGTGGCAATTTGGGGAGTGAATCAGTGAATGGAAAATATCTCTCTGTTGTGTGCTGATACAACTTTCAAATAAATAAATGTCTTTTAAAAATCACCTGGGATGGGATCCCAGGTACCCTGACATGGGCTGCAGGTGTCCCAAGCAGCACCCTAACCACTGTGCTACCATGCCCAGCCCAAATCTGAGATAGTAAAAAATTGATGTGACGTGTACAGAGCCACACACCTGGTTAGTAGCAGGGCTGAGATGTCAACATCATGCGACAAAGCCTCATGTTTTCAGGACTCTGTTAGCTCGCTTATCTGTAAGAACAATGAAAGCAATAAACAAAATTACAGAAGAAATATTTAGTTCCCGAAGAGACCACAAATTCTTGATATTTTCGCAATTTACATCAAATAATGACATCTTAATTAGACATTGTTATTCTTCTCTGGCTCTAAGAATGGCTCTCCCACACGCATTATTTCACAGCTTTTTGTTGAAGAGGGTTTTATAGGGACAAAGGGAATGGGGAGTTTTCACATGCTTATAATAGTCAGTGGCAGCACCTCCTAAAAGTGGATGAATTCGATTGTGCTATATCATTTCAAGGCTGAAGCACAGAAGTCGTTATAACTGCATCCAGCCACTGTTCTCTAAGTAAACGTGAAAAAGACCCCAGAAGAATGAAGATTTCATGATCTAGCTTATCGGTTTGTTATCTGCACACATCCTTCACATCCAAAGCCAGGAGTAGCTTCGCCCTTGGAGAATACTGAACTGCATTTTGGCAAATGCAGAGCAAGTTTTGGAGGCAGGGAGGTGGAGCCACGATCAATCACAGGATGAATCACAGATGTTGAGTGATTTTGCTTCCTAAGAAGGAACATGTGGCAGGAATCATATTTCATTCAAGCGACGGAGTAGATACTGCCTTTACATTTATCATCCAATATAATATGCTTTTTGAAAAAAATTTAGCATCTGTACATAAGCCCCCCAAAACCCCAGTCCCCTCTAATAGCACAAATCTCAGGAAAATACATTCCTGATACAGGTGGGTGGGTGCTGGGGCCAACATGTAGCTTTTTCCAGTAGAGGGCGCTGTAGACTTCAGCAGACAAACACACATGGCCGACACAGAGATGCTGTGCTAACCTTGCTGGAGTTTCAGCTGCTCTCAAAGACTGGTGGACTTGTCACAACTTTGCCACTTGCCTTGGGACGTTCTTTAGATTAGCTTGCAAAGCTGCCCTGGCTCTGCCGTTTTCCTCCACAGACCTCCTGAAAACGCCAAATTGAGACTCCTGGGCCATTTCTTTCCAAGCACCTGATCGGAATGCAAATTTCTAATTGTGCTTATTCGCTTCAGGGAATTGATTTGCCAGGAGATCAGCTGCCTCCGAACATTGCTTGGAGGTGCCTGCGAATTTTTCTTGCTCAGAACAGAGGTGCCTTTGACCGGAAGCTGCAGAAGTGCTTTCCCTGTCAGTCACTGTCAGTGGAGTTGCCGAGAAGTCAACTTGGAACAAGACAGAGAACAAGGTGCCAAGGTCGGCTGGGCCCAGTGGACACAAACAGAGCCCAAGGCTGAGGTTCCTGGAACAGTGTGTGGGAAGTAAAACAGATCTAGGGGTCAGGTTCAGCCAGGATGAGGTCTCTGGGGGGGTGTGAGGGCTCCCCTGATTACACAGGGAGCTCAGATGTGGAATCCAAGGGCGTGTTGGTCCCCAAAGGTCAAAAATTTTCAACTCAGCATTCCATCTCTGCTTATCTGTGTGTAGTTGGCTACCATTCGGCCCAGATCCTTGTTGCATGGCTCTGCTGCTTGCTACTACTCCTGGGCTGCCACCCTGTCCTCTCCTTCCGTCCCTGGGTTTCCGAAACCCTCAGGATAACCATCATGAGCATAACATCTGTTTTGTGACACATCTTGACAAGCATGCTCCCACCACAGAGTCCCACTGGAACAGACACAAAGCAAAGTGCAAGACCATGAGGGTACAAGCTGGTCAAGACCTTGGACTTGAATTCAGCCAGATGTCTCTGGTGTGACTGCTTTGGAAATACCATTTTCAGTTCCCTTTGACTGCCTGCAGCAGGAGCCCTTCCTGTCTTGGATTTTTGGTTGCAGTGCAAGGATGAAGAATGCTTCAACTAAACTGCCATGCTCAGTGCTCCCCTGGGCCAAGGTTCCCTGTAGCCTGCCCCAACAGGACAGGGTCTGCCTCCCATGCATCTTTGTGTTAAGCTTGCTACGCTTGAAGAGGAGCCATTTTCTGAGCAAGTTGCAAGTCAGAGCTACAGGCAGCAGCTGCATGTTGTCAGTGACCTGGAAGTTCCCTTTTGTTCTCAAGGCAGAGGAAGTGAAAAGAAGGGCTGGGTTTTGTGGGGAGAGGTGAGGGGTAGACTGCTCAGTAGGGGCTTGGGTTCCCCTGAGCAGACAGCTATGCGGATTGAGTGAATACGTGATCATAGTGAAGACTGTGATGCCCAGATCTCTGACTGTTGAAGAAGTGAATTACAGACACAGAAACTGGAAAGACTGGAAAGAATTCTAGGGCCCAGCACAGTGGCTGAATTGGTTAATCTTCCCCCCTTCAAGCATCAGGTATCCTATATGGGTACCAATTTATGCCCTGACTATGGCACTTCCCTTCTAGCTCCTTGCTGTGGCCTGGGAAAGCAGTAGAAGATAACCCAGTGCCTTGGGACCCTGCACCCACGTGGGAGACCCAGAGAAAGCTCTTGGCTCCTGGATTTGGATAGACTCAGCTCCAGCTGTTGGCAGTGACAAGCAGATGGAAACCTCTCTCGGTCTCTTCTTCTCTCTGTAAATCTGCCTTTCCAATAAAAAAAATTAATATTTTAAAAAAGAAAGAAAGAGCCCTAAATTGTATGATAAGTATGACCTGTTCTTTTTAAAAATAAACATACAGGGTTGGCATGCAAGCTAATGTTCCACCTGTGCTGCTGGCATCCTGTGCGGGCACTGGTTCTAGTCCTGGTGGCTTCACTTCTTATCCAGCTCTCTATTTATGGCCTGGGAGAGCAGTGGAGGATGGCTCAAGTCCTTCATCCCCCAAATCCATGTGGGAGAGCCAGAAGAAGCTCCTGGCTCCTGACTTTGGATCAGTTCAGCTGTGGCAGTTGCAACCATCTGGGAAGTAAATTAGCAGATGGAAGATCTCTCTTTCTCTCTCATCTCTCCCTCTCTGTAATTCTGAGTTTCAAATAGAAAGTAAATCTTTAATATATATATATATATATATATATATATACACTTAGGAGCTGGCATTGTTGTGCAGTAGGTTAAGTTGCTTGTGATACCAATATTCCATGTTGGAGTGCCAATTTGGGTTATGGCTGCTCTGCATCTTGTCCAACCCCCTACTAGTGCTCACCCTGGGTGGCAGCAGGTGATGGCTCCACTACCTGATAGCCATATGGGAGGCCTGGATGGAGTTGCTTCAAGCTGGCCCAGCCCAACCTGTTGGGGAGTGAACTAATGGATGGAAGACCCTTCTCTCTCTCTCTGAGTTTGCCTTTCAAGTAGTGAAAACAAATTTTACAAAATAAACATGTTTCGATAATAAAATCAGGAATCTACCTATCCTTACTGATTAAATAAATACATAGAGGGATAAATAGACATAAGGAGTGATACAGTAAACAAAAGGGGGAGGTAAAGCTTTTCCTTATGATATCATGTCAGCTAATACATATAGGAAGGATGACAGAAATTTACAAATGCCACTTGCTACTATAGTGATAGCAGATTTAAACAGAAATAGTCTGTGATTAAAGCTGTTGGGTAGAGGTTCTATCTGGGGAACAGGTTATTGGAAGACTTAAATATTTCCCCACAAAGGACTCATGGATCACAGGTGCAAAGCTGTGCCTTGGAGCGGAGACACCTGCCAGACACCACCCTGACACAGGAAGGATGGTTCGTATCGCCAGTGGTGGGACAGTTTGCCATTAGAGGCTCCTGGCTTGATGGGCTAGGAAGAGCTCAATGTCCCTCCAAAATGTTCTCATGAAGCCTGCATCTGCTCTGGAGGAGATGTCAGGTGAACCAGGCTGAGAGGTGAGGCAGCATGAACTTGCTCCTGACTCTGCTGTCCAGTTTCCACCTGACTTCCTGGGCTGTGAGGAGGGTTACCATGGCAGCTGGTGGGAAACTCAGGAAAGATGTAGGGGTTTACTTCCCAAGCTTCCCCAACCCCCAGGAGGGTCTGTTTCCCAAGGACAAGTCCTCAGATAGCAAAGATCCACTAACCACCCCTAGGGTGCGTGGGTGGGTAGAGGGAAATATTGAACTTGGAAGTCAAGAAATTGTGGCAATTTTTCCACTCAGCCCAGACTGTAACCCCCTTTCCATTTTCTTTGCTTTCCCAGGGTGACACTCTATGCTGAGTTCCTTCCCATGAAAGCCAGAGCCAAGTGTATTTTGCTGATTGAGGTGAGGAGGAGGAGACCTGATCCTCCACCAGCTTTGGAAAAGGGAGCTTTAAGGAAGGTATAACAGACTCACTAAGACGAAGACGGAAATGGAGCAGCTATGTGTCTCGTGACCTGGCTGTCGTGAAATACAATTTCTTCAGTTGACCGGAGCTTGTTTTTAAGCAGTGGCAGCAGGCAGGTGATGTGTTCTAGACCTGAAAATGGCTTTTGTCTGAGAGGTGAAGCTGCAGGTGCCGCTGGAGGGGCACCGGGTGCTGCCCACACTCAGATCCTCACCCCTCTTGCCTGCTGCTAGCCAGCCTGGGCCATGCCTCGTATGAGATCCTCTTTCTTGGTCACTTTCATAGTCGATAGGGAAACGTTAAAAACACTCATGATCCATCCAGCCCCTTTCAATCCAGGGTCTCAAGATTCATTTTCCAGCCAGGATTAGAAGCCCTCAGGACACATATGATGGCCCAATGCCATGACCCTACTATGCAGCTGCCCAAATGACACCACATTCGGGTAATGTCCCAATGGTTTATGTTGCCCCGATGGGCACCGCTGTCGTGGTGATGACAGTGAAACCACTTAGACTCACCAGGCACTGTGGTCACCCTGACCATGTCAATTGCAGTGACCCCCAGCTCAGTTTAACCATCCTAAGTGCATACTCTCCAATGCGCATGGCAGCCAACTGGTCTACACATTCCATAATAAAGGACCCCCTGCAGTTTTGCACATGAAGCGCTCAATGCTGGCACAGAATGGGTGGGATATCTGACTGGTGCCCACTTTGAGTGGACCAGGTGCCCCTTGCAGGTCTTTTGAGCTGACGGGGAAAATGACTGATTGGATTTTTGGAATGGACAATAATTGTAAAGCCCCGGAGTCACAGCAAGCAACAGCACACTCAGAGAGGGATCTATAGAGGAGGACTTAATACAAGGACCATTTCTGAAGTCCCTGTTGAAGGAGCTATCACCCCAAAAGGAAAGCATATTTATTAGGCACCCAGAGAATTGTAGGACAAAGGCTGTTAGACCTTCAGTTATTGTAGCCAGCTTGAGACCACCCTGCAGGGAGGGACCCAGGGGAATAAATGCAGCAATTTCCCCATTGTCCATACCAAGGGACACAATCTTTCCCATACAAACACGGGAAAGGGTAGAGACGGTGAGGCAAGAAGATTTTCAGCCTCATTGGGCACTTCTGATAAAGGAGGCAGGGGGTGCTGTTGAGCAAGGGAGATGGATATTTGCAACAAAGACCAACATGTCCATGCTCAGGCCATGCTCAGGGCTACACTATTCACAACTGTGACTCTCAAGCAACCGTGTCCTCCGACAAACACCCAGATAAGCAAAATGTCCTATGGCTAGGCCATGCAATGTTAGCCCTGAAAAAGGAAGGCCACTCCGGTACCTGTTACAACCTGGTTGAGCTTTAAGAACATGAGACCTAAAAAACATTTTAATTAATTAATTAAAAAAGAATTGGGCTCGGCAGTGTGGCCTAGTGGCTAAAGTCCTCGCCTTGATCCCATATGGCTGCTGGTTCTAATCCCGGCAGCTCCACTTCCTCTCTATCTCTCCTCCTCTCAGTATATCTGACTTTGTAATAAAAAAAATAAATTAAATAAATATTTAAAAAAAAAATTAAAAAAGAACATGAGACCTAGTGACATAAGCTAATTGCAATACTATTACCATGTGATCCTACCTTAACAGGTAGTTGGAGTGGTCAGTATCCTAGAGGTGAAAAACAGAATGGTGCTCTCCAAGAACAGAATGGGAGGTTGGTGTTGAGCAGGGGCCAAGTTTATACTTTCCAAGAAAGAAGCAGCTCTGGAGGTGGGCAGTGGTGACAGCTGCCCAGCAGTGTGAGCGGATCTGATATCACAAAACTGCACACTGTAAATGGCTGAGAGAATAACTTCCTTTTTATTACCACAATATTAATCACAATGTAAAAAAAATGGACACCTCACCTTGGATCCACTCCACAGTGATGTCCACTACCAGATCCCACTAAGTTGCATAGCTCCAGCGGACACCACGTGGGTAGGACCCCATGTGGAAGGCAGCCCTGGGAGATGGTGACCATGATGGCTCTGAATCCACCCTATGGGGCTCCACCACTACACACACACACACACACACACTGATCCTACTTCTCCTGTGCCAGGTCTTCTGGGCCATCGGGACAGTGTTTGAAGTCGTCCTGGCTGTGTTCGTGATGCCCAGCTTAGGCTGGCGATGGCTGCTCATCCTCTCCGCGGTTCCGCTCCTCCTCTTCGCCATTCTGTGCTTTGTGAGTGTCTCCCTGGAGCTCCAATGCCTGGCACCCTTGTTCTACATTCTGTCGTAGTGGGGAGGGGGGCGGAGGAGGATCCCAAAACTACCTTTTCAGATTGTGTCTTAAATAAGGGAAAGAGGAGGCTTGAACCCGCCCCAGGATGGGGTGTTAGACTTTCTGAAGACAGATACTTCTGGAAAGTTCCCTAAGAAAAGAACTAGAGATGATGGGATATATTCATGGTAGCTGTATTGGGTGAGTTGGGAATCTTGGATTGCAAGTCACAGACAACCAATTCAAGCTGGCATGGATGAAAGCAAGAAATCAATATATTATAGAGGATTAATATTTGGCTTCAAGCATGGCTGGATCCAGCACCTCCCAGCCTTTGTCAGTTCTGCCTAAATCATACTCTCTTGCAAGATCATGTGACTTCATGGGCAGGCCACATGCATCAAATGTGCTGCAACTGGGGAGGTCTCCTATGAGCCTGTGGTGGGAAGCCTTCAGGAATGGTCAGGACTACAGTGATTCCTGCTAGTGACAAAAAGGACTATTATGGAACTTAACTGTGTGGCACTCTCTGTGCCCAGATATTTCCATTAATTCTTATGGGAGGTGGGACTGTTAGGAACCCCTATATTCGTTAAGGAGGTGCTGTTTCCCACAACAAGTAGTGCCCACAAAGTCAACTGCTTAACACAAAGTTACTTCTTCCTAACATGACAGAGCAGGATGAATATTGTAGTTTTCTTTCTAGTCAGTGGCTCTCCCATCCTCTATGACCTTAGCGTTTTTTATATAAACACAAGATTCGGGAAGATAGCTGGAGACTACACACACTCACTTCTTAAATACTTTGGCTGGGGGGAGTCTGCTGCTATGCCATTGGCGAACACAAGTCACATGATCTCACCTAGCTGCAAGGAATGCTGGGAAACATAGTAGCTACCTACATGTAGGGCCACATGAATAGATGTAGCCACATCAAGGGACAACTCTATAGTATGGAAAGAGTGGAGGCTTTTTTTTTTTTTTTTTTTTTTGTGAACATTAGCAGTCTCAACTACTACTTACCCAATTTGCTGATTAGGGAACTGAGGCTCAGATAGCTGTTGGTTCATTTTCAGAGAGCTGTCATGTCCTAATCAGCATTGGTCAGCTTTTCCTTGCCACAATGGAATACCAGAGACCACCAGCTTAATAAAGAGAAGAAGTGTCATCATCTCACAAAACCAAGATCAAGTGGTCCCATGGGTTTAGTGTCTGGTGAGGGTGGCAGAGAGCCCATGTCAGGGAAGGGTCCCATGGCTAGATTGGAAGCAGCGAGAGTAGCTGGGCCCATGGTTCTGGTAACCTTCCCCTGAGAGCTGTCACCCCACCCCGTGACTTGCCCACCACCCCCTGGGGCACTTCCACCCACCCTCATTGGATTCAATGTCCTGCTCTTAGTTCCTTAAAGTTAGGACTTACATGTCAACATCTGCTACATCCAGGAGCCTATTCAAACCATAGCGTCACAGTCTTTCTGGCAGCTTGCTTTCTCTCTTGGACTGTTTGCAGAATGATACTAAACAGAGCCAAGCTAGATGAGGATGAGAGTCAGATTTGGGTATTGCCTTAGCCTCCCCTGAGAATCTGAAACACCCCAAATAATAGAAATCACAACTACAACTCTAAATACTGAATGACAGTGACCCATCCCAGGCCCCATGTATTAAGCACTTTGCCTGGATTATCTGCTTTAATTCCTAAAAGGAAGGATCTATGATGCTCCCCACTGGATGGATAGAGGGAAGTACAGATACGGAGGGTGGGTCAACTGATTGTCCAGCATCACACAACCCATCTAAGAAACCACAGTGGCAGGTCTTTGACTCCAGAAGTCTCCACCCTCAAAGACAGGAGTGTGTGGCTGGGAGTAAGTGTTCTGTGTGGGTTCAACCAGGCACACGTGGATCTCCTGTCTGCTTCCCCTCCCTAGTGGCTGCCGGAGAGCGCAAGGTACGATGTGCTATCAGGGAACCAAGAGAAGGCCATCGCCACCTTAAAGAGGATAGCGACCGAGAATGGAGCACCTATGCCGCTGGGCAAGCTCATCGTCTCCAGGCAGGTCAGTGTGTACTCAAGCATCTGCAGCACACATGTCCCTGTGCCTACATGCAGGGCATGCATGTATGTGGGCACACGTGCATTGGCAGTGAATGCAACTGGGGTCAAGCATGTATTTGTGTGTCAGGTGCAGGGAATGGATGGAGGGGTGCAGTGGGCAGTGTGAGACCAGTGAGGAGAATCTGGTGTCTTCAATAGGTCTGTCCATTGCCAGATTGTTAAAGAGCTGCCTGGACCAGGTAGCCAGTGACATGAGAAATGTCATTTTGGGAGTGAAGTCTTGTGCCTGCTCCTGCTTCGGGTTCACCCATGAGCACCTGAGAAATGTGATGGGCAAAGGGGATGATTCTGGAAAAAGCTGGGCAAGAAAACCACATGAAGAAGAGATGTGCTTAGATCCAGAACTCACTCTGCATGCTGTATAGCCATCTGTAACAGGGGTTGCATCGCCCACCTGGGAATGTCATCAGGGGCCCACTGAAGAAAGCTTGATGAGCATCGCTAGGGGGTTGGGGGTGTACATGCTGCATACACAAGGAGGAGGGTACAACCTTGATGCTGCAGACCCGGTCCTCGACAATCAGCCTTGCAGACCTGTTGACACAGGACACACATGCTTAAGCAGATAAGAGGGGTGGGTCTCTGGTACAGTGATTAAGACAAGACTTGAAATGCCAGAGCCCTTATCAAATTGACCAGATTTAAGCCCCACATCTGACTTCTTGTTCATGTGTACCCTGGAAGGCAGATTTACAGAGAGAAGGAGAAACAGAAAGATCCTCCATCTACTGGTTCACTCCCCAAATGGCCACAACAGTCAGAGTTGAGCCAATCCAAAGCCAGGAGCGTCTTCTGGATCTCCCATGCTAGTACATGGCCCCAAGGCTTTGGGACATCTTCTACTAATTTCCCAGGCCACAGCAGGGAGCTGGATGGGAAATAGAGCAGCAAGGACATGAACCAGTGCCCCTACGGGATCCTGGCACTTTGCAAAAGGAGGATTAGCCAATTTAGCCGTTGCACCAGGCCCACACTTGTTCACTTCTGAAATGCCCAGAAAAACCAAAGCTATGTGGATGGAAGCACCCCAGCTATCTGAAACATCACTGCTGCCACTGTTTCTTCCAGAGTACATACAAGCAAGAAGCTGAATCAAAGGCGGATCTAGGTTTCAAACCAGAATCTCTGACATGGGATAGAAGCGTCCCAATCCAGGGTCCTAAACACGTTTAAAAAGCAAGCATTTCTCACATTGCTACCAACAGCAGTCTGTCCCAGCTGCTCCACTTCCGATTCAGCTCCTTGCTAATGCATCTGCGAGAGCAGTAGAAGATGGCTCAGTGCTTGGGCCCCTGTACGCACGTGGGAGACCAGGATGGAGTTCCTAGCTTTGGCATGGTTCAGCCCCAGCTGTTGTGGCCATTTGGGGAGTGAAACCAGTATTTGGAATCTCTCTCTCTCTCTTTCACTCTACCTTTTTAATAAATAAATCTTTATAAAAAATTGGCAAATTGGACGTGGGTAATTTGACCCAAATCATTCTATTGGAAAATTGACCAAATTATTCTATTGGCAAATTGGACTTGGGTAAGTTGGTTTTTGAACACAGTAACTGACTTGAATCTAGAGTAGGCTTTGGGGGAGATGGGTGAGACTGTGTGTGTGACTGTCTGGGGTGTGGGGGTGGGGGATGGCGGGACTGCTTATAACTGTTTTCTGCTCCACAAGTCTCTGGATGTGTCTGAAATATGACTAGGCCCTGGATATGGCTGAGTCCTGGCTGACAGGGCTGGGAGCTGAGTCTTGGTTTCCAGGAGCCCAAGTGTTCTGGCCCTGTTGTGGGAATGTGGCCGACCCAGGTCACCGGCTGGTGCCCCCTCCATGGATGGAGAGGGAAGAACAGACAACATATTCTTTGCTTGAAACAGGAAGATCGTGGCAAAATGCGGGATCTTTTCACCCCCCACTTCAGAGGGACAACCCTGCTGCTGTGGTTTATATGGTGAGAGCCCCTTGTTGACCTCCTGTGCCCAAGCCTGGCTTACATTGGAATTCAGCGCTCGATGAACCCTTGGGCCCAAGGCAGTGTTTCCTGATCATGTCAGTTATTGCAACTTTCACCTTCCCAATGCTATTGTAACACAAAAGAAAACAAAACAAAACCAAAAAAACCAATGCTATTCTGTAAACAGGTTCTCACCTGTACTATTAGTCACTTATTTAAAAACTCAATTCACTCATGACACAAAGATACTCTCATAAAGGGAATGTTATCCATTGTGTCCCCTTATCTCTGAGGACACATTCAGAGACCTCCAGTAGACCCTCGAAGCCCCTGGGAGTACTGAATGCACTATAAGGTAAAGCTTTTTTTTTTAAGATTTATCTAATTTTTATTATAAAGTCAGATATATATAGAGGAGGAGAGACAGAAAGGAAGATCTTCCATCTGCCAATTCACTCCCCAAGCAGCCACAATGGCTGGTACTAAGCCAATCCGAAGCCAGGAGCCTTCTCCGGGTCTCCCACTGAGGTATAGGGTCCCAAGGCTTTGGGCCATCCTCAACTGCTTTCCCAGGCCACAAAGCGGGAGCTGGATGGGAAGTAGGGCTGCCAGGATTAGAATGGCGCCCATATGGGATCCTTGTATGTGCAAGGCAAGGACTTTAGCTGCTAGGCCACCATGCCAGGCCCTGTTCAGCTTTTCTTAAAGGAACAGCCACGGGAGGAGGCTGTGGAAGAGGCCTCAGCAGAGAGTCATGATCTTCAACTCCAGGGCCAATAGAATGTCCGTCAAGTTCTGTCAACCCTCTACCCATTCATATACAGACAGCTTAACAGACTGTTCAAAAGCAGTCTGGCTGAAAGCTTTGTGGATTTTTTTTGTTGTTGTTGTTTTTGTTTGTTTGGATTTTGTTTTGTTTTAAATAAAATCAGTTCTCACTTTCTTCTTCACTGTTGAGGTGTTCATTAACACTGGGACCAGAACAGAAAAGCCTTGGAGACAACCCAGCTGGGCTCCAGCTCTCCCTGCATTTAATTAACACCTGCTGTGTGCCCATCCAAGTGTGGAATCCCCAGGCTCTATAGAAGGGGGGTGGTAGGAGGGCAGAGTCAGAATACCTCCCTTAGGGCACCTATAATTCACTTGGGCTGATTTGAAGCAGTTGATTAGAGAGTTTTAGTGCCCTCCAGAAGTTACTGCGTTTGACTGGTACAAACGGTAACTCAAGGAAATGGACCACTAGCTTCTGATGCTGAGTTCCTGCATAACCTATTGGATGATCCAATTTCTGTTCTATGAACTCGAGTCTTGCAGTTCTGGAATCCAAGCCCGTAACTCAGAAACCGTGAAACCCTAAGATCTCAGAGTCCAAGTCCACCGATCTGACCCCAAAACCTTGAGACAAGGGAGAGAGCGAGCTATTTCCTCCCAAATCTTTACCACCTCTTTTCCAATGAATGAGGCAGCCTTGGGGGGTAGAGTGCTTCTGAACACAAAACACTTGCTTTCATCATGTCCCTAGGCTTGGGTGCTTGATCCAAGTCCCCCTGGAAGACCACTGCACCAAGAGCCAGTGTGGCCCCCAGATTGGTGGTCCCCGCTGCTGTACCCACAGGCCCTTCCCTAGGATATGCAGGAAGGGGACATGTGTTTCTTTGACTGCTTCTTCTGCCTCTTCCTCATCTCTGGCAGGTTCTCCAACGCATTCTCTTACTACGGACTTGTCTTGCTCACCACGGAGCTGTTCCAGGCAGGAGATGTTTGCAGCAGTGAGTGCCATCCTTCTCTCTCCTGGCTCACCTTCCCAACCCCAACCCCTTCCCAGAGACCATCACACATGATCCCCCATCACCGTCTACTCTAATGGAGACTGGAGCAGCCTCTGCAGTTCTGTAAGCAACTTAGCCAGCTTCCCATGATGAGAGCTGATCTCAGTGGAATGGTTAGGTCAGGGTTTGGGTTCAAAGGTCAGCGCCAATGCACTCTAAAAGATCTGTGAATTTGGGTACTTATGAGCAGGGTCCTTTGCAAGGTGTTAGCCAGACTTGGGTTCTCCTCCCTAAAGGTTCAATGACCAAAGGATGCTGTGTACCACTCACAGAAGGTGTTGACCAAGAAGGGGGGAGGCACCTTTCTGCAATAGGATATCAACAGAGGACAATAGGTTTTAGAGAACTGATAAGAGTCCCAAGCCTCCCACTATGAAAAAATCTATTTATGGAAAGAACATCTGCTCCCAGATCCTGTCTGCTGCTCCCTTTCTGAGTGATAAAGCAACATTGACATCTGGCCTTCAGGTGGGAAATAGGGTATGGAGGGAATGAGAAAACCGTCATCCTTGTGGGTCTTTGTCCTACTTGAAAGCAGAGAGAAGACAGTTTCCTTGCATGTGTCTTCTGTATGTTCCAAGGAGAAATGCTTTGGTTTCCTTTGGCAGAATCTTAACTCCTTGGAATTGGAGGCCTGAAGTTATCAGCCACGAGAACTTCCCCTTTATTCCCTTACCATGTGGGCCACCAGTGTGGCTCCCGGCTCTCTCACTGCCCTCACAGGAGAACAACAATCCAGGCAAGATGGGCTTTATGCTCTTGTGCAAAATTAACATGTGCACCCTTCAGCTTTGCCACCTTAGGAGAAAATCGCAGGTCCTTCTCACACTCAGGAGAGAGCATGAGAGCAGAGTGTGATTACAAGGAACTTAGTATCACAGAGACTGCCCTAGAGTGTGCGTGCAACAAAGCATGTGCCGTGTACCACTGCTGGGTCAACCGTGGTGTCCACCCAGCCTGGTTTCCTCTCTCATCCACCTTGCGCAGTGGTTTTATTCGCCCTGTTTTGCAGAGAAACTGAGGCTTGGAGAGATGATGCTGCAATACTGCTGGTTGGGATCCAAAGCTGAGTTCATCCTCTGGGCTCTTTCTAGAACACTCTCCTTGATCCCCACCCAGGGAAGCAGGGCTAGGGAGCGGGAGGGTGTGACTCAAGGCTGTGAGTGGCTCTTCCTCCTTTTCTATCCACCAGTCTCCAGCCGGAAGAGGGCAGTTGAGGCCAAGTGCAGCCTGGCCTGTGAGTACCTAAGTGAGGAGGATTACATGGACCTGCTCTGGACCACCCTCTCTGAGTTTCCAGGTGAGCAATCTGTGTAAGGTGAAGCTAGGAAAGGTGTGTTGGGGGGTGGCTGAGCATACAACATCTGCTGAACTGGGGGCTCTACCTGTGCCACCAGGAAGCAAACCCCTTTTCTAAAGGCACCAAAGATCTGCCCCACCCCCACTAAGGCTACAAGTTGTGCAGAATGGTGAAGGGGATGTTACCTTACTTGAAGGCTAATGGGTTAAGCTCCCATGTTTCATACATGCTGGCCAAAAACAGGAGACTCCTGGGTCAGAGACAAAGGACTCTTGGGAAAAACAATTTGAGCAGCAAATTGGTGTCAGTTCTCTATGATCCCAAGTTTCATAGAGAGGATGAGAAGGCTCTCAGGCTGGTACTGTGTGTTTGAGGCAAATGAGCAAGGTAGTAGAAGGTAGGAGTGCATTTTCTGGCATTCTAATGAAACACTGGAGGTTGTGCACATTATAAAGAAAGGAGATTTACTCAGTTCACAGCTCAAAAGGTGCAAGTTATCGTACCTCCTGATGGATGACATCATCATACTGGGAGTGCCTGTGCATGGCAGGACAGGAAGCCAGTCAGAGAAGTGGGATGGGTCGGTAGCATCCTCCCACTAAACCCACCTCTAAAAGGCCCCACTACCTGGAGGACCAAACTCTTAGCACACAAAACATGGGTGGTACACACAGAAACCATATCAAAACCATAGCAAGTCCATTATAGCTAAATCTTCAGGGAGGCATCTTGTGCTATGCTGTACTCATTAGCCATGGAGGGGAGGGCTGTGGGAGGCTCTCTGGGAACCTATCAGCGCTGTCTATCTGCCCCTGCTGCCCCCCACCCCCGGCAGGTGTTCTCGTGACTCTGTGGGTCATTGACCGCCTGGGCCGCAAGAAGACCATGGCCTTGTGCTTCCTCATCTTTTCCTTCTGTAGCCTCCTGCTGTTCATCTGTGTTGGACGGTGAGTCGCCGGAGGAGGGTGGTGCCCAGTCCTTCTCTTAGGCCTGAGGCTTCACAGTTGCTTTGCTGGGAGTCAAATGTCAGGCTCAAGGTTGGAGCCCTTGGCAGAGGGGGTGGTGGGGGGAGAGGCTGGTTCTCCTCTAACAACCTACAGTACAGACTCTGACCTTCTCTCCCAAGGTGATGCACCTACAGCTGGGTAACCAATAGATCTGTGAAGACCTAAGGTCGATTTGCTCACTAGAAATAGATCTTCTCACAAAAAGACCCTATGATGTAGTCCTGGGTGGCCTGTCTCCATTTTTCCACCTCCCAAAAGGCTTGAAATATGGGAGTGGGCTCTGTTGTCCAGAACCTCCATGGAGGAAACTCTGAGCCGGATCTTATCTAATGAAGGACAGGAAATGTAGTCTAGACCTGGGAATGCTGTGGTCCTGGCATGATCCCTGACCTGCGGTTTCATTTCCCTGGTTCAATTGGCCCCTTCATTTCCTATAAATGCCTGTCTAGGCTTAGTTTGCTTATATCACTTCTCCCAAGTCCTGTCCCCACCCTGGGCACTGCTGCTGTCTCCCTCACTCAGCCCAATTGCTTTGCAGAGGGATGAACTTCAAAGCACAGGACTTGAGAGATGGTCCTGGGATGTGCGTGCCTGCAGGTGTGCGTGGATGTGTGTTGGGTAGGGGTGGGGTGGGCTGGCATGGGGTTGAGTGACCTTCTTGCTAAGCGCTAGGACCTACGTTCTGTCCCAGAGAAGACCTAAGATGGCTGAAAACATAACCACTCCTCTGCTTTCTTCCCCCCTTGCTAGAAACATGCTCACTCTCTTACTCTTCATCGCAAGAGCATTTATTTCCGGAGGCTTCCAAGCAGCCTATGTTTACACACCTGAGGTAGGAGCCTCAAGGAGCCCATGGGGCAAGGAGGGAGGGACCCTACTTCCAGAAACACCAGCCTGGGCAGCCTTGGGTCTTAGCTAAGGCTCAACAGAAGTTCTAAACTCCAGCTGACTTCTCAATCATTTATTTTTCCCTCCTTGCAAAAGTGCATGCTCAATGCCACAGGTCCAAACGTTACATCTCCACCTATGTCCCCAAGATGAAGGAGCCCTATGTCCCCCTTTCTTGGAGGCCACCTTGCTGAAGACATTTTTTCCCTTGTAACTATTTTGCAAATAATATAAAATAATATCTTTTTCCATAGGATGAACATTGCCTTAGTCATTATTAAAGGAAACTGGGGAGGGTTAGTAGACTATCGGAGGTTATGGATAGATTATTTGCAAATGCCAATCAGATCATTTGTACAAGGAACTTGAGCATCTGGGGGGTTTTGTATCAATGGGATCCTGGAACCAGCTCCCATAAGTGCCTGAGAGGTTACTGCATGTGTTAGCACAGGCCTTGGTCAAATTGTGCAACTGAGAAGAACTTCATACAGGGGCTCATTCAGTGGTGTGAGGCAGGGATTAGGGAAGACCCAGGTGACAGAGCAGGGTTCACAGCAGGTGGGGTGGCTGGGGGAACTGCTACAGCACCGGTGAGTTTTTGGTACCTGGCTTCCACTTGCCCAGCCTTCCCAGGGATTGTGAACAACTGGGGAGTGAGCCAGTGCATAGTGATCCTCTGAGTGTAACAATGCCTGAGGTAGAAGGCTTGAAAAGAATAACCAAAAGGGGGAGACTCCCAGCTGTTAGGAATCCAGCACTCAGAATTTGACCCAGGTTCATACAAATCCTTCCAGATGTTTGGAATTGGGGAAGAGAGAAGTATCTCTGGCATCAAACAAAGAAGAGAGACAGGGAAAGAGAGAGAAAGAGGCCAGAGGTACTTCTCCATCTTCTGCAAGGCCCAGAACAGCCCCTCATCACAGAGAATGGCCCACGCAGAGGTGTCCTTGGCTGGAAGGCTGAGACACTGTCTCAGGGCCACAGAATCCTTCCGAGTGGCCTTCCCAACTCCAGGGCAAGGGAGTGCAGCAGCCACACCCCCTTTGTAACAGTCTTGACCTGCCAGCCACATAGTCCTTCCTGCCATCACGGGTAAACTGTTAAGCTGTCCCATCTCTCGTTGGGTGAGATACCTCAAACACCTATTTGTGATAAGAGTTTCTTGCTTTCCCCATGAGCACAGAGGACCTTGGGGGACCCCTCTGCAGGGCAGGAAGGACCCCTTTGCTGTGTTACCCCTTGCTTGTGTCCCCCTTTCTCTGTTGAACTCCCTCTTGCAGATAAGAAACTCCCCCTCCTCCCACCCCTTCCTGCAGATGCTGGAGGGATTTCTTGGACCTCAGAACTGTCCCCTGAACTGCAAGGGACAGAGGGAAATTTACCTGTTCCCGAGTCCACCTCTGGCTGTTGTGTTTCAGGTCTACCCCACAGCAACACGAGCACTGGGCCTGGGCACCTGCAGTGGCATGGCAAGAGTGGGTGCCCTCATCACTCCGTTCATTGCTCAGGTAGGTGTCACCCCAAGTACAGAAGAAGTGGGGGTGACAAGATGCAGGGCCCCAACATGTCATGCCAGTGTGCCCGGCCTTCTGTGGAGGCCTCTGTGTGTATCCGCTTCTGTCATCCTGATCACTCATCCTGTGAGCAAAGAAAGATTGTGTGCAGATGAGGAAAGACAGACCAGAGTGGGGAAGCACTTGTCCAAGGTCACACAGCTGGGAAGGAGACATGCCAGAGCTCAAGCACAGGGCTGTCTCCTAAAGCAAACAACCTAAGGATGCCAGGCAATGTGAGTCCCAGCAATGCAGACACTAACCAATATCCCAGTGCCTACTTTTTAAATTAGGGATATATGAAGAATTTTTGCAAGGTCCATGACTGGGAATCTTCCTGTATCTAGGTGCTTTCTCCATATCTGGGTTTTTTGTTGCTGTTGTTGTTTCGGGTTTTTTTTGCTCTGTTCATACCCATGTTTGATTGCAGTAAGAGTGACATACCTCAGAGGAACCAGTTGCAAGTGAATGATATGGTGGCATCCAGCACATTAATGATGTTAAGCAACCACCACATATGTCTAAAACCAACACATCATCATCATCTGGAATTAGAACCCTGGGGTCATTAATTAGACCCTGTGGTCTCCTCTTCCCACCCCATCCCTGGCCCTTGGCAGCCTCCTATCTACTTCTCATCTCTGTGATTTTGTCCATAGCTCAGGTGAGTGGACACTGATACTTCTGCTAGTTCAGGACCCAGGTCCGGCTTTGGTTTCTATCTGTTCATTCAACACCATTTGTTGTTTGTCACTGTTGATGTTGGCTGAGAACCTGCTTGATGCCAGGTGCTCATGTGCAAGGTGAGCATGTCCACTTGGCAGATGAGGGAAAGGGAATCTATTGCTTCGTGGTCTGCCATGAACCATGAAGCTGGGGAGTTGGCTGTGGCATTGCCCACAATGCAGTTCAACCTTATGAGTGTGAATTCAAGTCCCAGCTCTACTCTTAGTATGTGTATGAACTCGGGCATGCTATTAATCCTCAGTATTCCCCTTCTGTGAAATGGGAGCAAAGTGCTGAGGTTCACAATGGATGATTCTCTCTGACCTGCCTCTTCCACTTCCTTCCCCCAGGTGATGCTAGAATCTTCTGTGTACCTGACATTGGCGGTTTATAGTGGCTGCTGCCTCCTGGCTGCCCTGGCCTCCTACTTTTTGCCCATTGAGACCAAAGGTCGTGGTCTGCAGGAGTCCAGTCACCGAGAGTGGGGCCAGGAGATGGTCGGCCGAGGAATGCATGGCCCAAGCGTCCCCAGGTCAAACTCTGGCTCTCAGGAATAGCACCCACTGGGGAGTGCTGAGCTGGTCTTGGGGGCTGGTGTGGCCCCACTGAGGACACAGATGGTCACTGCCGACATCAAGAGCCCACCCAAGAGGACTGCTGGGACCAACAGGGTTTTGTGTCTTAATTCCATTTGCTCATCTTCATCAAGGTCTGCCAGGGGCTGGAAAGGTGTCTGCTCCAGGGGTTCACTGTATGCGTGGGGCAAAATTTGTGAATAACCTGTGGGTCTGAATGGGAAAATTTTAACTTGCCACTGTGGGGAGGTAAGGTACTGATTTAAGGACATAGCAGCCACACAAACACAGCCCAGAATCACTTGGTCACATCCCCATGAATAACAACCAAAAGATCTTGTAGACCCCCACCACCCAGGCCCAGACTCACTCACACCTGCCACCCACCACCCAGACAGTTCTGTTCCACAGGTTTCTCTACACTCACCAGGCTTTCTCCTTTGGAATTGCAGGTGACCCGGCTAAGGCCTCAGCAGTGTTTCCTTGGGTCAGGGAAATGATTGCTCCCTCCCTCAGCCGGGGCACCTACGTCTTCCTTTCCAGGGCCTGACTTGCCCCGAATCTGGCAGGTAGACAGGCCCTTGAACTTGAGCTGTGTGCTCCTGTTTGACCCCTCTGGAGTTGCTGTCTCTGCCTCCAGGGAATTCAGGCACATGTCCCTGGGGGCCAGCTGAACCTGCACCACACAACAGACCTCAGAAAGCTATCACACCCGCCCTGGGACTTGGGGGCAGCTTAATGCCGAAAGGAGGTGAGAAATAAATCCACAGCCAAAGCAGGACTCCTGATGAAGCCGCAGAGGCCATGCCTGGCTTCTGTTCTGATCCCTTCCTGGATCAGGCTTCAGGTGATTCCTGGAAAAAAAATCCAGGTTCACCCCGGGTGGCAGGGCTGAGGATTTTTTTTTTTTTTTAATGTGCACAGATAGATGTCTGATGGGATACCCAAAGGATGCTACCCAAAAAAATGCTACACCAGCCAGCAGCTCCAACCACGGCTATGGCCAGGGGAGCCTTGATGTTCAACTGATTTCCTTTTTTGGGGGGCGGGGGACCAGCTTGGGCTTTGCACAGACACAGCTCTCTGGCATTTCAGAGTGGGAGCCCTTGGCAGGCAGGCATGCATGCCATGGAATGTGGAGGCATCAGAGGTCCCAAATGTGTGAAATGTGCCCCCTGTTCGGGAGGAGAAGGGGGACAAAGGAGGCCTGGCTGACCTTGGGAGGAAGGACCAGGGCTATATCTTAGTGAACACACCCCCTGCTGGGGTTTGGGTTATGTGCACCGTCCACACGGTGAAGGTCAGGGATCTAGAGCAGCTACCAGGAAGCTGCCAGATCCCTTTGAAGGTCAAAGAAGACTACACCTCTGAGGGAAGGAAACCTTGCAAAGAAGGTGTGTGTGTGCGCGTGTGTATGTGTGTGTGTGTGCCCATGCCGTGTGCATGTGTGTGTTCATCTCTAATTAAACCATGTTGGTGATGGACATTGTAGGGGTTGAGTTTATTTGTCTCCTGGTCTTGCTGCTTGTGTCCACCCCAAGGTAAGGCACCGAGGTACCTTCCTGTGCTTTCCCAGCACGGGAAGGGGCATGGCACAGCTGGCTGCCAATAGTCACGACTCTGACTCCTATCAAAGAGCCAGTATGTTTCTCTAAAGGTGCATGGGTCGCCAGAGCTGACTTCTTACAGGCTCAGCTCTTGGTTCAACTGTGCACGGAGCAGTGTCCCTGCAGTCAGGGCCTTTGGGTCCTATAGGACAGCAGTTAGAGGGGCACAGCTTGGCAGCCCTGTCTGTCCCTGCAGTCCACAATTTCCTTAGAACCCAAGTGGCTGTCTCGCTCATTACTTCTGGCCAGCTGAGCTCTCCTGGGCAACACAGAACTTTGGCTTGGCTGCTTTGGCCTTCCAGCTGGTCAGAGTGTGCCAGGCAACTGTGTGGCTTCCCTTTGCCCTTACATGCCCCATGGAAGTGGGGGCTGGGTCAGGCATGAGGGCCTGGTGGACAGCAATGGTTGACGATGGCTGGGATCAAAGGAATTGGCACTGAGGGCTTTCTCACCTGAGAAAGACTTTGGCTTCTGAGAAGCCTGCCCTTGTACCCCCACCCCCACCCCCAATTTTTTTTTTTTTTTATGGTAGGCAACAAGAGTCTCAGAAACACTTGGGACCTTTAAACAGAACACATCTGTGTCAATTTTTGAACTCTCCCATTCAAAACTCTGCTGCCAAGCAGAGGAGCATCAGCTGGCTTTCTCAGCATGGGGCAAGCTGTCAGGAGATGGAAAATGTTCAATGCAGACATCACTGGGTTATCTCTTTCCTTCTCTCTAACTTCCCCAAGTCTCAGACACACACAAACATGCACACACCTGTCTCTAGTGGCAGTCACATGGTTGAGAGAGCATCTGGGGCATCAACTTTGAAATGAGTACAGATTTTCATTTTACTTTCATGATTGGTTCTCTCTCTCTTTAACTTTTTGTTTATGTATTTGACATCAGAAAAAAAGAGAGAGAGAGAGGCCTTTTTATACACTGGCTCACTCCCCAGATGGCTGCAATAGCCGGGCCTGGGCCAAGCCAGAGCCACACTTCCCATCTGTGAAATCAATATCATAGGGCATTGATGAGGATTTGTGTGTGCAAGAGTTTGGCGCACAGCCTGATGCCCAGTTAGAAGACAAAAAGTTGGGCTTAGCACGATAGAGTAGCAGCTAAAGTCCTCGCCTTGAATGCATCAGGATCCCATATGGGAACCAATTAGTGTCCCGGCAGCCCTGCTTCCCATCCAGCTTCCTGCTTGTGGCCTGGGAAAGCAGTCGAGGACAGCCCAAAGCCTTGTGACCCTGCACTGACATGGGAGATCCAGAAGAAGCTCCTGGCTTCAGATTGACACAGCTCCAGCCATTGCAGTCACTTGGGAAGTGAATCAGTAGATGAAAGATATTCCTGTCTCTCCTCCTCTCTGTATATCTGATTTTCCAATAAAAAATAAATAAATCTTTAAAATAAAAAGATGAGCGAGATGGGAAATGCGCTCCCACAAACAAGGAGACTGCCTGGGCAAATTTGGTTCTTAGGAAGGGGTATCCCTCCCCACCCTCAGCAGCTCCTCCTCAAGCATCACATGGTGCCCATAGGGCCAGTCCAAGGAAAGCTGATGTCATTGGGCATCCTGGATGTTGGGCATGGTGTTCCTAGTTACCTTCCTCTCCTCTTGTGCCTGCTCCCCATCCCACTTCTTCCTACAACTTCCTGCAACAAAATCCGACACAGTGCTTCCTCAAGAGTGTTCCCAGACGGGCATTGATGCTCTGGACAAAAAGACTTCATGGACAGATTTAGAAGAACAGAGTCAAGCAACCATGGAAGTTCTCATCACCTTTACTCTATTAGTGCAACCCGGAGTCTAGTTAGTTAAGCTCCACCACCCTCAGCTTTCCTTTCTTCTGATGACTCATAGCAAGAATCCCCAGCTGTTTACCATAGCTGACCCAGAGAGGGTGGAGAGACTCAGTGGTCAGAGAGAGCTCACTCCAGGCCGGACACCAGCCTGAGCTAGGGTGAGGGTAAGGAGCGTCTTACAGAGCAGCGCATTCATCAGTTGGCCCAGGGGTTGAAGAATCTTGGTGAAGACAGGGATCCCCACGGTCTTTACAGGTGGGATTGTGGCATCCTACACAGCTTCTTTTCTTCCAGAACCTCCCCAAAGAGCTTGGCTGCCTCCAGGGCGCAACCCCAGTGGATGGTAAGTCCATAGCCACCATGGCCATAGTTGTGGATGACCTGGGAGAAGCGAGAGAGAAGGTTGCTGAGTTTGGTGGAGGGGAATGGTGGAAGAGGATTAAGGAAGCTCTTTGACCCTTAGAAGCTTCCTGAAGCATCCCGGGCAAAGCCAGGTTATGACCTGAGCTCTCAGCACCCTGGTAGGATGGCCAGGAGCCCTGGCAACAGCAGAAAGGGCAATTGCTCATGGGGCTGGAGAATGATGCCCTGGCCTCTCCGCTGTGGCCTAGGAAAAGAACTTGCCCTCATGCACAGCTCAGGGAAAGTAGACTCACAGCTGGACGAGAAGTCAGAGATTTCCTCCACGGCAAGTTGTTCAAAGTTTCCCTAATCACCTGCATCCTCCAACTCCAGCTGCAGTCCCATGAGCATACACCACAGAAGGTGGCAAAGCAAAGGTCCCAGACAGGGCGACTCTGGGATGTGCGAATTTATCCTGTGGTTGCAGGCAAGACCGCTTCACTTCCTTCAAAGCCAAAGCCAGAGGCGGGGAGTTCAACTCCAGATATAACTCTCCCGTCTGCACGCACACACACACTCTGTTCTACACAAACCTCTACACAGACAATCTCCACACAAAAATCCACACCCTCTACATACACACACGTGTGGCCCTCCATAGACAAATGATCCCTCTAGATGCACACACATGCACATACACACACCTGTCCTCCATATAAATACATATCTCTTTCACGCACAGTTCTTCTATCTTCATATACATTGCATTTCCATACATTCACATACAATGATCCTTCTGCACACACACACACACAATCCTACACATGTACACATAACCTCTCTATACCTGTGGAAGCTTCAAAAGGTTCATGGAAATGTAGATTACTTTCTTGAACATTTTTATTTCTTTAGTTTTTTAAATTTTATTGGAGAGCCTGGCACAAAGGCTCAGTGGTTAAATCCTCACCTTGCAATATTCCAACATCCCATATGGGCACCAGTTCATGTCCTGGATGTTCCATTTTCCATCCAGCTCCCTGCTTATGGCCTGGGAAAGCAATAGAGGATGGCCCAAAGCCTTGGGACCCTGCACCCAAGAGGGAGACCTGAGAAAAAGCTCTTGACTTCTGGCTTCAGATCAGCTCAGCTATGGCCCAGCTGGAGAGTGAATCAGTGGATAGAAGATCTTTCTTTTTGTCTCTCCTTTTCTCTGTAAATTTGCCTTTAAAATAATAATAATAAATACATTTTTTTAAAAACTGAAAAATAAAATTTTTTTGGCTCAACAGGCTAAATCTCCACCTTCAAGTGCCAGTATCCTATGTGGAGGCCAGTTCATGTCCGGGCTGCTCTATTTCCCATCCAGCTCCCTGATTATGTTTTGGGAAAGCAGCAGAGGATGGCTCAAGTCCTTAGGACCCTGCACCCTCATGGGAGACATAGAAGAAGCTTTTGCTTTCTGACTTTGGATCGGCTCACCTCCAACCATTGTGGTCAGTTGGGAAGTGAACCAATGGATTGAAGATCTTTCTATCTTTCCCTCTGTAAATCCTTATTTCCAATGTAAATGAATAAATCTTTTTAAAATTTTTATTGGAGAGGCAGGGGACAGACAGAAGCAGTTCTCATCTGCTGGTTCACCCTCCCAATGCTCACCACTGGGACTGGGGCAGGCCGAAGTCAAGAAACACAAGCTCAACCTAGGCCTGTCCCTGGCTGGCAAGGACACAAGTACTTGAGCCCTCAGCTGCTGCCTCCCAGGAGGCTGCGATCAGGAGCGGAGCTGAGATTTGAACCCAGGGACTCTGATACGGGATGCAATCATCCCAAGTCGTATCTTAACTACTAAGCCCAATGCGTGCACTTGTGTTTCCTTGAAGTGTACATTCCATGAATTTCTAGAAGTTCCCTTGTATAAATATAACTCAGATACACAAACACATGCACACAGTCCACCTGAGATAAACAAGGAGACGGAGTTAGCAGGGACGTGGCTACTTGGGTGGAAGCCAAGCCACCTGCTACTCCTGCAGCCCGGGACAGTTCCCTTGGCTACAACAAGCCACCACCTCTGTGTGAAAGGTGCTGCCTCTTGTGTCAACTTGAGCTAGTCTTTCGCCACTCTGGTGCCTCAGTTTTCCCCTATGGAAAGGAGATACTGTTGGTTACCACTGCCTGCCTGCTTACCAAGGAGGCTCTGTGGAGTCCAGGATCAGTCACAACCAAGCTCCAGGTGGGACGGAGAACTTTCAGGCACCTGGAGGAGCAGCGCTGTCCTTGTCAGGAGAGCTTACCTCTATGTTTGACAGTCCCACTCGGAGCCGTTCTCTTTCAAGGCGGATCTGAGGCCGTACTGGTCGGAAGCCAGTCCATTCGCCGACAATCCTTGCATTCTGGAAAACAAAGTGCTGGTAACTCAACACAACAGCAACTCAACTCTTGATTTTTTTTTTTCCTGCCATTTCTAGGTTACTATCTAGAAGTTTGATTTTAACATCTCATAGATCATTATCAGCAAGACTAGCACCATCTCATTCACCTTAACTAGTCATTGTCTCATTGTCACTCTATCAGTTACTGCCATCATTATCATCACTACACCATCCATCAGCTATTCCACCTGTGTGCATACCAACGCCAGCCACAGCCAACCAATTCTGAACGTTCAAATTTGTATTTGTTTTAGTTATTTGACAGAGACACAAAGAGAGCTCCCGTTGACTGGTTCATACTGTAAATGCCCATTATGCTTCAAGCTGGTCAGGATGAATCCTGGAGTTAGGAACGCAATCTCCCATATATGTAGCAGAGACCCAGTTATTTGAGGCATCATCTGCTGCTTCCCAGGGTGTGCATTTGCAGGAAGCTGGAACTGGAAGCGGAGCAGGAACTCAAACCTTGGCGCTCCAATAGGGGACTTAGTGCCTCATCTGGCAGCTTAACAACCTGGACCAATAGCCACTGCCACAATATCCCCAACAGTCACCACCTCTTTGCCACCATTATCACTGTGCTCAACACTTTCATCGCCATCACTGCTAATTTTGTGAAGGAAGATGGTTGTTCAGACGTCATCTCAGCAAGGCATAACCCTTAGCCATGACCAGATATCTTTCCTTGGTCCACTACCAGGCTTCCTGCACATTGTCAAATGCTGGTGTATTTCACAACCCCTTCCTGGATCAGTCTGCCCTGATTTCCCCATTGGGGGTATCATCACATCTTCAGGTGTCCTCCTGACCAAGATGGTCTAGGGCGCTGGTGTACCCCTACCCCACCTCACCTTAAGTGTGGGCTCCAGCCTGCAACAGCCTTTCCAAATGGTGTTATGGTCATCAATATTGTTGACTTCACTCCAGTTTCCCATCTGGAAGATGCCTCCAAGAGTAACTTCCTGGAGCCTAGACAAAAATGAGGAGGGGTAAAAGATGAAGGACAATGAAGGCTTCAAGGTGAATGAAGCCAGCCCACATGCTCACCATCTTTACTCACTGACCAACATCATCAACCCAGCCATCCTTTGCCACCATCATGAACATCACCATCAATACCAGTCACTAACTTTATCACCACCATTAATATCACCATTGGGGCTGGTGCTGTGGTGTGGTGGATTAAGTTACCACCTGTAGTGTTGGTATTCCTGATAAATACCACTTCAAGTCCCAGCTACTCCACTTGCAACCCAAGCTCCTTGCTAATGCACCTGGGAAAACAGTACAAGATGGTTCAAGTACTTGGGCCCCTGCCACCCATGTGGGAAACTCAAATGAAGCTCCTAGCTTGGGCTTGGCCATTGTGGCCATTTGGAGAATGAATCACCAAATAAAACACCTCTTTCCTTTTCCTTCTCCCTGTCTGTGTAATTCTGCCCTTCAAATAAATAAATATTTTAAAAACATCACCATCAACCCCACCACCAACTCTGCTACCGCCATGAATATCACCAACAATTCCATTCTCTCCATCAAAAATATTATCTTCACCATTGCCTTCACTACCACCATTAATACATTCTCAACTCCAATGACCATTGTTACCCATATCCGTCATGTCATTAACATCATCATCAAGATGTCAGTGCAGCCACAGCATTAGCCTGACCTTAGGGATAACCATCACTGATAGTGCCATATCCATCAGCACCAACTGCCATCCCCACTGCCAGTCCCCACTGTATTCATCCATTTTGTTTGACTATAACAAAATAGTTGAGGTCAGGCACTTTTTCATTAAAGATGTTTGTTTATTCATGATTCTGGGGACTGGAATAACCAAATAGCCTGCTGTTGGGGGAGAGAGCCCTTTTGGCAGGATCACCACATGGTGGAGAAGCAGGAAATGGCCTCACATTGAAGCAAATACACAAGCACTGAAAGAAGAGACCAGAGGACCAGGGTGTGTGCTGTGGGGAAGGGGAGGCAGGCTGACTGCATAACAACCATTCTACTGAAAACGCATCTCCACATGCCAGGTTTGATCTACTCCCAAAGGAAGACATGAATCCATCATGAGGGTAGAACCCCTAGACCCTATCTCTTAAAGATTCCACCACCAGGTCTGGCACAATGGCTCAGTGGCTAAATACTTGCCTTGCAAGTGTTGGCGTCCCATAGGGATGCTGATTCATACCCAGACTTCCCCAGCTCCCATCCAGCTCCCGGCTTGTGGCCTGGGAAAGCAGCAGCACACAGCCCAAAGCCTTGGGACACTGCACCCATATGGGAGACCTGAAAGAAGCTCCTGGATCTTGTCTTGAATTTGGCTCAGCTCAGGTCATTGCTGCCATTTGGGGAATAAACCAGCAGATGGAAGATCTTTCTGTCTCTCTTTCTCTCTGTAAATCTGATCTGCCTTTCCAATAAAAATAAATCTTAAAAAATATTCCACTAGCACATGATCCCTCTGAGGGAAAAACTACATCCAAACCATAGCATTCCTGGTCAACATGGGTATCTTCATTAACACACCCTCCAGCTACACTAACACCCTCACTCCACCAGTACTACCTTCTCCATCAACATCAATACTGTTTCCCACCACCATTCCACTGCAAACTCTAACAGCATCAGTGTGGTTATCACCCCAATGTTCATCTCAGCCCCACTTGCATTGTTGCCATTGACACCATTCAGTGTCACCACCATTGTCACACCTACTGCTTTGTCTCCAGTTCCCCTCCGCTCCTAATCCTGCCATTCCAAAGAATGTTCAAGACAGAGCCCAACCAAGGCCAAGTCCTGCCTTTCCAGAGGTGCAGTGACCCAAAAGCACTTGAAAAGATTAGAAGAAAAAGATGGCAGGGACAACATCAGGAGGTTGAGCAGGCAGCAGGTGCACAAAGAGGGTGTCCCAGGTGCCCTCGGGACAATGCAATTCTTACCCAGGGATGATGTATGGGGACTTATAGATGCCTCTTTCTGAATCATGGGTGATAATGAAGTGCTTCATCCAAGGGGCCTCCACCTGTGGATTGAGAACTGAACAGTCCCATTCGGGGGACTGGATCAACAGACCAGCTTGCCCTCCCTTCCTTCTGCAGCCAGACATTCAACAAGAGTACCCATGCCAGTTCCTTAGCCCGCTCATGACTCTTTGGCCCAGTCCACACCTGACTGCTTGTCTCTCACAGGAAGACCCACTCTGATTACCAGCCCCTTCATTCCCCAAATCACCCACATATCTCCAGGAATGTCACTGAATGTCCCAGCACGTGTGTGTCCGTGCATACTCACATTAGCTCACATAGGAATGTAGGCACCTGCCCGTCCCAATGCACCTGTGTGCTCACATACCCACAGGCATGTGCCCAAGCCCAGGGATAGGCACTTACTCACACACATGCACCCACACGCACAGCTTGGCAAGAAAAGGTGATTACAGGTGTAGGCTCTGAAGCCAGACAGCCTGGGTTCTCATCCCAATCCTCCCCTTAGCATTGTGTGAACTTGTGCATATCTCGTAACTCTTCTGGTCTCAGTTTTTTTTTTCTTCTGTAAGACCACCACAAGAACAGGAGAGTGCCCGTCTCAAAGGGCTAGGATAAGGACTAAATCAGTGAGTGCTGAGACCAGTGTGTGGCACTAGGAAAAACAGTCCAAGATGTTTGCTCTTCCTGTTACGTTACAGGCATGTAGATTAGGGCTTTGCTATCAAGAGGAAATCCTGATCAAGAACGTTTGGCTGAGCATCGGTTGGTCGTTCAGTCTTTCCCATGGGGATTTCCTTCTGTCTGCAGGCTTCTCCAATAGATGGGCCTGATTCATCTTCTCCCTTGCGGAAGTGGGTAAGCCTGCAGAACAATGTTACCCAGCAAAACAAGAGGCGTCACTTGTCACTCACCTTAATGATCTGCCCCCGGCCAGGCTGCAGCAAAGGGTCTGGTTGCAGCGCTCCTGCCCATACTCCGGTACAGTTGACAATCACATCAGCACCTCCTCTCGCCACCTGACAGCAGCCAACAGGGCAGGGGGATGAGTCCCCTGGGAGGCCCTGTCCCGCTCTTTTCCTTCTGCCCCAGAAGCTATGGGACAGCAGCGAAAGAGCTCAGCATTTGAGAATGAGTGAGCCTTGTTCCTCAGTTGTCGCTCCAGAGCTAATCCAGTGTGGGTAGGTCCTTGTTGTCTAATACAAGCAGCTGCAAGTGCAGAGCACACCAAGCATTTTTCTAGGTGTTGGGGTAGAAGGAACTCGGGGCCTGGTGATGGCTGCTGTTTTTTCTATTGCTCCAAGCAGAGCTGTGACTGTGGCCGTGGGCCAGCTGCAGGCCTGCACTTGGCAGACACATCAGCTCAGAAGTCAAGAGAAAACAACCAAGTACTTGGACCATGAGGCTGGAATGCAACTGATATGGGAAAAAAAAGACTCTTTCCATAAAGCTCTCTACAAGTTACATATAAATTAGCCCCTAAGGGACCAGCGTGAGGCACTCTTTTATTCCTGCCATCCACATTAAGCCAGAGACCTCCACCCTCAGACTGTCTGACTCTTTCTGGGACTGAGAAAAAGTCTACAGACTGGATGCAGGCCTTAGAGCACCCTAGGAGCCAGAGAGGCGCCCCCCACTCCCACCACCAAACCAACAACAAGAAGCAGAGTTGTTGCTCTGGTCCATGTCCCATAGCCCTGCGGCTTACCTCCTCAAAAGACTTCACCTGGCGCTGGAAGAGTTTCACGCCTCTCTCTGTTAACCTGGGAGGATCAGACACATCGAAAAGCCCAGGATTTAGTTCTCTACGCCATCTGTCCAACAGGGTGGCCTCGGGGACATTCGCCCCAAAGAACCTTCTGTAGATCTGAACTAGTGGAAAGGAGATCTCTTGCTCTGTATCTCCTTCTCTCTGTAAAATCTGCCTTTCAAATATTAAATAAATCTTTGCCAAATACGTATGTGAATATAAGTATTAATGCATTCTTCAGGGTAACGTTTGTTAACCTGGAACGCTATCAGATTCCTATTAAGGTCAGAATTAAGACAGGACATCCATTAGCACCTGTATCAGTTAATGCCAAGCTAAAGGTACTGACCAAGTTAACAAAGGGAGAATAAAAAAAAAAGATACAGGGCGAGGGGATAGGGTAAAAATAGAAGGTCACCTACAGTTTACTAATGATGTGATTGTAAACCTAAAGAGAATCCATTTAAAACTATTGCATAAAGATTAGGAATGATAGTGGATTGCTAACAGATATCATGTGGGGAAGTTACTTAGGGTTTTTTTTGAAGATTTATTTATTTTTATAAAAAAATCAGATATACAGGTAAGAGGAGAGACAGAGGGGGAGATCTTTTGTTCATTGATTCACTCCCCAAGCGGCTGCAACAGCCAGAGCTGAGCTGATCCGAAGCTAGGAGCCAGGAGCCTCTTCCAGGCCTACCCACACAGGTGTAGGGTTCCCAGGCCACAAGCAGGGAGCTAGATGGGAAGCAGGGCCACTGGGACTTTAGACTCTAGGTTACCATGCTGGGCCCCTGTCTAGGTGTTTTTGATGCCCAATCAGGTTCAGGAAGCCCACTTCTACCAGGAGTAGTAGTCAGGACCAAGGAGAGATCCCACTTTGAGCTTTCTTCAGCTTGGGGTTGGCTGGTATTTTCCACTTTTGCTTCTGGCCCAGGAGATGCCCTCCACAAGCCACAGCGGAAATACTCACCTTTCAGTCAGCCACTGCAGGTAGCTCTTCCCCTCCAGGATCAGGCTTGTGTTGAACCAGCCATAGCTAGAGTTACACAGGCAAAAAGAAAAAAGGAGAGGTGGGCATCAAGTCAAGATCAGCGCTGTTATTTGAGGGCTGTTAAGTAGAAGTAGGTACAGTGTGATTCTATGGCCTCCCCAAGGGGTGGAGGGCAAACATGGTTTTCAACTCGATGCAAGAAATGTCCGTCAGACAGTCATCCCTGACACAGGCTATGCAAGTGGAGATTTGGATGAGCAGGGGTTGAGGAGGGTCCAGCAGGGGATGGAGTGAGAAGAGGAGCAGATAGGCATCAGGGAGAGAAGAGGAGTGTTTACAGCCACACACAGAGAATGGGAATCCCGGTTTGCTCAGTGGGCTGTATGATCTTAGGAAGCCAAGGAGCCTCTCTGAAGCTCCATTTTCGCCTCCGCCAAGCCAGTTGCAAGATGGAGCTTCTGAGCCTGAGATCTGGGATCCCACACTCTCATCCCCTCCAGTTTGACCAAGAGTCTCACTAAACAAGCTGGATTGAGATCAGGAGACCAGAGGATAAGACAGGTAACTTGGAGCTTCCATCCTTGGTTGCCTTCAGGGCAGCTCTGCCTGAATTGTGGGGCCTCAGCTCCTCTACCCATGACAATGTTCTTACCTATAATCAGGGAACATGTCCAGCTCTCTGGGAGTCAGCTTCCGAAATCCCAGAACTGTGTCCTTCCAGAAAGGGTCCTGAGAAGGGGGATGGGAGTAGGGGAAGTTTGGTGAGTCCGAGGATAGGTAGAATTCAATGATAATGCTAAAAACTTACAGAACACTTTTTTGGGTGTGAGACACTGTACTTAAACTGGTGCAATTAATCTTCATAATAGTTCATCAAGTTGGATATTATTCTGTTTTTTGAGACTTATTTATCTTTACTGGAAGAAGATTTTTTTTAAAAAAAATTTATTCATTTTAATTGGAAAGGCAGCTTTACAGAGATGACGAGAGACAGAAAGATCTTTCATCTGCTGGCTCACTCCCCAAATAGCTGCAAAGGCTGGAGCTAAGCTGATCTGAAGCCAGGAGCCAGGACCTTTTTCTGGATCTCCCAAGGAGGCACCAAGCTCTTGAACCATCTTCTGCTGGATTCCCAGGCACAATAGCAGGGAGCTGAATAGGAAGTGGAACAGCCAGGACTTGAACCAGTACCTATATGGGAGATTGGAACTATAGGTGGCAGTTTCACCCAGTATACCATAATGCCAGCCCCCTAAATGGGTCTTTTAATTGACTTTGGGACTTTTTAATTGACAATATTTGGAGGTTCTTATGAAATGAGGGTGAAAGTAAGACCAAGGGTGAGTGATGGGACAAAGATCAGAAATAGGAGGGAAAGGAGGCCACACTGAGAGCCACCAAGAGGTCAGAGTCAGAGGCAACAGGACCCGGGACAGACTCCTGGCTGGAGGCCTGGCCTTCCCACTGGTCTGAGGCTGGGTGTCTGTGCTCTTGGGTCTGTCTAGTGGCTCTTTGGAAAGGTAATAGGTAAGTGGATAAAGCCTAGTACAGAGCTAACAACTGCATGAACTTAAGAGGGATCAAGGACGCTGAGCATTCTCCCCAGGCAGGCCTAGCATTCTCCTCGTCTCCTCAGCTCCGTTCCTCCAAACATGCTGGACACCACGTGGCTGCAGACAGCCTGGGTTCACCTCTCAGCTTTGCCCATGAAGAGCTTTGTGACCAGGCTGGCGTCACGGCTCAACAGGATAATCCTCTACCTTTAAGCGCAAGATACCACATGGGTCCTGGTTTATGTGCTGCCTGCTCCATGTATGATCCAGCTCCCTGTTTGTGGAGGATGACCCAAAGCCTTGGGACCCTAATCCACATGGACTATCTGGTAGAAAGCTCCAGGCTTCAGATTGGCTCAGTTGCAATTATGTATCCATCTGGGGAGTAAACCAGCAGAGGGAAGATCTTTCTGTCTTTCCTCCTATCTGTAAATCTACCTTTCCAATAAAAATAATAATAATAATAAATCTTAAAAGGCAGAGAGAGAGAGAGAGCTCCTCTTTGTGACCTTGGGCAAGTTTTTCCATTTCCCTGAGTCCGTTCTTTCATCCTCAAAATATGGATAAAAATGGCGCTTCCTGGTGATGGAATGGATTAAGTGAGTCTCTGGTTCTCATTGGCAAAAGGGCGTGAAGTGTAATCAGTGCTTTATCCATTCTTGCTGCCTCTTTGAACTAATAGGCTCAGGGTCCCTATCCAGGCTCTGTCCGCCTTCCTCCAACCAACCCCCCAAACTCGGTGGCCAAGGACTCACGCTCACCGGAACAGCACTGCTGAAGAGGTTGTAACCCGAGACGAGGGCCAAGCCCATTTTCTCAGCGCTGGGGGAATGGACGTGGTTCAGGAGGTAGTCAAAAGTCTGCTGGTTCCAGTGCCTGCAAGGGTCACCCAGCATTCCCATCACCTAGTGTTCTGAGCTGGGTGACAACCTCAGAAAGACAGTGTGCCTGGGGCCGTGGGAACCTCCAATCCAGACAACCACATGGTTGCTCCTGCAGTGGCCCAATCTCCTGTGGGTCAACCCCTCGAGAACGTACCAATATTTCCCCATCAGCAGGATGTAGAGAGAGAGACAGTGCGTGTCCCAGCACCACCATTTTAAAGGCAGTGGTGACTGGGGACCACATGGTAGATGACTTTTCATGAAAGCATGGACCTGGTTTTGGAGACTGTGAGCCAATTAATTTGAAATAGTTTTCATCTTCCTTCTTGGTACATAGCTCAATTTCATTGTCCATGAGGGATCATCAAATGACCATATTCTAGCCAATAGGCATCAAGCGTTCCCAAGAGATAATAACGGAAAGCAATAGAGCATAGGGTCAGACATCCGTATGGAAGCCCTACCCTCACTACCTCCAACCTTGGATTTTGTGAAGTTCAGTTTTCTCATCTGTGTTATGGAGTCAGTCTGTTCTCTATCCATGTGATCCAATGTGGACTCCTCTGGTGATCACTGCCTGATGAGAACAGTGACCTGGGTGCCACAGAGAGAGAGACAGCAGAGCCATGGCATGGCAGGAGCCAGCCCAGGGATCACTGCCCACTGATCAGGAACATCAGTTTGGAGTTAATGGGAGTGAGCAGCATCAAACTTTCTTTTTGGTCATAATCAGTGGAAGGCCTCGTGTGTTGAAGGAGCTGGCAGTAACATGATGATCTTTGCAACTTCTTTGATGCATCAAGAATTGATCTACCCACTGGGACCTAGACCAGACTCACCAATGTGTCCAGTGCTGACAGCCATCCATGTAGGGAAGAACGGAAGTAAAGGTGCCTAGCACCTAGTTCCAGGCACCGAGCAGGGGCTGACTACCTGCTGGTGTGTTCCTTATGCTGTGTTAACTGGACACTTCCACCAAGGGCTCGTCCTGCCATTGGGAAACCTGAAAGGAGGCATACCCTCTGCACGTTCAGCCCCCTGCTCCTCCCTCTAAGGGTGCCCCCTGTGGGACCCACACTCACGCTTCTTGTGGGTTGCTAGGGTCAGAGAGATAGGGCTGCCAGAGGCCAGCAGCCACATCGGTGGTGGTAAGCGGGGTGAAGCGGTCTGCGTAGACCTTCACATCCAGCGGCTGCAAGACTGAATGATAGCACTCATGGATGCAGAGGGCAGCGGACAGCCCAATGACCCCCGCACCGATCACCACCACACGCATGGGACTGGCCTGCGGGAAGGAGCAAAGGTTAAGGCATGTAACCATCATCATCACATCCATCACTGTCACCGCCACTGCTATCATCAGCTGAAGGCTTACAAAGTAACACCTCTCAGGAGTAGACAGTTTATTCCCATTGTATGAACGGAAATACTGTTCAAGGCAAGGACTTTAGCCATTAGACTACCACGCCAGACTCAATCATTGGTCCATTTCAAAGAAAAGGAAACTGAAAACCAAAGTGGTCAAGGTCACACAGTTAGCAAGCAGTTTTGTAAACATAACACCCATTGATTCACTGATTGTACATCTCCTAAATGCTGGGCTGGCACCTTGCTGATTCAGTTGGGAGCACATCTGCACCAGGCTGTGCCTTCATGCTCTATCTTCTGGCACAGATCTCAGCCTACCTCAGGATGCTGGGCTGGCCAAAGCCCTTTCTGCATTGACAAGGCCTGGCAAATTTTGACCTTGAAGTAGCTTTTGACCTTGAAGTTGTTCTGTCCTGCATAGCAGGCAACTCCTGCTGAGACAGAACAAGTGGCTTCCCTGTGTTCAGAAGGGGCAAGTTCAACTTTCCCTCCAGTTCTCTTCCCATGTGCCCTGGCTCCTAGCAACTGGGGCCTGTGGCCCTGAGCGGCAGGGCATTCTCGAAGTGGCCTACTTCTGTAAAGAGGGGAGCAGCTTCAGTCTGCGAGAACTGGATTTTGTCAGGATCCCAGGTGCCAAGTCCATGATACAACCAACCAGCAGAAAGAGGTTGCTCCTAGAGCTGTGAGTCTGGGGGACGTAAGGAAACCCCACCAGGTTTTACTTGTCCTTTCTCATCCATGCTTTGCCTTGAGAGACCTAATCTCCTCTTTCACACAAAAGGAGTAACCCCCGCCCCCATCTCACAGGGCCATCCTGAAGATAAAATGACAAGTTTGGCAAAAGATTCTAGTCAAGTGGATCCCCACATTTCAAATCAGAGCATCATTTGACTCCCAGCTCCTCTCCTTCCCCTGCAGTTCACTACAAATGTGCTTGAGAAAGCATCAAAAGACGGCCCAAGGGCTTAGGTCCATGCACCCTCATGAGAGACCTAGACAGAGTTTTTGGCTCCTGGCTTCAGTCTAGCCCAATCCCAGCCATTGTGGCCATTTGCAAGTGAATCAGCAAATGGAAGATTCTTTCTCTGTTGTTCTGCCTTTAAATAAACAAATCTAAAATAAAGCACATCAAACATAAAATGTTCAAATGAATTTTTACTGCATTGATAGAAATATACAATTGAAAAGGGAAACTGTAAGTCCCGAGTCAACGATTATTAGAAAAAACCCATACATGCTGTATGAATCAGATTGGATACTGACAATATCAACTGTGCATATGTGTATACCGAAGGGCAGCATAAATGTGTGAGTTATTTATTAAAAGCAGGAGCCTGGTGCCCATCACGGTGGCCTAGCGGTTAAAGTCCTCGCCTTGTACACACAGGGATCCCATATGGGCATCAGCTCATGTCCCGGCAGCACTGCTTGCCATCCAGCTCCCTGCTTGTGGCCTGGGAAAGCAGTCAAGGACGGCCCAAGGCCTTGGGACCCTGCACCCACGTGGGAGATCTGGAAGAAGCTTCTGGCTCCTGGCTTCAGAAGCTCTGGCTGTTGTGGCTACTTAGGGAGTAAACCAGCAGATGGAAAATCTTTCTCTCTGTCTCTCCTCCTCTCTCTATATCTGACTTCGCAATAAAAATAAATAAATCTTAAAAAAACGAAGAAGAAGAAGTCAGAGCCTGGATGTAGCACATGACAGCACCAGCCTCAGGGATCATCCCTCGTGCACGTGGGTAATGAACTTTGGAACTCCAGTGCACTGGACTGAGCTACGAAGTCAGCTGTTTTCTTGCTGCTTCTGATTGTTTTTTGGGTTTTGTAGTTCCCCTCTGTTTTATGCCTTTACTTCAACCAACCACTCTCAGGAGATGCACCCAAGAAGGTGCAAGCACCTGGGACCCCCACAGAGGCCTGTGCGCCAACGATGACAGTGTCCATGCAAGCCAGGAGCAGGACGGAAGCAGATTTTGGTCTCAGTCACTGGCAGACATGATCTTCTTAGCCATCTTGCAGCTGGAGGGTAACACCCTTATTGTCTGCATTCTACAGACTGGGTTGGAAGCACAAGGAGGAGAAGTTACTTACTCAGGGTCCCATTGCCAGTATTGGACAGTCACCAACTCTGGGCCCAGGTCTGTCTCAGGCTGTTGCACCACACCATAAATATATTTGTATGCAGACAGGCAACAGCAATTTGGCAGTTGATACGTTCTGCTGTCTTTTGTCCTGTGTTCATTTGCTTAAACCTTCTTTTGTCCCGGGAAAAGCAATTCAGGCTGTTGATTGCTACCTGCTTCTAGCAAAGAATGTGAAAGTCTTGTTCCAAGAAAGCTCCACGGGAGCAGCATTTCAGAGAATAGTGTCACACACACACACACACACACACCGTAGTGTGCCACAGAGCCACTTCTTATGAGGCTGATATTTTCAGTTGATCTTCTACTTGAAGGTTTTGTTTGTTTACTTATTTAAAAGGCAGGGTGACCCATGGAGAGAGGAACACACATACAGAAAGACTGAGAGAAAGAGAACTCTTTCATTCCCTGGTTCACCCCCCAGAGGACTGCAACCACCAGCCAAAGCCAGGAGCCTACAATTCCATTTGAGTCTTCCACGTGGGTGCAGACACCCAAGCACTTAGACCATCCTCTGCTGGTTTCCTAGGCACATTAGCAGGGAGCTGGATCAGGAGCAGTTGGGATGTGAAGCATGAGCTGATAGGAGCTGTCAGCTTGATTCACTGAGCCACCACATTGGACTTCAATTCATCTTCTCAGTGAAACAGAGGGGCCCAGCATTTGGTATAGCAGTTAAGTGGTTGCTTGGAATGTCTTCCTCATAGCAGAATGCCTAGGTTTGAGCCCTTAGCTCCACTTCTGCGTCCAGCTTCCCGCTACGGCACACCGTGGAAAGCAGCCAGTGCTAATTCAAGTGGTTGAGTTTTGAGGGAACCAGGTTGACCCAGCTTTGATCTGACCCATCCTCGAGTGTTTGAACCATTTGGGGGAGTGAAACAGCTGATAGAGAGATCTCTCTTTCAAATAAGCAAAAATAATGTGGTTTTTAAAAAGATTTTTTTTTAAAATCTGATTTTAAAAAGGCTGAAAAGCTTGAGAATCAAACTATTCACTCTCCCTCCCCAAAAGAGTAGTAACAATGACAATATTAAAAAAACCCCAAAAGTAATAATAATGACAATGCTAATAACTGCTGGTTACTAAGTGCTTGCTGTGAGCCCAGTGACAGGCTAACCATTTTACATTCATCACCTCTTCTAACCCAGTAGCTTCACCATCTATGGGGCATGGGTTCCAGTGAGTACCAAATCTTCCACTGCTCTAGTTCAGTATATATAACGGTGTAGTAACTACATAGAATTTACACACCCCCTCTGGCCAAGTTGAAATTATTTGTAGAGGATTTTAATACCTAATACAATGTGAGAACTATGTAAGCACAGTAGTGCATTGATTAGAAAATAATAGCAAGGAGAAAACGTTCCAGGGCAGGCACAACTACTTTCATTATTTGTAATCCATGGATGTTAAACATGCAGCTACAAATGTCCATGGGGATTCACATTCACCCTGTGAGAGGTGAGTTACGACCCTATATTTCTAATGAAGAAACAAGATGGGACAGGTGCCATGGCACACCTGCTGGCCCTGACCACCTGTGCAGCTGAAGACAGCTTCCTCTCTTTGCTGGACACTAGCCCTCCTGACCAGGTCTGTTTTCGCCTCTGCCACCTGTCCCGGGGCTCCAATGTGGAGCTTCGGTGACAGAAGACACCCACTGACTCCCTCTACCCCCATCATTCCAACCTCCCAACCAGAAGTTGCATCGGCCACTCACCAGACCTGATACACTTCTGCAGAAAGCAGACGGCTGCTGGAGCACCGGGTCCTCTATCCTAGCAGAGGCTCCTGCTTCTGGGAGTCCTTTGCCTGCCAGCTAGGACGAGAGGGCAGGGTCCAAGGCTGGAGCTGGGCAGAGCATGAGGGGTGGGGCTGGCCCTGTGCGGAGACCTCTCTCCCCGCTGGCTCCCACTCTCCGAAAAGTTGCCTGACTTTTCTGGCTGATCCCAAGTTCCTGTGGTCAGGCAGGGGGAGAAGGAGGGGCGGATGTTCTTGGAGGGTGGATGGGCACAAGAAGATCTGTCTCCCGGGCCAGCTGGAGACTATGCTCTTTCTTCTCTCTTCCTGCCACCACGCTGGGGGAGGGGAAAGCTCTTCTGGGGACCACAGTATGCATGGCGTCCCCTGCAGGGTGAGACAGGGATCCACCTGACAACCCCTGATGGGAGGCAACAGACACAGGCCAAAGGTCCCTAGCACCAGCTGAGCAACCCGGTGCTGTCCTGGGATGTTGGCTAACAGAGGCCCAGGAGCGAGTTGAAGGGGATGCCTCATTTGAGCTGTGAGGAGGCATGGCTTTCTACTCTCTGCTCTATACTGTATCCCAGAAACGTAGGTGGCAGGCCTTGGAGGCCCTTCCTCTGTGAGGACTAGACCTGTAGCTGGGTGTGGTAAAGCCCAACGCTTATCAGACAGAAAGAGAGCAACCTGGGGCAGGGTGGGCAGGAGGGAGCATCCTTCAGGTCAGCTTTGATGGCTCCATCTCCATCACCCTACTTGTAGCATCATCCAAGATTAAAACAATGCTGAATTTTTAAAAAAAAAAAAAACTTATATTGGAAAGGAGATTGACAGATAGAAGGAGAAACGCAGAGAGAGAGAGAGAGAGAGAGAGAGAGAGAGAGAGGAAGATCTTCCATCTGCTGGTTCACTCACCAAATGGCAAGAGCTGAGCTGATCCAAACCCAGGAGCCAGAAGCTTATTCAGAGTCTCCCATGCGGGTGCAGGGTTCGAAACCTTTGGACCATTCGCTATTGCTTTCTCAGGCTACAAGCAGGGAACAGGATTGGAAGTACAACAGCTAGGATACAAACCAGTGCCACATGGGATCTTGACGCTTGCAGGTGGAAGATGAGCTAGTTGAGCCATTGCACCACCCTATCCCCTCAAGACAGAATTTTACAAAGCCACATGATATCCTTTGTATGCCAATTTTTCTTCTGGAAATAAAATGTGGATGGGGTGAAATTCATGTTTTACTCCAGATTTTTCATCTGCTTTGAATGCTTTGTAATAACTGTGAACCCCCAGCAAAGCCCCCTGTGCCTCTGGTTCATAATTAAAGGCTCATGCTCCCTAACACCCTTCCAACAATGAGGCATGCCCGTGAAATTGGCTGAGAAACCAAAGCCAATTACAAAACAGCTCACACTGCTAGCATCCATGTTTATAAAATTCAAGAACATGGGAAGTGAATTGAGGATAACAGGGAGTGGAGAAAGTGATGGCCCCTGGGGGAGTTACTGACTGACTGGAAGCAGGCAGGAGGAGTGTCCTGGGATGCTGGTGTTATGGGCAAGTTGATGCGAAGAGCAGAGGCAACCTGTGTTCTTATCTCACAGGGAAGTAGAATTTCCATAGGAATGCTTCCTTGAGAAGCAGCCAGGCGGGGCTAGGGGTGGGGGTTTGCTCTGAGTGGAAAAATCCGAGAAGTAGTCTTTTAAGCACAATGCAGGGGAGCAGAACAACAGCTAACAATCAGCCAGAGGGTGGGGACAGAGCCCTGCAGAAGGCCAGAACTGTGATCCTGTCTCACTTGCTCACAATAAGATAACACAACCATCACAAGGGTGTGACTGGTAGCTCCTGTTACTCTCATGAGACAACTAAAAAGTAATAATAATAATTTAAAAAATTCTTTTTTAAAAAAGATGCAAGAACCTAGAGAAAAAAAAAATTTATTACAAAGTCAGATATACAGAGAGGAGGAGAGACAGAGAGCAAGATCTTCCGTCCGATGATTCACTCCCCAAGTGACCGCAACAGCCAGTACTGTGCCAATCCAAAGCCAGGAACCAGGAACCTCTTACAGGTCTCCCACGCGGGTGCAGGATCCCAAGGCTTTGGGCCGTCCTCGACTGCTTTTCCAGGCCACAAGCAGGGAGCTGGATGGGAAGTGGAGCTGCTGGGATTAGAACCAGCACCCATATGGGATCTTGGTGCGTTCAAGGCAAGGACTTTAGCCGCTATGCTATTGTGCTGGGTCCATTTTTTAAAAAATATTTATTTATGTTTATAGGAAAGTCAAATATACAGAGAGGAGGAGAGACAGAGAAGATCTTCCATCCGCTGATTCCCTCCCCAAGTGACTGCAACGGTCAGACAGAGCTGCACCAATCCAAAGCCAGGAGCCAGGAACTTCTTCCAGGTCTCCCACATGGGTGCAGGGTGCAGGACCCCAAGGCTTTGGACCATCCTCGATTGCTTCCCCAGGGCACAAGCAGGGAGCTGGATGGGAAGCAGGGCTGCCAGGATCAGAACCAATGCCCATATGTGATCCCGATGTATTCAAGGCGAGGACCTTAGTTACTAGGCCATCATGCTGGGCCCAAGAATCTAAGAAATTAATACTCAGCCTTAACATAGCCCACCACAGAAGGACAATAGAAAAGAAGGATGGGGGGGGGAGTTGAGGAACAAAGACCTGGTTTACTCTGCCCATTTTACAGTTAGGGAGACTGAAGCCTGAGAAGCAAAAAGGATATAGTCCATGTCCTACATAGATACAGACTCAACACGCTGAGTCAGGGGGCAGCAACATCCTTTCCACAACCCTCAAGTCCAAAGTTCAGTGGTCATGGAAGTAGACAGCCCCATCTGAATCTCAGGGGGGCAATATCTGCTTGTCTGACTGCAGTTGTAGGAGTCCAAGGTCCCCCGACCCCACCGGCTGGTTGATAAACAACGTGACCTCCAAGAGGTGCTAAGACTTTTGATTCCAGATAGGGCACAAGTTTGGAGGACTCTGCACACATTAGAGAGCTCCAGTGCATGCACTTCACCTTGTTGAAAAGCTACAAAACTGAACTGTGACTACGAACAAAGACAATGAAAAGAAATGATTGCATTGAGTGGCAAGGACTCCACTGACCTGAGTAGCTTTGCAGTCACTTGTTCTAGCAGGTCCTCTTAATCTACTCCCTCCGCTCCAGAAACCCATTCTAGCCTGAGACTTGGTAGCTTTCGCTTCTCCCTCTCCTCCCTCTTCCAGGCCACCAGAGCCAAAGACCTGGCTGCTGTACTTTCTGATCAAACTCCCTGCTTATGGCCTGGGAAAGCAGTGGAGGATGGCCCAAGTCATTGGGCCTTTGCACCCATGTGGCAGACCCAGGAGGCTCCTGGCTATGGATCAACTCAGCTTTGGCCATTGAAGTCATTTGGGGAATGAACCAGAGTATGGAAGATCTCTCTCTGCCTTTCAAATAAAAATAAAAGAAATATTTAAAAATCAGAGACCCTGATCCATAGTATCTAAAATAGAGGGATTTTTATGTGTTCTTGGGGTAGGCACTGTGGAGCCCATATTGCCTGGCGGCAGCAAAAGCAGCAACTCTCCCTGCTCCACGGGACCTGGTGCACAATGGGGACTTGGTGGGCAGTCCCCATGGGCCTCTCCATTCTACACTGAGATGCCCACCTGGTTTGCCACGTGTCATCGCTTTCTCTTCTGTTTCACACTTGGCATCCGTGTCTTGCGTGAAGACTTCTTTTTTTTTTTTTAAAGATTTATTTTATTTTTCATTACAAAGTCAGATATACAGAGAGGAGGAGAGACAGAGAGGAAAATCTTCCATCTGATGATTCACTCCCCAAGTGGCCGCAACAGCTGGTACTACGCCGATCTGAAGCCAAGAACCAGGAACTTCCTCCAGGTCTCTTATACGGGTGCAGGGTCCCAAGGCTTTGGGCTGTTATCCACTGCTTTCCCAGGCCACAAGCAGGGAGCTGGATGGGAAGTGGAGCTGCTGGGATTAGAACCGGCGCCCATATGGGATCCTGGCGTGTTCAAGGCGAGGACTTTAGCCGCTAGGCCATGGTGCCGAGCCCATCATGAAAACTTCTGACACAGCTTCCTCTGGTAACAAATACAACCACCATTTCCCAGATCCCCATACCACCGCCCAAACCCAGAGAAACCACTAAGCCAGCAGCCACAAAGGACACTATGTTACTCACTTGGCCACTTTGGAGATGACCACTGGTGAGGGCCTTACCTGGGGACAGCCTAAGACATCCAGGAGATGAAATGAGGTCATGGGGCAGGAAGATGGATGGTACCAATGCGGGGCGCAGGACTAGACCCCCCTGTGGGGAGATGGGGGGAAGGGGAGGTGTTTGTGCAGCCTGCCGAGATGCTGGAGAGGACGTGAGTAAGAAGGAAGCTCCCCACAATCGTCAGGTTAGAATGACCTTGGCATTTAGCTCCAGGTCCCTCTCTCCAGTCCCTTCCTCCTATCCAAGGTCACCTGCCCCCAGGACCACAGCAGCAGATTCCTCCTCCAGCCCCACAGCCATCTTCCTGGGGCTGACTCTTCTCTGACTCTCACTTGGCATGGACTTGAATGCAGAGGAGGCAGACAAGTCTGGGTTTTGTCTCACACGAAAGTAGATTTTGCCAGGCGGACATTATCAGCTAGCAAAGGGTTTTGTTAAAGACAGAAACCTCCTGCTGCGGCAGCAGCCAGGTGGGAGGCAGGGACGGAGAGAGGAAAAACCCGAGAACAACAGCTAACCATCAGCCAGAGGGTGGGGATAGAGCTCAGAAGGCCAGAACTGTAATCTTGTCTCACTTGCTCACAATAAGATAACAAAGCCATCACAAGGGTGTGACTGGCAGCTCCTGGTTACTCTCGAGAGACAACTAGAAACTCAGGAGGGTGGACTTGCCTGAAAGCACCTTCGGGGCAGCAGCAAGTGTCTGGGACACTTTTGAAGAGACACACCCCCTTTTTTTATTCCAGTAAGAATGAGACCCTGACTACCCTTTAGCCCATCAAACTCCTTACATCACAACCACTGCCTCCTCCCACCTCTGCCTGGGGAGCTCTCTCCTCTCCCCTGAGTCCCTCCCTCTCAGCAAAATCTCCAGGAAAGCCCTCCTCAACACCCTCTCCCAGAGGGGGCTGTTTCTGAATACATAAAAGATAATCAGGGTGGACACAGGACACCCACATCCCGTATCCAGTGCATTGACTCCAGCCCTGGCCCCATACCCAATTCCAGTTTCCTGCTGATGGGTACCCAGGGAGGCAGCAGGGGATGGCTCAAAAACATTGGGTCCCTGCCACCCACGTAGGAGACCTGGATGAAATTCCTGACTCTTTATTTTAGTTGGCCAAGTCCTGGCCACTATGGGATTTAGGGAGCGACCCTTCTGACACTTCTCGTTCTCTCTTCCTGACAAATTAAAAGAAAAAAAAATTAAAGGCTGCTTAAAGAAATTAGCAAAGTCATCCTTATTTATTAAGTTAGCTCTATTTTTTTTAAAGATTTATTTTATTTTTATTGGAAAGGTGGATTTACAGAGAGGAGGGACAGAGAGGAAGATCTTCTGTCTGATGATTCACTCCCCAAGTGACCGCAACAGCTGGGGCTGAGCCAATCCGAAGCCAGGAGCCTGGAACCTCTTCCGGGTCTCCCACGTGGGTGCAGGGTCCTAAGGTCTTGGGCCGTCCTTCACTTCTTTCCCAGGCCACAAGCAGGGAGCTGGATGGGAAGTGGAGCCGCAGGGATTAGAACCGGCGCCCATATGGGGGTCCCGGCGCGTTCAATGTGAGGACTTTAACCACTACACCATTTATTTTAAAGGAAATGAGACGGGGTGCTGGTTTATTTCCCAAACGCCTTGGCATAGTCTAGGCTGCTCCAGGCCAAAGCCGAGGGCCAGGAGTGCCAGGACAGTGGCCATCACCTGCTGTGTCCCAGTGAAGCCTGAATCAGAAACCTATATGCTCTCATGTGACAGGTGGGTGTCTTACTGAGGACGGGCAAAAGCTGCCCCAAATGCCTACTCCCAAACCTAATCGTGCCTCTATCATTCTGTCTACTGTGGTATACCCAACGCCTGGCACGTAATAGGGCACTCAGTATCGCACCAACCAATTCCTGCTAAAACTCTGGAGAGGTTCAGATGCCTTGGGCTGTAAGACCCGCCGGCGGAAGTGTTGGAGATCGTGCACGCGCTCGTCCGCGCCCCGGGCCAGGGAGGGGGACGGTCGCGAGCGTCGGGACGCGAGGGGAGCCCCCCGCATCTCCGCGCAGGCGCGCCGCGCCGCCCCGCCCCGCTCCTCCGGACCCCGCGCGCCAAGCCCCGTGCGCGCCGGCGCGGGAGGTGGGGGGCCCCGGGGAGAGAGGGGCGGGACCGGGGGCGGCGGACGCCGAGGAGGAGGAGGAGGAGGAGAGGGGCGGGCCTGGCTCGGCCCGGCTGTCTGCCCGCCCGCCCGCCCGCGCGCGGCTCCTGGAGGCCCCGGGCCCGGCCGGGGCGGCGACGGCAGCGGTGGTGTCGGCAGCCTCAATTCCAGGCCTCAGCGCGCCGCAGCCATGGCTCTGGTGACCCTGCAGCGCTCGCCCACGCCCAGCGCCGCCTCCTCTTCAGCCAGCAACAGCGAGGTGAGCCCCCCGGGGACCCCGGCCGAGCAGCCGCCACGCCAGGCCTGGGGCGCTGGGGGGCCGCGTGTGTCTGGCTGGACAGGAGGCCCTAGAGACTCTGGAGGACGAAGCCGTGTAGTCAGCCGGGCTAGGGTGACTTGGCGAGTGTGTGTGTGTGTGTGTGTGTGTGTGTGAGAAAGCATGACTGCCTCCCTTAACCCCCGGGTCTGGGGGTGACTGACTGCCGTGTGACCCTCACCTGAGGGTGACACCGACCCGTGTCTGGGCTGTGTGTGGCACGGGATGCGGAGGGTGGCTGTGCCGGTTGACACTGACCCTTGTCTGGGGGGCACCGTGCAGGGGGCACACTGAGTGACCGAGAAAGGAGTTTCTGGTCCTGAGGTCTGTGTGGCCCTGTGGCGAGTTTGGCCCCTCTGGTGTGTATGTGTGACTTTTGTCACGTGAGGCTCGGTGACCTGTGTGATGGTGTGTGAGAGAGGGGTCCCGGCTGGGTGAGCCTGGGAGGTGGTTCCCCCCCAGCACTCCCTTGTTGGCTGCCTGTGGAGCTCTGGCTGTGGATTGGCGGTGACCCCGTGTGACCGAAAGCAGGGCCCTCTTAACTCTGTGTATCCCTGGGTTCCGCTCCTCCTTTTTGTCCTGTCATCCGGGCTATGTCTTTCTGGGGCTGTCGCCCCTTCTGGTGGGGAGGTGATTGTAGGGGTGCCTTCCGCCGCTCAATGTGGGCTTCCGCTACTGTGTCTGTGACTAGGTCCTCTTTTGGCTGGCTCCTGCTTCCTCATAGGCTCATAGGGGAACTGACACCCCGTGAGCCTGCAGGGTTAGGCACCCCTCCGCCTGCCCTGAAGCCCGGCTGGGATGGTGGACCCCAGGGGCAGTCACTCCCGTTTGCAGCTGCAGAGCCGACCGGGTCACGGCCTGGCTGGCCATCCCTCTCTCTGTCTCTGGGCTCCTCCTCCTCATGGCCTGGAGCAGGCATAGGCTGGAGGAGGAAGCCCCTCAGCTGTGTTTTGGGGCAAGCTGGAGGAGTCTGACCCTGCAGGCCCAGGAAGTGCCTCAGCCAGTATCTGTGCTCTGCAGGCTTATGCGTTTGTGGGAGCCAGGCTGGGAGGGCATGTTGAACTCACCACGGAGAGAGGTGAGAGCGGATAGGATAGGAACCAGTGCGGGCCACCTCGGCTGCACCCGCTCCAGAGTTGAACCTTGCCGGGATCGGCTGGATTGTTTTCAGAGTGGCTGTGAGCTGATCCTCTGGGGCCCTCTCTTTCTTCTCCCGGGAGAGGCGGGTGATGAGCTGTGCTGTCTGCAGTCAGAAGGTTCTGGGAACCGCGCTCACTAGGGGAGGTAGAACCTTGGCGGTGTGTGGCCTGCATGAGTGAGGTGGCAGCGGCGTCTGCTGTCACAGAGATCCACGCAGCCCCACGACTCCTGTTTCGGCCAGCTGTCTGCAAGATTCTTCCATGTGCTTTATCCCCTGTCCCTAGAAGGATGCTCTGGACCTCTGCAGGGGTTGTATGTCTTCCTCACTCCTGATTACTTCCTGTCTTGAACACGCTTTAACACGTCTTAGTTGAGATACAACCCACATACCATAAATTCTGTATTTAGAAAAAAAATTATTTTAGAAACAGGGAAGTCTCATTCATGAATTCACTCTCAATGCTCTCTCTCTTTTTTTTAAATTGGAAAGTCAGACATACAGAGAGGATGAGAGACAGAGAGGAAGATCTTCCATCCATTGATTCACTTCCCAAACGGCCACAACAGCTGGAGCTGTGTCAATCCTAAGCTAGGAGCCCGGAGCCTCTTCCAGGTTTCCTATGTGGGTGCAGGGTCCTGAGGCTTTGGGCCGTCCTTGACTGCTTTGCCAGACGCAAGTAGAGCTGGATGGGAAGCGGAACATCTGGAATCAGAACCAGCAGCCATATGGGATCCAAGCACATGCAAGGCGAGGACTTTAGCCGCTAGGCTATCATGCCAGACCCTCTCCAAATACTTTTAACAGCTCGGGCCAGGTAAGGCCACAGCCAGGAGTCAGGAGCCTAACCCCTGTCTCCCATGTAGGTGGCAGGGACCCTCTACTTTGGTCAGCACCGCTACCTCTCCTGGGTCTGCATTGGCGGGGAGATTGGGTCAGGAGGTGGAGGTGGGAATCAGACTCAGGTACCCCGCTATGGGGTGCAGGTGCCTTGACTGTTAGGCTGAATCCCTGCCCTTACCCTTTTAAAGTATACAGTTTTGGTGGGTTTTGAACTACAGGGTAACCATTATCACTATCTAATTCTAAAACATTTTCAATAACTATCCCCCCCCCAAAAAAAAACCCCACAAAAACCTATGCCAGGGCCATTGCAATGGCTCAACTGTCTAATCCCCTACCTGCAAGTGCCATCTTGTAGGAGCGCTGGTTCTTGTCTCGGCTGCTCTGCTTCCCATCCAGCTTCCTGTTAGTGGCCTGGGAAAGCGGTAGAGGATGACCCAAAGCTTTGGGACCCTGCGTTCATGTGGGAGACCCGGAAGAAACCCTTGGCTTTTGGCTTCGAATTGGCTCAGCTCTGGCCTTTGTGGCCTTTTGGGGAGTGAACCAAAAAGGTGGAAGATCTTTCTCTGTCTCTCCTGTAAATCTTGTTTCCAATGAAAATAAAATACACAAAACCTATGCTCTTTATGTCCTTCAGCCATCAAGGAGAAACAGAGAAAGATTCTATCTACTGGTTCACTCCCCAGATGGCTGGAGCTGGGTCAGGTTGAAGCTGGGAGCCTGGAACTGCATCTGGATTTCCCACATTGGTGGCAACGTCCTGATTCCTTGGGCCATTCCTTCCCCCATGCATCACCAGGAAGCTGGATCAGAAGCGGAGCAGCCAGGACTTGAACTTGTGCTGCTCTGTGGGATGCCTGCATAACAGTCCACAGCTTAACCTTCTGCACTCCAATGTGAGCCCCAATGCTGGGTTCCTTTTTATGGCTGAATGCTATTCCATTAGATGAATGTCCCACATTTGGTCAGTTCGCTGAGTTATTTCTGCCAAACCCATTTTTGTTTATTATTTTAGGCCTTATTTTTTTTCCCAAATGCCAGAAGCCTAATAAAGAATAGCACTCTAACCATCTGCTATCTGACTTCAATAAATCAGCCATAGGCATTGCTCGCGGAGCAGAGGCGGCTTGCATACTTGTGGGCAGGTGTGTTGAGGCTGAGGCATGAGCAGGAATGGAGAGCAGGTGTGTGGTACCTGGTGCCCTGGCCCGGGCCGCCTCCAGCCCTCAGCTTGGTTACTCCCCGTCCTTGTGCTCCAGCTCCCATGACAGGGCTGCATCACCCTTCCATGTGTTCTCTGGCGCATGCTGAGAAACCCCAGCGAGCCACCCAGTGAAGCCCACACCCTACATGGCCTCATCCTTCCCCCAGGAGTCACAGGCAGTCAGGCTGAGGGTTCCAGAGGCAGCCAGGGAAAGCCAGGGGACTCCCAGCCGTCAGCCATGCAGTAGCGGCACTCTTCTGCGTTTATTTGTTACTTGTTTTGGTCTTGTGTATATTGTTTTCCCGTGAGCCTTTGTGAGAACAAACTGAGTGCAGGTGTAGGCACAGATTCATGAAGACTGCTTTCCCGACTGTTGGTCAGGGGGCCTGACTCCCACAGGCTGGGCTGCAGCTTGTGAGTTGGACCAGCATCTCTGTCGTCCACCTCTGTGGACTAGAGGTGCCCAAATGTTCTCTGTCATACGGGGGACTGTCCTGTGCATGGTATGGTTGTTTACCAGCATCCTGTCTCTGCCCACCACGTGCCAGCAGAGTCACCCCCAAGAATGCCTTCAGCCATTACCCAGGGTGTCCCTGTGGAGCCAGCCTGCACCAGTGTTCGTCCCTGTCTGTGGTTGTGGATCATTTTGCGTGTGCCTCACACTGAGGGTTAGAAACCCTAGGGCCAGCACAGCCTCCCCTGGCCCTTCCGCTTCTGCTTCAGGCAGGGAGGGGGTGACAGGGAGGGGTGGTTAAACTGATGAGCCCCCAGTAGGTAACTCTGTGGTCAGCGCTTCATGTCCAGGTTCTGTGTCTGTGCATGCGTGGAAAACCATGTCCACGTGCACTGAAGATGGGCAGACTTCCTCTCTCGTCTTCCTTCCCTGAACAGTACCCTGTAACAACTGTGCCTGCAGCACTTACATTGTATCGGCTGTCAGACTTTGTCCAGGGATCATCTGAAGTATACAGAAGGGGGTGCATGAGTTCTGTACAAACGCTTGTGTTTTAGAGAAGAAACCTCAGCATTCTCTAGTGTTGGCCCTGAAAGCACCCCTCCCCCTGCCCACGGACATAGAGGACGACTCTGGGAATGCAGACATTGTTGTAACTTGAGGAAGTTGAGAACTAGTGGAGGATGGGATTAAAAGGTAAATTCAGGGACTGGTGTAGTGGTATGTCAAGTTAATCCGCTGCCTGCAGTGCCCGCATCCCTTATGGGTGCTGGTTCAATGTCTCAGATGCTCTGCTTCTGATCCAGCTTCCTGCTTATGACCTGGGAAGGCAGTGGAGGATGGCCCAAGTCCTTAGGTCCCTACGCTCACATGGATGACCTGGAGAAAAAAATACTGGCTTTTGGCTTCAGATCGGCTCAGTTCTGGCCATTACAACCATTTAGGGAGTGAACCAGTGGATGGAAGACCTCTTCCTGTCTTTCCTTTTCTTTGTAACTCTGCCTTTCAACTATAAATCAGTCTTTAAAAAAAGAAAGATAAGTCAGGGGCCAGCCTTTGACTCAGTGATTAAATCACCGCTGAAGACCCCTGTGTCCCTTATCCAAGTGCCTGGCTTGAGCCCCGACACCTCCACTTCCCACCCAGCTCTCTGAAAACACCTGCAAGGCGGCAGGTGATGGATGACTGACTCTCAGTGACTTGGGCCCCTGCATCCATGTGGGAGACCCGGATGGAGGGCCTCCTGCATTCAGCCTGGTGCATCCTAGACTGCTACAGGTGTGTGGGGAGTGAACCAGCACATGGATGGAAGATCTTCTCATGTGGGAGGTGGATGCTGTAACACTGGACCAAATGCTTGTTCCCCAAATGTCTCCTTGTCTCTTTATGTCTCAAACTTTGGTCCATCCTCTGCTGCTTTCCCAGGCCACAGGGAGGGAGCTAGATAGGAAGTGGAGCAGCCGGGATTAGAACCAGCGCCCATATGGGATTCCAGCACATGCAAGGCAAGGACTTAGCCTCTAGGCTATCATGCCAGGCCTGAATGGCTGGGTTTTTTTTGTTTGTTGTTTCTTTGTTTGTTTATTAGAAAGTCAGATATACAGAGAGGAGGAGAGACAAACAAGATCTTCCATCCATTGATTCACTCCCCAAGCAGCCTCAATGGCCAGAGCTAAGCTGATTTGAAGCCAGGGGCCTGGAGCTTCTTCCGGGTCGACCACGCAGGTGCAGGGTCCCAAGGCTTTGGGCTGTCCTCAACTGCTTTCCCAGGCCACAAGCAGGGAGCTGGATGGGAAGCGGGGCCTCCAGAATCAGAACTGCAACCATATGGGATCCTGGTGCATGCAAGATGAGGACTTTAACTGCTAGGCTACCACATCAGGCCCTGAATGGCTATTTTTTAATGATTGTCAATCACTTTTTACTTGGCTAGAGAAGGAGAAGGGTTCCCATAAAGCACAGTCCCTACCACCAAAAAGGCCACCCAGGGTGATATCCAGACAGCTCTGGAAAGCAAGGAAGACGTGTTGTGTTAATAGCAATTGCCCGGGGCTCTAGCAGGATTATGGGGAAGCAGCACACCCCAAGGCTCAGTGAGGGCTGGGTTTGCTGAACCCCAAGTGAGGGTGGCAGGCGGGCCACAGGTGAAGGGCCTGTTGGCAACAGTGGCTGTTGGTGACCTTCTCTTTTTCTCTGTAGCTGGAGGCTGGCAGCGATGAGGAGCGCAAGCTGAACCTCAGGTGAGCAGACTTTGAATTCTTGCTGTTTAAGTCTTCTAAGGTAAGGAACGCTTCTCAGAGAGGAAGCCCAGGGTGGGCAGTACCAGTCTTCTGGGTTCCTGAAAAATGAGCGTCTACCAGGTCAGGCTCTCAAAGCCATGTGTCTGTCTGGCTCCCAGGTGCCTGGCTAACATTCATCAGGATTGCAAAAGGTCCTGGTGACCACCTTCTCTTTCATAGCCATCCTCAGGTTTTTATGACTTGACTTGCTGGTTTTTCCTGTACTTTAAAATATCTTTTTTTGTTGTTTGTTTGTTTTTTGGTAAAACAAATTGTTTGAGAGGCATAGATTGATAAAGAGAGCTCCCATCCATTGCCTTGCTCTATACATGATGGTGATGGCTGGTGTGGGTTGGGATTGAGACTAAAGCCAGGAGCCGGGAGCTCAATCCAGGTCCCCCCATGGATGGCAGGGTCTTAGTGCCTTGGGCCGTCGCTGCTGCCGATGGTTCTCATCAACAGGAAGCTGGAGTTAGGCAGAGCCAGACAGTGGATCCGGGCTTGCTCATGTGGGATGGGGGATGGGGGCATCTTAAATGGTGTCTTTAGAAAGATTAGTTGATTGATTTGAAAGTCAGATTTACCAGAGAGAGAGAGAGAGAGAGAGAGAGAGATTCTTTCATCCGGTGATTCACTCCCCAAGTGACCACAACAGCTGGGGCTGGACCAGGCCAAAGTCATGAGTCAGGAGCTTCATCTGGGTCTCCCTCGTGAGTGCAGGGGGCCGAGCACTTTCGTCACACTGTGCTGCTTTCCCAGGTGCATTAACAAGGGAGCTGGATCAGAAGTGAAGCAGCCAGGACTTGCACTGTATCTCATGTGTGATACTGGCATCACAGGTAGAGATTTAATTTACAGTGCCACAACACTGGCCCCAGACCCCTCTACTTAAAAAAAAAGAATTGTAATATGCTCTTGTTTTTGTTCCTGCTTTTGATAAGACATTGTTCTTGAGGTGTTTCGCTTGTTTGAAACAGATATTAGCACAGGCAGACTCTGCTCAGGAAAATCTTTAGCTGTACTTGTTTTCAGATTTTGGGGTCAAGGGCCAGTGCAATGGCTCAACTGGCTAATCCTTCACCTTGAAGCATGGGTGCAGGGTCCCAAAGCTTTGGGCCATTCTTGAGTGCCTTCCCAGGCCACAGGCAGGGAGCTGGATGGGAAGCAGGGCTGCTGGGATTAGAACCAGTGCCTATATGGCATCCCGGTGCGTTAAAGGCGAGAAATTTAACCACAGGCTATCACTCCGGGTCTGTAATGTGACTTTTGAAAGAACACTCGTGGGTTCTTCAGGTGCTCACGGAAGTATTGATAATGTTAAGTTTGTTTTTGTGCAAAGGAAAAAAATTGAAATATATGCCTACCAGGAGTTTTCACAATTTTCTTGGGAAAATGCATACGGTGATTTTTAAATTTGTGGATTTTTAAATTTTTTTATACCAAAGTCAACTTACCTTATAAAAAGTATTGATCTTACAAATTTGAAAGAAAGAACATGAGACAGAGTTTCAATCCTCTGATTCATTCCCCAAATGCTGGAAGCAGCCAGGGCTGTGCCAGGGGAAAGTCAGGAGCCGGGTACTCCTCTAGGTGTCCCATGTCAGAGACAGGGACCAAAGTCCTTGAGCCATCACTGCTGCCTGTCAGGGTGTGTGCTGGAAGCAAAAGCAAAAAGCAAACCCAGGCCCTGTGATGGGCGATGATGTAGCAACCCAAGTTGTGCCAAGTGCCTACCTCCAACTTAACTTTCTTTTTTAAAGATTTATTAAATTTTATTACAAAGTCAGATATACAGAGAGGAGGAGAGACAGAGAGGAAGATCCTCCGTCCGATGAATCACTCCCCAGGTGACCGCAACGGCCAGTGCTGTGCTAATCCAAAGCCAGGAGCCAGGAACTTCCTCCAGACTCCCAAGCAGGTGCAGGGTCCCAAGGCTTTGGGCCATCCTCGACTGCTTTCCCAGGCCCCAAGCAGGGAGCTGGATGGGAAGTGGAGCTGCCGGAATTAGAACCGGCGCCCATATGGGATCCCGGGGCGTTCAAGGCGAGGACTTTAGCCACTAGGCCATGCCGCCGGGCTCCAAACTTAACTTTTACAGCTCTTGTGAATGGCTCCCTGACCCTGGGGGTTTTGGTTGGTCACAGGACTAAGTCAAGGTTATCTGGCTGGAAACGACTGGACTCCCAAGTGGGGGCAGTAGTGGACTGTGCTGAGCAGCTTCTCTGGAGGAAGAGGGAGGATGGAAGGAGGCCTTGAGATCATCTGGAGGATGAGGAGCTGGGAGCAGCACTTCTGGCCGCTGCATGGAGCCCCTCCTGCAGGTGCAGTGCCTTGCCCCTCTGCTGGTTCACCTCTAGCCCTTTCCTGGGGTGGGGTTTGCTTCCGCCACATCCTCCCTCCTTCTCTGAGCTCTCACTTGTCCCGACCTGCAGGACACGACGCTCAAACCCTGAGGGTGGACTGGGAATGCGGGCTGCTGGCCCAAGAAACACATGGACACTCGTACTTGGTGGAAAAGAGTGCCTCTCTCTTTATTTTTACTCCTCATATATATACCTTCTTCTCTAGGGGAGGGGGATAAAGGGAGGGGTTTCCTGGGAGTAATTATCTTCACTGAAGCAGGGAAGGAACTAATCAGCTATATTCAAACAGGGGAGGAACTAATTATCTGAACAGGAACAAGGGTGGAGGTTGTATTCTGTTTGCTCTACAGAGGATGTTTTGGCCTAATATCCTGCTTGCTGTAGCCCTGCTTGCAGGCTTTTGCAATGCAACAGGCTGTCAGGTAGGCCAAGTCTAAGGCCCATAAGTCTGTGGCTCCTAACACTCACTCAAGGTTGTCTATGGGCGAGGAAACGCTGCTATCTTTGCATCAGCCTGCTTCGACTGACAGCACGCTACTTAGAGTGTTGGAATTCCCAGGAACCCATGTGAGGCAATGGCCGGATGATATGTGTGGGGCCCCATCCTGCTGACCGCAGGCCCTTCCCCAGCCCATTGTAGAGCCTCCAGTGGGGTGAGAAGAAGGCCCTGGCTACTTTGAGTATGGTGGATTTTCATCCTCAGCACCACCCTGGCAGGGCTGTTTACCCAACCCATAGATAAGGAGCCCCAGACCAGAGGTGCAGGGGTGGAAATGCTGCCTTCACAGAGAGGTGTTGGTTCACTCTTGGCACCCCAAGTTTGTGGTGCCATGTTGTCTTCCCCAGAGGCCAGGTTTGTGGCCCATGAGATTCAGCTATCTCAGACCTCAGGGTGAGGCTGCTGGCCTGAGGACACCCAGGTGAATGGAGGCAGTGTCAGGGCCAGAACAGAGGACTCCTGCCGAGGTGTGGCAAAGTCAGCCCAGGTGGCGTTTGCTGTGCACACTGGTGAGTTCCCCATGCAAGTACAACTCCATGGGTGAGACTCTAGGCCAGAGCTAGTTGGTGCTGTCTTCTTGATCTTTCTTAAGAAGATGTTTATTTTTAAAAAGATTTCAATTAATTTCCTTGAAAAGTTGGGAGTAAGAGGAGAGAGAGAAAGAGAGATCTTCCATCTGCTGGTTCACTCCCCAAATGGCTGCAGTGGCCAGAGCTAGTCTGGTCCAAAGGTGGGAGTCAGGAACTGCTGTGTCTTCCATGCTGATGCAGGATCCCAAAGCTTTGGGCCATTCTCTGCTGCTTTTTTAGGCCATTAAGAGGGAATTGGATGGGAAATGGAGCAGCCAGGTGATGAACTAGCACCCATTTGGGATGTTGGCACTGGGAGGTGGTGAATTAGCCTGTTACATCACTGTGCTGGCCCCAAAAAGATTATTTCTCTATTTGGAAAAGTTACAGAGAGAGAACAGAGAGACAGATCTTCCATCTACTGGTTCACTCCCCAATGGCCACAGTAGTTGGGGTTGGGCCAGGTTGAAGCCCAGAGGCAGGAGTTTCTTCCAGATCTTCCACACAGGTGGCAAAGGTTCATGAACTTGGAGCTTTCCCAGGTGCATTGGCAGAAAACTGGATCAGAAGTGGAACAACTGGGACTAGAACCGGTACCCATATGGGTTGCTGGTGCTACAGGCTATAGCTTTACTTGCTGTGTGGGGCTTTCTTCTGAGCCTGGCCCCTCTGGCTCTCTTTTAGATCCCTCTAAAAGAGATCTGACATGACGGCTCACTACCCTGTGTAGGCAAAAGACCCCATCCTGCTGTCTGTCTTTGCCAGCCAGGACCATTCCTGTGTTGTGGATTCATTTGTCCCTAGAATGCGTGCCCACATGGTCATGTGCAGGTTCAGGCCTCTCTTCTCTAAACCTACCCCTGGAGGAGGCGGTGTCTTCCTGAGGAAAGGAGAGAAGATGACCTCGTTGGCAGGTGCTGGCAGGGAGGATCCTGGGGGCAGCAGGCATACCCCTCTTGTCTTGTCCGCTGTCCATCTGGCCTCCATGTCTGCAGGTTGCATACCTGTGGATTCGCCCAGCTTCAGGCTGAAGTGTGGATATGCAGCCACAGTCAGGAAGGGTGCCCTGTGGCTGGTACCTGTGTGTCAGTGGACCTAGAAGGGTGCGGCTGGTGGCTGACCGCTACACTAAGCATGTGTGATTGGCGTTCCCTTCTCATGTTCTCAGCACAATGTGATGGCTGATTACACAGTCTTGGCGCCCATCAGGCCTTGCAAGTCACCTGGAGACAATTTAAAGGAAGACCATGTAGGTTGTGTGTGGTTTTTTAAGGGAGGTCTGGGTCCTGGTTGCTCAGGATACCGAGGGTCAGCTGTAACAAGTGCATCTTTAGGGTGATCCAGGAAGCCAGCTATGACCCACCTCACCCAGTAAATTCCTGGATCTCGGGCTGGATTTGTGGATCTCCCTGCCCTCTTCTGCCCTGGTTCCCCTGGTAGCGCTGTTGCTCAGGCCCTTACAGTTACTGTCCTGTAGCAGAGCTACTCGTCACCTGGCCTGCGTCTCTGTCCTTCAGTGTGCCATCCCCCTCTGCCTTTTCTGCCTTCTGTGGATGTGCTCACCCTCTTGCATACCAGTGTTCTGGCCTCCCAGGTCTGCTCCCTACTCCCTCACCATTGCCCTTTTCTTTCAGTCCAGGTTCCCAGTCCCCTGGGAGTACTCCAGCCCCAGAAATGTGTGGGCTTCCATCTCTGCAGAAGGCAGGCCACTCTGGGCCACCTTCTCTGTGCTGGGCATTTGCACCTGTCCCACGCCACAGGCTGCCTGCGCTTTGTCTTGTCCTTGCTTTCTGGTGCGTCACTCGGTGACAGGTCCTGAGTTCTGTGTCTTTACAAAACCTTGCAGCAGTTTCTGCGATTTGCTGTGGAGTCTGCCCTGCTTTGCAGGTGCAGTGAGAAAGTGTGGTCCAATGGACAGAGTGTGAGCTCTGGAGCCAACGCAGGCCGAGGCTTGGCCTCCGGCTCCCACGCCAGCCACTGACTCCTTTGACCTGTTAAGTCTCTCAGTTTTCCTGGCTGGAAAATGGAGAGAATGTTATAGTCACTTCTCAGGATCCCTGTGGACAACAGAATCCAGAGATGCTCACATCCCTTCCATCAGGTGGTGCCTATTTGCCTGGAGTGTACGCACACCCTCCTGTGCACGTTCAGTCACCTCTGATGGCTCAGGGCTCTTGGGACAGGAAGCCCGCATGACTGATGTGTTAGCAACCATCACCCTGAATTGTGCGGGACAGGACAGATGCACTTTTTCCCTTTATGTTGCCCCTCCTCTGTGGGACTGAGCCCAGAGGTGCAGAACCCACAGCTGAGAGCCTGCCAGTCACAAGGTCAGCTGCTGCCTTCCCTCTTCACAAGATGCTGCCCGTGTGCTAGGCTACTTTAATGGTTTGTTTATTTTTATTTCAAAGGCAAAAACATGAGGGAGATCTTCTATTCACTGGCTCACTCTCCAAATCCCTGTAGTAGTCAGGCTTGGGCTGGGCTAAAGCCCAGAGCCTGGAACAATATTCAGGTCACCACATGGGTCCCAAGCGCTCAGCCACCACCTGCTGGCTCCCAGGGGCTGATACGGGTGTATCACGTGGTGAGCTCACCACTGTGCCCAGTACCCACCCCAATTGCATCCTTCACTCTGAGGACTTGGTGCCGTTTCTCCGCAGACCTGGGCAATGTTTCCAGAGCTGATCATCTTCATGCCCAGAAAGGAGAAAAGATGACAGGTGCTCAGTGATGCCCATCCCCCAACCTTCACCACACTCCCTGCACGTGCAGGCCACTTCTGACCTCTTGTGGTGCCCTCTGGGCAGCTGTGCCATTAAGACTGTGGGAGTCGGCACTGGCAGCAGCTCCTGGGAGCTGGGTCAGGCTGGAGGATATAGTTGCAGCTGTGTGCCAGGCAAGACGCTGGGGGAGGTGATATGGTCAGAGTGTAGATCGGGAGTGGAGGGTTTTTTTTTTTTTTTCCTGTTTAAGATTTGTTATTATTATTATTATTATTTTATTGGAAAGACAGATTTACAGAAGGAAGAGAAAGAGAATGATCTTCCATCCAATGGTTCACTCCCCAAATTGCCCACCAGGACATGAACTAACATCCATAAGGTGGAAGATTAGCCAGTTGAATCACAGCATTGGGCTCTTCATGGTTTTTTTTTTTAAGGACATAGTATAATCTTTTTTTTTAAAAGATTTACTTTTAAAATTTTTATAACAAAGTCAGATATACAGAGAGGAGGAGAGACAGAGAGGAAGATCCTCCGTCCGATGAATCACTCCCCAGGTGACCGCAACGGCCGGTGCTGTGCTAATCCAAAGCCAGGAGCCAGGAACTTCCTCCAGGTCTCCCACGCAGGTGCAGGGTCCCAAGGCTTTGGGCTGTCCTCAACTGCTTTCCCAGGCCACAAGCAGGGAGCTGGATGGGAAGTGGAGCTGCTGGGATTAGAACCGGCGCCCATATGGGATCCAGGCACTTTCAAGGCGAGGACTTTAGCCACTGGGTCACCACGCCAGGCCCCGTATTTGTTTTTAATCCAGTGTTGCCAAATGAGACATGTGAAAAAGTTTATTAGAATTCTTTTAATTTTCTTCTTTTGATCACCTGTCCAAGTAAGCTTTGGGACCAGAGTAGCAGGATTCACTCTTCACTGTTTTATTCAGGGTCAGTGCTAGGCTTCAAGCGTCCTCCTGTCTCTGCCTTCCCTCCCTGTTCCTTCCCCTTCCTTCCTGAGCTGGAATTCCCCCGGGAACCCCATTCTCCTCCCCACCCTCAGCACTGTGGCTGTCTCACCCTGTGCGGGGTGGTGAGGTCCCTTCCCTGCAGGCTGCTCTGCATCTTGAACTGCACGCCCTCCTTACACCTGCTCTCCCACCTCTGAGATCCTTCCTGCCTTGCTCCTGTGCTCTCTTTTTAATAAACTCATCTTTTTAAAAAAAATGTTTATTTCCATCTACTTGAAAGGCAGATTGATAGACAGAAAATGATCTTCTGTTCCTAGTTCACTTTCCTAGATGGCTGCAGCAGCCAGGTCTGGGCCAGGGCAAAGCCAGGAACCCAGAACTGCATGCAGGTTTGCTCTGTGGCTGGTAAGAACCCTGGCCCCTGAGCCAGCATCTGCTGTCTGCCAGGCTGCGTTACCAGGAAGCTGGATCAGAGCCAGCACTTCCACATGGGATGTGAGTGTCTGTCTGTCTTTCTCCGTGCCCTGCGCTTTAGCATGTGTACACAGTTCACTCCTTCCAAGACCCAGGCTGGGAGCTAAGCACATGTGTAGGAGCTGTGTCAGTTACCCATTGCTTAGTAACAAATCACCACCAGTTTAACTGTTAAAAAAGGGAAACATGTTTACCATCTTACAGTTTCCCCAGGTTAGAAATCTGGATGTGGTTTAGCCAGGTCTTCTGCTTGGGGTCTCCACGGCTGCAGTGAAGGTGCAGCCTCCTTCAAGGCTTCTGGTCCTCTTCCAAGCTCACATGGTTCTCGGTTGAATCCATTTCCAGGGAGCTGGAGTGGCTGGAGTGGTCATGGCAGTTTGCTTCTGTGAGGTATGTAGGAGAGCCTGACTTGGTGGGATCTTACACCAAGCTGCTTCAAGCCTCATGAAAAGTGCGTGTTGTAGTATCATTGTCCACACAAGGCCGTGCTTGCAGACCTGCATCATGGGTGAAGTGGTTCTCAGTATAAGCCATGCTTATCATCTATTTACTGAACCTTTATATGCTAAAATGAGCTCTTTTTTTTTTTTTTTTTTTGAAGACTTAAGGGTGAGATATACTTGGGAGGTACAGAGAGAGAACCCCATCTGCTGGTTCACTCCTTCAGGGCCCACAAGGTCCAGGGGCAGGGCCTGGAGCTTAGTCAAAATCTATGACTGGACAGTGTGGGGCCCAGACACCTGAGCCTTTTCTGGCTGCCTCTCAGGTCTGCATTGGTAGGAAACAGGACTCAGAGGCCTAGGCACTCTCTGGGGCCAAACACCTCCTATACTGCCCTTCTGATTCCATTTTCTGTGACCTTTGGAGGTGCCCTCATAATGCAAGCTGTCCTGGGGCAGTCTGTCCCATTACCATTGACCTAGCACGCGATGAAAGGCAAGAGTAGCTCTCTGTCCTGTCTTGTGGTCCCTCCGGGCTCAGCCAGGCAGAACTTGGTATTTCTAGAATGAGCCCAGTCTGATAAGGAACAGTAAATCAAGCAGAAGAAGAGAGAGAGATAAGGATGCTGGGTCCCAGGCAGGAGGAGTCGTTTCTGTGTCCCACAGTGCAGCCAGATGACCACAGGCCACAGGGTGACAGTTGATGGAGATCTGAAGAGACGCCCACATGGGAAGTCCTGATAAAGAAGAGGAAGGACTGGGGACTGACGCACTGTGTGTATACACTGCAGTAGCACCCTGCACCCCGCAAAGATAGGCAGTTCACATGTATCAGTCAGAAAAAGAACAAGGGGGCCCGGCGGCGTGGCCTAGCGGCTAAAGTCCTCGCCTTGAAAGCCCCGGGATCCCATATGGGCGCCGGTTCTAATCCCGGCAGCTCCACTTCCCATCCAGCTCCCTGCTGGTGGCCTGGGAAAGCAGTTGAGGATGGCCCAATGCATTGGGACACTGCACCTGCGTGGGAGACCCGGAAGAGTTTTCCAGGTTCCCGGCTTCGGATCGGCGTGCATCGGCCTGTTGCGGCTCACTTGGGGAGTGAATCATCTGACGGAAGATCTTCCTCTCTGTCTCTCCTCCTCTGTGTATATCTGGCTGTAATAAAATGAATAAGTCTTTAAAAAAAAAAAAGAAAAAGAACAAGGACTGGACAAGCAAAGTAGTGACCGCAGGTCACCCTGAGCACGGGATGCTGAGCAGGGAGCTGGCCAAGCCTCTGTGCCTTGTGGCCTCATGGTACCTGCCCTGCACTGAGTGGGCTGTGGAGGTCCCGGAAATTGGATGTTCTGGATTCTGCCTCACTCCCGAGAAGTTATAGTTGGCTTCAGACTGCATCAAGAAAACAGGACAGTAGAAAAATTTTCCTACCATTTGCTGAAGGACACAGAGCCGACTCTGTGCCCATCCCGGTGCCCTTTGCTGAGCCAGCTGCTAATGAGCCATTGGGGGCAGCACAGGTGGGCTGAGTTTCTGCTGTGTGCCAAGCGGATCTGGCCGTGAACAGCTCAAAAATGCCCACTCCATGGCTCTCGGCATGGTGTGGCAGTGAGGGTCCACAGGAAAGGAGCAAAGCAGGAGCCCAAGGGAGAAAAGGGAACATTGAAACCGTCCCCACACTGTTCCCCATGCCGTAAGCTGCCCCCTGCATCACCCCACTGCAGCTCTGCAGGAATCCTGGAAGGAAGGCTCGCATTCTCCGTTTGAACGATGAGCCTGCAGAGAAGTAACTGGCCTGATTTTGTAACATAGCAAGTGCTGTAGCGAAAACCCTCACACTGTGTCTCATGGACTCCAAAACCAGTGCCCCCATATAAAGACTGGAGAGCTATCCCTGCCTGCCTCTTCCCAGCATGTGAGGTGTCTCACTAGGAGGCAGAGTCGAGTTTACCTAACCCAGCTGGCGCTCCTCGGTGCCACCTCACTGCCTGAGGCCTCGACCCAGCACCACTGTGAGCCGCCAGCTCCATGCAAGGACTGCAGCGTGGGCTCGGACTGCAAACGTCTGGAAGAAAGTTGCATCTTCACCGAACATGCCCAGACAGTCCTCTGTCATTGTCCCCCAGGCTAAAGAGTGGAGCAGCATTTCAGGCAACAGTTGCATTGTAAAAGGTGTCATAAGGCATCCAGAGGTGACTGGCAGCACACGGGAGGATCTGCATAGGTTCTGTGCAGACACTGTGCCTGTGGCTTGCTTTGTGGGAGGCACCGGCATGTCGGGGATTTTGCTGTCTGTGATGGGGAGGCTGGAACCAGCACCCTCTTGACATAGGGGCCCCAGCTCCTCGGTTTGGGAGCCTGGCCGTGCAGGCCCGAGCCCAGAACTTTATACTTTTGATCTTATGTCACTGTTACAACAAATCTGCAGTGTGGAAACATGCCCTCCTTTAGGAAACTGCTCCAGCGAGGCCAGAACAAAGCTGTGAACGTAGGTGTTGGCCCCCCACCTTGGCTGGTCACTTTGGCTTAACTCAAGTCTTATTTCTGGGACTTTGTGGGAATGTTTGATGTTCAGCTAAGAATCTGCCTTCATTATGTATTCATGTGCGTTTGCATCTGTTTTTGAAGCAAGAAAACCTGTCGTGAAGACAAATAAGGCCAGAAACAGAAAGGGTTGATCTGTCTCTGTCAGAGCTAAATGAATTAAACTTACATTAACATTACTGAAAATGAACCTTGCTGCAGCATTTAGTGGGTTCCATCAATTTTTTTTTAAAAGATTTATTCTTATTGGAAAGGCAGATTTATAGAGAGGAGAGACAGAAAAGTCTTCCATCCACTGGTTAACTCCCAAAATGGTCACAGTGGCCGGAACTGAGCCAGGAACTTCTGGGTCTCCCTTGCAGTTGCAGGGTCCCAAGGACCTGGGCCACATCCCGTTGCTTTCTCAGGCCACAAGCAGGAAGCTGGGTAGGAAGTGGGACAGCCAGGACACAAACGTGCCCATATAGGACCCCAAAACGTACGTGGGGAGACTTAGCCAATTTGAACCATCACTCCATGCCTGTTCATTAAACTTTTGAGATGCCAATACTTGAGCCTTCAGAGGTATGCCTCAGGGCCCTTGTGTCCTGCCCCTGACACGCTCCACACACCAGGAGCTTGTGTGTGCACCAACAGCACCCATGCACACTCCTTTCACAGGTGGCCACAGTCCTCAGCTCACGTTCATAGTTTCTGGGAAAAGCTGTGTAACAGGGACTCAGAAGACTCATTTACTACCATGCAACCTCAGAACATTCACGTACCTTCCCTGGGCCACTGTTTCCTTCCATGCAAAGTGAAGAGATGATTGGGTGGCACGTTCCAGACCTAGGAACTAGGGGCCCGAGACCCACCAGGCCAGATCTCTGTGTGTTTTGTGCTTCTTGTATTGTGCTATAGACTGGTGACACACAGACTGTCAGGGGTTTCCCTCCCTGGGTGGGGCCAGCGTCACTCACTTATGAGGCTATGGTCTGGCCCCCGAGAGGCACCGGGCCCTTGGCTCAGAATTCCAGCCTTACTAGCAAGCACACAACGCGGAGTCACGTGCACAGCCCAGCAGTCGCAAGAAGAGCCTTGGCCTTTAGAGCTCATCTTATTGTCTGCAGCCTGTGACCAGTTCTGTGGGTTTGGACAGCTGATTAGAACAGTCCCAAGACAAGGAGAATATGCCGACAGTGAGAACCCGGGAGTCATGGTTCTCATTGGGGTGGTTGCAAGACCGTGCCTCTGGCCCATGGGGTTCCCACGGTGGGGCTCCTGTGCTGGCCAGAGATCCATGCTGACCCGTCCTGTGCTGGGCAGAATGGGTACAGACAGGGACGGTGGCCAGGTGGGAAGGGCTTCAGGTAAACAGCAGGGTCATGCTGGGGACCCAGCATGTGGACACAGCTGGTCTCTGAGTCAGGATATGGGCGTCCTGCTTTCTCATGTGACAGTGACCTGGGGCCAGTCTCCTGCCCTGCCTGTCACATAAGCAAGACACCTTACTGTCAAAGTCCCTGTGAGGCTCAGAGACTGACTTGTCCTGCACATGGTGTCTGGCCCAGGCTTGACACAGCTACTGTCAGGCTGCTTGATGGTGGGATGTGGTGTTCTCTCCTTCCTGAGGCCTTTTTATAGTGAAAGCCCAAAGCCAACCAGCTGGAACCTATGATGGGCAGAGTGCCAGGGCTTGAGCTGGTTCCTTCCCAGTTCCAATGACCATCCTCTGCTCCCCCAGGCCAGCCACCTACCTGAAGCAGCAGGCTCTGTGGGCCTTTAACCTTACAGATCTTTTTTTCATTCTTTCTTATCCTTCTTGAATGGCTACTTTTGAAGCTATTTTGAAAAGACTTTGTTTCAAAACATAGTGTTGCAATGTCTTAGGCCACAAACCATTTCATGCTGTTCCCACAATGGGGTGGAGGATTGGGGGGTGGGGGGGGAACCACCGAGCACACCCTGCAGAAGTTCTTCCCAGTCTACACCTGCTGTGAGCTCTCTAAGAGCCTCAGAAGCTGTTCCCCCAAACCTGGACCCAGTTAGTCAGTATGCTATGGAGAGAGCCCTGCTGGCCATCCTCTCCAGAAATCACTCGTTATTTTCCAGGTGCCCAGGTACTCCTGGCCTGTGATGTCTCCATGGCCGGTGGCAGACAGGGAGTGGAGACTCGGTTGAGCTGGGGTTCAGCCACCTGTTCCCTCAGCCTAGGCATGGGGAAAGCCCCATGACATGGGGCAGGAGAGAGAGGTATCTTGTGAAGTGCTCTGATAGCAGGTGGATTTTATTTAGTTAGCTGCTGCATTTCTCAGTCTCCATATTCCAACATGTATGTATGTATATATGTATGTACATATGAGTCGTGCACTGAATGCTGGGGATTTGACATCGAGTGAAAAAGCAGCCCTTCCGCAAGACATGGTCATACTGGGCTGTGTGTACCATCGCTCCTGCCAGAAGGAATTGGAAATGACTGAGAAAATTCATAAAAATAAATAGAACTTGAGAACTTGGAGACGTGCAGTAAGCAGAAGGAAATGTGGTGAGGTCAGAGGGAGGTTTGTACATGGGATACACCCAAATAGCTGCTTCAGCCAGAGCTAGGCTGGTCAAAGTCTGGAGCCAGGAATTGCTTCTGGTCTCCCTTTTCAGGCACATTAGCAGGGAGCTGGATCAAAAGTGGATATGAACCGGAACCCCTATGCCATAAGAGGTGCTAGTGCTGTAGGCAAAGGATTAGCTTGCTATACCACTGCACCAGCTCCAAAATTAAGTTTGGATACATTTACTTTGATACAAACAAACAAACCAAAACAAAATAAACAAAAATCAGACTTAAACTCCAGACTTTTTTCATAATCTGCATTTCCATAAACTTTTTTCAAGCCTTTTCATATCTGTGGGTTTCAAAACTTTTGGCATCCAAACAAACTTCTATTGATTTCATTTTTCACCGGGTAGCTTTACTTGCAGCATATCTATAAATTGGGAATTATTGCTACATTTGACCAATAGTGTCTGAGAGCTCTACTTAGATGGATCCTGTGAGCTTTTCCCCCAGCCACCCCGGACCTGGGACCATTGCCCTCAGACATGGGCCTGCTTCGTGCTTTCACGGGCGAAACCGACACAGCCTCTCTTCTCCTGGGACCCCCTCTGGGTCTCAGTGTGCTCAGGATCAAGGGCCTTTCATACACACACAGTCCTGGCCCCCAAAGGCCTAAATGGAGCATTTCCCTGCTCCCAGAGCAGCGGGGACAACCTGCCCGTGAGGCCTCCCATTGTGCAGGCACCCGGCAGGATGTGACTCAGCATCCTGCTCTCAAGGTTTGGGGTGGCCAGCAGCGCTGGCTCCAAGCGTGGCCACTAACCAAAGACCACAATTACCCAGATTAGTTGGCGGAATGAGTAGACAGCATCAGCTGCTCCTCTGGACCTAAAGGAAAATGGGCCGCTGGTCCATCTGTACATCATGTTAGAACACCCACAGGTATCTGCCAGGAGGGGCTGAGCTGCCAGGACTTTAAGGACAACCTTGTTTCTCTGTTTTAACCGCTAGGAAGCTGATAATCTGACTTGTAGCCAAATTCTAGAAACCATACCAGTGTCATACTATGTATCCCACGTGCGAACATCCCCCTTTGATCTCATCACATTTCACTCTGGTTTCTCCTCATTCCCGTATTCTCAAGATAGATAGATAGATAGATATGTATTTTTTTTTTAATGAATTTTCTCAGCCATTTCCAATTCCCCCCCTGGTAGGAGCAATAGTATACACAGCCCACATGTGACCACTTCTCAGGGAAGGGCTGCCTTTTCACTCAACATCAAATCCCTGGTATTTGGTGCATGACCTGTCATACATACATATATACACGCATGCATGTTGAGGGATACAGAGGCTGAGAAATGCCTGCCCCTTCCCTGCAAGGGAACGTCCTCCCTCTCCTCAGCCTGGAAAGCCTCACCCCCAGCTCCAGGCCTGCCCTGCACTGCCCCCAGCACCTGCTTTCACCCCAGCTCCAGGTCCACCCTGCAATGCCCCCAGCACCCGCTTTCAGGTCCTACCTCCTGGCACAGAGATGTGGACTTTGCTGCCATGGTGTTTTCAAAAGGAATGGGGCTTGCAGCACTAAGACCCTACCTTTTCTCCCAGCCCTCCCACCCCCATCCCTCAGTCGTGTGAGCTTGGACAAGCAATTTGCGTTTTTGTATGACATCCCCAAAGACAGATGTCGAGGTCTAAGGTCATGGATATTTGAATGCATTGTCAGGCCCCTCATCAAAATTGCTGGCTGTCATCACAGGGTTTTTTTTTTTTCTAAGATTTATTTATTTATTTATTTTTGGAAAGGCCAATCAGATTTATGGAGAGGAGAGGTAGAAAGATTTTTCCATTCACTGGTTCACTCCCCAAGTGGCTGCAACAACCAGAGCTAAGCTGATCCAACGCCAGGAGTCAGAAACTACTGCTGGGTTTCCCACACAAGTGCATGGTCCCAAGGCTTTGGGCTGTCCTTGACTGCTTTCCCAGGCCACAAGCAGGGAGCTGGGTGGGAAGCGGAAACACCAGGATTAGAGCCAGTGCCCATGTGGGATCCCAGTGCACATACAAGACAATGACTTTAGTCCCTAGGTCTCCGTACCAGGCCCAGAAAGTTCGTTTCAAAGTAGAGTAGCTAGGACACTAACTGGCATCTTGACATGGGATGCCAATGTTTCAAGCTATAACCCAAGCTGCTGCACCACAAAGATGGCTCCACATTCACCACACTTTTTGAAATTATTTATTTGAAAGGCAGAAAGAGAGAGGGATATCCCATCTGCTGGTTCACTCCTCACATGCCGGCAGCAGTGAGAGCTGAAGCTAGGGGCTGGACACTCAGCTCGGGTCTCCCACAAGGGTGACAGAGATTTCACTGCCTGGGCTGTCACCTGCTGCTTCCCAGGATGCACATTAGCAGGAAATCAACATCAGGAGAGGAAGGAGGACTCAAGATTCATGCACTGTGATTTGGAATGCAAATTTCTCCAGCGAGATCTTAACTGCTACACCTAACACCCACGCCAGGACATTTTAAATGTCGAGAAAGCCAACCTGGCTGGTGGTTTCCATCATGGACAGTACCCACAGAGAACCTGGGCCGCTCCTGGGGACAGCTGTGTCCCACCAGGACGTAGAGCACCCTGCACAGAGCCAGACACACTGAGGCTGGCCCACAGACCAAGGGTGACAGAGACTGGGAAGGAGGAGGTCAGGACAAGGTCAGGACACAGTAACCTATATGTGGGGTGGAACTATAAGTCACTAACAGGACCTGTCTTGCGTATTCAAGTTCCTTTCTATTCTGAGTTGTTGAGTGGTTTTTGTTTTTTTAAGATTTACTTATTTTTATTGGAAAGGCAGATATACAGAGAGAAGAGACAAAGATCTTCCATCCACTGGTTCACACCTCAAGTGGCCACAGTGACCAGAACTGAGCCTGTTTGAAACCAGAAGCCAGGAGCCTGCTTAGGATCTCACACACTGGTGCTGGGTTCCAAGACTTTGGGCCGTCATCTGCTTCTTTGCTGGAACTGGAAGGAAAGTGAAGCAGGCAAGACACGAACCGGAACCCATACGGGATCCCAGCACATACAAGGCAAGGACTTTAGCCACTAGGCTACCGTGCCAGGCTGCAAGTCTTGGAGTTTTTGAATTATTTCACACACATTTTCTTCGTGTGCTCGTTACTCCCGGCTGGCCGGGTCAGGGTTGCTGCCACAGCTTGTCCTACACAATGCAGCCTTTATACCTCTGCCCTCATTCAGGGGGCTAAGCTTCCCCGAGGGGGACAGCAGGAGCAGCGGCTGTGGCTTCCACAGGGCCTGGGAGCTCTTGGGGGTCATCAGGGTGTTACCTCCAGCTCTGTTGAGCAAAAGGCAAGTCACGTCAGTCGCTGACTCTTCGTGCAGAAAACCCGGTCTGCTTTTGCGCACCTGCTGGGAACTGGGGCTGCTTGCTCTAATGCCATTTTTATGAGGGAGAGGTGGGGAGCTGGTGCAGGGACTGCCTCTTGCCATCTGAAATACTTGTGAACATTCCTTTTCCCTTAGAGAAGCCCACGCCTTCCAGCCAAACAATGTGTTACTCCAGCAGCAGAGAGGAAGCAGCCATCAGCGTTTCTTGCTTGGGGTATCAGCAGGCAGCCCTTCGCTGTGCTCAGTGACTTTTCTCTCTCAGCATTCTGTGTTTTGGAGAGCACTCCAGGAGTCCCGGGGGGCCGGTGTGTCATGTCCCTAGAGTTACTTCTGAAGATCAGTGTTTTCCGGGCCAAGTCCTGCTGGACCAAACAACTGAGACATGAGTGAAAAGGAAGGGACGGCTTGGGAGAGCGAGAGCCGTAGAAAGAAGTTTCTATTCCACCTGTGTTCCCTTGCTGGTCTCTGTGTGCCATGTGTCTGTCATAGATCAGAATTTATTAATATTGACAGGTGCTTTGCTCTGCCACAAACCCAAGGTTGGGTTGTGAGCCTTGCACATCTGAAACTTGATTTTTTTTTTTTATGAATTAACTCAGGAATGACTGATCTTACAGGAAACCGGCCACTGCTGCAGTCACATTGTGAATCCACAGTGGGGGCTTTAACCACAAATCCCACTTTGTCCTCTGCTCACTATAGGGTGTGTCTAGTACAGGGAGCTTCAGGAAGTACTTGGAGAGTGTGTGCTGTCTTGTAATCAATTCTATTTTCCCATGACCTTCTTGAAGTCTCCCTCCCCTAACCTTCAGGTATTATTTTTCTGTTTCTTCCTTCCATCTCCCTAGTTTACTGACCCTTCCAGGCCCCCACCTGCGTGCATCTGCAGCCCTTGTTCAGCTCTGTGCTGCAGGAGGTGCTGCACTGCATGGAAGTGACTGTGCCATGCCCCTCTGATCTACTACACTGTCCCCTTGCTTAAGGCAGAAACTGGGTCAGGTTCATTTCTGAGTTCCCAGGGTTTAGTGTTGGCTGGGAGTGACAGACACTTGTTTAATACTTGTTCATCTAAGCAGAATTTATAGCATCTGCTCTTTGGAAAGCTTATTGGTACCCATATTTTGTTTGCTTGTTTGTTTAAGATTTCTTATTTAAAAGACCAGAAGAGAAAGGAAGAGGCAGAGATAGAGCTCTTCCAGCCACTGGGATCATTCCCTAAATGTTCCCCTAGCAGCCAGGGCTGGGCCAAGCCAGAACCTTATTTCTGGAGCCAGGAACTCCCTTGAGCGTCTCCCATGTGGGTGACAAGAGCCCTCTTCTGCTGGCTCTCAGGAGTGTTAGTGGGAATCTGGATCACATTTTTTTTTTCTAGAATTACTGTCAAGTGCCCTGGTGAGCCCTAGTCTCCTTGGGATACAGCCCCCAGTCTCCTTGGGATACAGCCCCCAGTTTCCTTAGGATACAGCCCCCAGTCTCCTTGGGATACAGCCCCCAGTCTCAGGCTGATTTACATACAGGCAGTTCAAGTTCCAGCCAATCCAGTCAGCTTGGGAACCTTGACAGAAGCCTTCACTTCAGACTCAGTCCCTTGGTTTCTCTGTGAGATACAGCATCCAAACCCCTCAAAAGGCATCCCTTCTAAGCAGCTTCCTGTTTTCCTTAGGCACAAATGGGTTGTTAGCCTGCTGGGTCTGCCTTATAGTTCTCCTAGAAATCCAAGTGAGTCAGCAACGGCCAGAGTGCTTTGTCGTCAGCAGAGCTTCTCAGACGTCTTCGCTGTCATCGCCATTGCTGTCATCGCCATTGCTGTCATCATTTCACAGCCTCATAATGCAGGGCCTTCCCGGGGACGAGAACCTCCATGACCCAGGAAGCATTTGGTCAGAGATAGGCTCGTGCGTTTCACCTCACACCTCTGTTCTTGCTATTTCCAAAGAGGGCATTATTTTGGTCTTCACCCCTAGCATGGCTTCTTTTTTCTTGTGCCAAGTCATGCTAATCCCGTTCTGAGAGGAGCTTGCTTTTTCATTTAAGAAATTAGAGACAGAGCTCGCATCTTTCTGGTTTATTCCCTAAAGGTTCACAATGGCTAGGAGCTGGGAACTCTGTCCAGGTCTCCCCTGTAAATGGCAGGACCATCCCTGCTGCATGTATATACATGAAAAGCTGAGTTAACATGAAGAGAAATCTTCCATCCTCTGGTTCACTCTCCAAATGGCCACAACAGCCAGTGATGGACCAGGTCAAAGCCAGGAACCCGGAACTCCACCCAGGTCTCCCACATAGCCAATCCTGGCTGCCTCACAGCGTACCCATTAGCAGAGAGCTGGAATTGGCAGCAGAGCTGGGGCACAAACCTAGGCACTGCGGTATGGAGCATGAGTCTCCCAAATGACATTCTACCCTCTGTGCCCAAGGTATGTCCCTGGACCTTTTCCAAAAAGCCCTGGTTCAGGCTTTGTTGCAGATAAACCATTAAACTCTGCCTGACCTGGGTGCATGTTTTAGAAGTTCCCTAAGGATGTAGAACATATAGAGCCAATTCATAGTGTGATCTTTCTACACCTACACCGTCCTTCCAGGGGAATTGTGTTTCCAGGTCATCATAAACCCACACCCTCATCCTGCATGTCCCCCAGCGAAGGAGTCACCAGGCCCCTGCTGTAGCCATGAGTGTGGCTGAGGCATTTTCAGCACAGCATCTCCAAGCTTAGGGGGGCTTAGCTCAGGGGCTTCCCTGGTCCTCACTGGCTAGCCGGTGAACAGCAGTGGGACAAGAACGGGTGGCCTTTGCCCAGTGGCTATCAGCCTGGCCAGGGCCCAGTCCGCCTGAGGCTCGTGACTCGGTCAGCAGCTGCCTTCCCTCCGCCTTGAATGCTGTGGCTCTCGCAGAAGATCCCGTAGGAGGAACGTGGTCGGAGGAACTTCAGCCGGGCTGCTCCCTGTGAATGGCCCTTTCATGAGATGCCGGGACAAGGGCTTTTTTTTTCAGCCATAATATCAGGGCAGGCGAGAGGCCCACAGAGCTACTTGCTGTTCGGGTGGGCCCTTCCCTCCAGCCTCTTCCTTGGCCTCCCCGGTTTCGCTGAAGATAGTGGCCAGTGGTGGAAGCCACACGGGCTCTGAGAGCAGGGCAGTCATGAGCCTTCTCTACTTGACAGACTTCTGCGTCTTCCTCCCGCCACCTCGACCCCTCCGCTGGCCTGGGGTTTGTGCCCCACACCCGTATGTATAGCCTGGCTGGTGTCCGTGTGGCTCTGGCTGTGGCCTGTTGGGAGACATGGGGGAGCTTTGAGGGGCATTGGCTGGGGGTCTTACCTGCTGTGCGGAACCAGGTCTGCCGAGACCTTCCCAGGTGGCAGTCAGCAGGGCCGGGGGATGCGTCTGTGTTGTTGTGGGGAGCAAAGTGGGGAGGGCAGTGCAGGGCAGTACGGCACAGGGAGGACTGTGGCTGAACAAACCTTAAAGCACAAGGTCACGCTTCTGTTTGTCCTGGTCTGACCCTCTGTGACCAGAGTCACCCTTTGTAGGACACTAAACTGGCCGAGATGGCTGGTTTTCTTAGAGCTGTGATGGTGTCCTTGTGAGTCTGCACTCTCATCCTGGGTAAAGGGTACGCCGTCACTAACAGGGAAAGAGGATTTTCAAAAACTCATTTATTTATTTGAGAAGCAGAAACAGAGTTCCCAGCCACTGACTCACTCCCCAAATGCCCGGATGGGTTTTTGGCTGAGCCTGGGCTGAAGCCAGGATCATGGGACTCCATCCAGGTCTCCCAGGTGAGTGGCCTGGATCCATACGCTTGGGCCATCACCAGCACCTCATTGGATGCAATTAAGCAGGATGCCGGGTGTTACACCCAGGTGCCACGAAATGGGACACGATTATCTTGACTTCTGAGCTGAATACCCACGTAACCAATAGGGACCTCTTGGAGGACCTGGGGCAGAGGGGTGGCTCCTGGGGGGCTGTGACCCCATCCGGTGGCCGTGCCTGTGACTGCCAGCTGCAAACATTAGGGAACTTCAGAAAGTTCATGGAACGTGCATATTATGGGAAAAAACCTAGGTGTGAATTTCAGGGAGTTTTTGTGTGGTTTTTTTTTTTCCCCCCACCAAAATAAACTTTTCATTCTATTTTCCATGAACTTTTTGAAAAGAGATTTGTTTATTTTTGTTGCAAAGTCAGGCATACAGAGATAGGAGGAGAGACATAGAGGAAGATTTTTCCATCCACTGATTCACTCCCCAAGTGGCTGCAGCAGCTGAAGCCGAACCGATCTGAAGCCAGGAGCCAGGAGCTTCTTCCAGGTCCCAAGGCTTTGGGCCGTCCTCGACTGCTTTCCCAGGCCACAAGCAGGGAGCTGGATGGGAAGCAGGGCCACCGGGATTAGAACTGGTGCCTGTATGGGATCCTGGTGTGTGCAAGGCAAGGCATGAGGCCTATGGCTACCATACCAGGCCCATTTATGGACTTTCTGAAAGTTTCTTAGCTGTGCTAGAATGAGCCACAGTGAGGACCCTTTAAGTGCAGGGCCCTGGGTGAGGCAGGATCTCTGCATCTGTGGCCTCCTTCCTCCCACCCCAAGCTGCCGCCACCCCGTGTCACCATGCATGGTTTCCCATGACGCTGGGTAACCTCACATCCTCAGCACCAGGTGATCCTGGGCTTCTCTGCACTATCGGGCCAAGCTCCTTACAGTGAGCCTGGGGCCCTGTCATCAGGAGAATCTAAATGCCAGCACCCTGACTTCATGTGCCGGGGAAGAGGGGAATTGAGGCTGGGTCAGGGGTGGGGGAGGAGATTAGGTTCTCATCAGTCTAAGGAACCAGCAGCGTGTTGGGGAATCACAGGCTAAAACCAGCCTATTCTCTGCATTGTTCCCCTTTTTTTCCCAAAGGAAATGGCAGGGAAACCATGGGGAATTTCTGCCTGCACTTTTCAAGGCAAAGGTCACAGGAGATGGGTGGCTGTTTCCAGAGCACTCGGATTCTGATCATAGTTTTGTTGTTGTTGTTGTTGTTGTTGCTTTAACACCCAAACAAAAGGGATTGCCTTGCCTTTGAGACGATACCCTGGCAGGCTCAGCGCTTGTTTTCCGTCCTGTGGGTCTGGTGCCCTGAGCTCAGCCCCTGGCAGAGGGGAAGGCCCTGCATCTGAAACGGGCCAGCTGGAACAGCAGGCTTCCTTATAGAGCCCTGAGGCACGGGGAAGATGTGGAGGAGTGTGAGGTCAGGGTACAGCTGCTGCACTGAGCAGCCAGTTCCTCCTGCTGGCCAGGTGGGTGCTCCCCACAAGTGAAGCAAAGGCTGCCAAGAGAGGAGGGGCACTTTTGTTTTTCTCCTAATTTCTGTCACCCAGACTCCTAACACTCAAAACTCACAACTCAAAGAAATGGTCAGTCAGAATAGGGCGGACAGGTGGTCCTGGCAGCACAATGACATGCTGTGTGGGTCTCAAGTGGTTGTGTTAGGAAGGGCATAAAACCCCTTGGAGGGAAACAGGTATGTGGCACAGCAGATTAAGCCACTGCCTGGGAAGCATGTGTCCCACATGGGAACATTGGTTCCAGTGCTTCCCATCCAGCTCCCCACTGTTGCTCCTGGGAAGGCGGTGGATGATGGCCCAAGTACTGGAGTCCTTGTGCCACCCACAGGGGAGACCCAGATGGAGTGAATGCCTCAGGCATTTGATGAGGGAAGCAGAGGAAGAACAACTCTTTCTCTCTCTCTTTTTCCGGAGTGCCTATGTTTGATTCCCACTCTGCAGTTGATTCCTGTTTCCTGCAAATACAGACGCTAGGAGGCCAACCCAAGGAATTGGGTTCCTTCCACCCACATGGGATCCCTGAATTGAGCTCCTAGCTGCTCTCCTCAGCCAGGCGCTCCACCCCCCACCCCCAGCCCCAGCATCGTAGCTATTGCAAAGTGAACTAGTAGGTTATAGTTCCCCCTGCTCCCCTCAGTCTCTCAATCTCTTCCCACTCCAACACCCATCTCTGGGCCTCCCCCAAAAGAAAAAGAATTAAGCCTGTTGTCAGTAATTAAAATGTCTAGATAGGCAAGGTAGACCTGAGCCTCATTATTTAATTTTTAAGCAGACACTATTTTTACCATGAGACTTTAACCAAAAAAAATTAACAGATGTGATGAGAGTGTCTTTAATGCGAGGGAATGTGGTTAGCCTGCTTTCAGGAGCCGCTGATGGGAAGGTAGGTGCTGGGTCAGCTGCTGTGTTTGATTAGCCCTGAGAGCCGTATCTTAGGTCTCACTGAGGTTTTAATATTCTGGAATTAGGTCATTTGACTCCTGATGTTAGATGTCTGAGGACAGCTGATCCTGCCTTTTTAAAAGTACAGAAAATATCCCTGTGTTTCCCTCGTGGGAACTGACTCATTCAAGCCCAGGGTTCTAGTAACAGTGACTGCAGCAGCCACAAAGATTCCCTTTGCTTAGAGATGGTCCCTGAAGACCATTGTGTGTCACTTGGGCGTTCAAGAGAGTATTCTTCCTATGGATCCTTTCTAATCTGAACTGTGTTCTTCTTTCACAAAAATTGATTTAAAAAAAAAAATGGAGTGTGCTTTCTGTCATTTTGAAAATCAAGCCAAAACCAACTGTTTAAAAAAGTTAGTTTTGGGCCCGGCTGCGTGGCCTAGTGGCTAAAGTCCTCACCTTGAACGCCCCGGGATCCCATATGGGCGCTGGTTCTAATCCCAGCAGCTCCACTTCCCATCCAGCTCCCTGCTTGTGGCCTGGGAAGGCAGTCGAGGACGGCCCAATGCATTGGGACCCTGCACCCGCGTGGGAGACCTGGAAGAGGTTCCAGGTTCCTGGCTCAGGATTGGTGCGCACTGGCCGTTGCGGCTCACCTGGGGAGTGGATCATTGGATGGAAGATCTTCCTCTCTGTCTCTCCTCCTCTCTGTATATCTGACTTTGTAATAAAATAAAATCTTTAAAAAAAAGTTTAAAAAAAAAGTTAGTGTTTGCTTAATATGCAAAATTTGGAAACTTCTAAGGAGCAGAGGGATGATAGTGACAGGTGGTTCAGCCCTCCCTGCCTGCTCACACCACTACTGAGGGCAGGGGTGAAGTTTAGGGGGGGATAGTCACACAGCTGTTGATATTTTTTAATAAGTGTTAGGAATCAATGACTGAGGCTCTTTTGTGTCTTAATTTCTGCATAAACTAAATATTTTAATTGTAATTTTTTAATTAATGGGTTGAATATAAATGCTACTGCCACTTAAAAATGCCAAATGCCAGGCCTGGCACCATAGCCTAGTGGCTAAAGTTCTCACCTTGCACGTGCTGAGATCCCATATAGGCGCATGTTCATGTCCCAGCAGCCCCGCTTCCCATCCAGCTCCCTGCTTGTATCCTGGAAAAGCAGTCGAGGACGGCCCAGAGCCTTGGGACCCTGCACCTGATTGGAAGACCAGGAAAAAGCTCCAGGTTCCTGGCTTTGGATCGGCACAGCCCTTTCCGTTGCAGCCACTTGGGAAGTGAACCAGTGGATAGAAGATCTTTCTATTTCTCCTTTCGTCTGCATATCTGTCTTTCCAATTAAAAAAAAAAATTGCAGAGGTTCACTCTACTGGGAAATCCACTGGAGCAGCCTGAGGTCTGAGGTCTTATGCACAAACAGTGCCCAGGGCAGCCCAGAGTAAGTGCACCCGCAGCTCAGGAGCCACCCACCCTTCCTGAGAGGCACACAGCCAGTGCGGTGCGATTCCAACTTCCTGGTGCTCCCTCAGGGACAGGCCAGGCAGAGTCAGGGAGTTGGAAGCAAAGATGAACAGCAGGACATAGCAGACTGCTCCCAGGGTGCTGTCTCTGATGTGAGGGGGTACTGTGTGTTTGGAACATGGAGCTCCCTTGCCAGTGTTGTGCAGGAAAGGCCTCCTGGGTGTACAGGAATCCCCGAGAACTTGGGGCGTGTTAGCAGAAGCCCTGCTGTGATCTCCACATAAGACCTCTCCAGCAGCAAGCTTCCAGCAGCTAGTTATCCCATGAGCAGTTTCCTGCCACACGTGTCACGCCTGCCGTTTGCCCACTCTGCATTCTCCCCTGCAGCAGATCTCTGCCCGCCTTCCGCTCTGGGTTCCTGTCTAACTGTTGCTCTGGTTTTCTTCCTTCCAGCCTAAGCGAGAGCTTTTTCATGGTGAAAGGAGCAGCGCTCTTCTTGCAACAGGGAAACAGCGCCCAAGGCCCACGGAGTCTTCAGCACCCCCACAAGCATGCAGGTGATGGCTCAAAGGGGAGTCTCCCGACGTTGGTACTTGGTGAACCTAGAACCTCTTCCGGGTCTCCCACACGGGTGCAGTGTCCCAATGCAGTAGGCCGTCCTCAACTGCTTTCCCAGGCCACAAGCAGGGAGCTGGATGGGAAGTGGAGCTGCCGGGATTAAAACCGGCGCCCATATGGGATCCCGGGGCGTTCAAGGTGAGGACTTTAGCCACTAGGCTACGCCGCCGGGCCCAGTCCCCTTCTTTTTCATTTTTCTTGAAAGACAGACAGATGAAGAGAGATCTTGTATCCACTGATTTGCTGTTCATGTGCCTGCAACAGCCATGGCTGGGCTAGGCCAGAACCAAGAGCCAGGAACTCAGTCCCCTCATGGGAGACAGGGACCAAAGAACTTAAACCCTTACCCTGCTGCTTCTCAAGGTGCACGCAGCAGAAATCAGGATCTAAGGCAAAATAGCCTGGACTGGAACCAGGTGCTGAGATGAAATGCTGGTGCCCGAAGTGGCTACTTACCAGCTGGACCAAACTTTCACCCCTAGTGTTATCTGTCAAGTCCCACCTACTTTTTGAAGTCCCTTCATATACGGGTAGCTGTAATTATTACTGTAAGGACTTCTAGTGTAATAAAGCCATAAGCTGATCCTTCATTTTTTAATTTGCTCATGGTTCTGCCCGGTTAGAAATTGAGTCAACGGCCGTGTCCTTAACTCTCACTTCAGTGTAAATTGTCCACTTCGATTTCAAAAATGTCTTCCTACCAAGCCTGAGCTTGGAGAAGTCAGTGCAAAATACACCCACGCCAGGCTGGATCATGCCGCTCTCGAGTGCCCACTTGGATGGGCTGGTGGGCCCTGCTGCCTCAGGGTCCAGATTTGCCTGAGTGACTGTCAGAGCAGGGTCTGGGTTTGTGTTAGTAGCCCCGTCTCACTGGGGACAGCCCCCCTTAGAGGAGCGTCTCCATGTGCAAAGTGGCCCTTTCATGGCGGTCTGTAACAGGCGGGAGGTTGGGTTTTGCTTTCCTCTGTGAGATTGTGATTTATGTGGAAAGCGGGAGGGGCTGGGAGAATGAGCAGCCTGCCTGGAGCGGTTATGGGGTCTTAGAGTGGCCTTGGTGGCCCAACAGGTGAGTGCTGCATGTGGAGAGAAAAGGGACTGGGAGCCCCAGGCTCTCCCTCCATGTGAACACTGTCCGGCAGGAAGGCCGTCACCTACCAGTCTGGAATCCAGAATGCTCTCAAGTCCAATCTCAATGCAACTGAGTCCACAAGTGGAAACTGACACACCGTGAGACCTTGTTGCCTGCACAGAATTTTTTTTAAAAACTGCACAAAATGCCCCTCAGCCTTGATACATACAATATCTGTGAAACAAATTTGCTGTTTTTATCTGCCCCTCCCCCCCAATTCACTAGGGGCCTCATACATGTAAGGACCGACATCCCCAAATCCGAAACTTCTGCTCCCAAGAGTTCCAGCCAGGGGCTGGTGAGCCTGCAGGCCAGCCTTACCCTGCGGGGCGTGTTCCCACCACCTGTGTTCCTTTGTTCCCCTTGCTTTTCACATGTTACCATATTGTGGAAGAACAACTCAGGTGAGATCCACCCTCCTGTCTGAGACACAGAAAACAGTCTGGACGTCTGTGACCGTCGTTGTGCCTTACAGTGAAAAAGATGTTTCTGCAAAACGAATGAATGCAGTGTTTCCTCTTCAGGCATTCGTGTCGTTCTGCAGTATTGGTCCTTCTGAGGCTCTTGTTATGATTGATGAGGCACTTTTCTGTACAGAGATAGCTGTTTCTTGGGGTGTTGCACAGAGGTTGAGTCAGTGCAGGTTTTCCCTGAGTTACTGCCTGTTCCTTCTAAAGCAGCATCTTTATAAAGGAAGCTGTTCTTCAGGTGGGAAGCCGTGCAGACCTGTTTGTGTGCACGCTGGAGGAAGTGGCCTTCTACTCACACATATGGCCCAGCATCACAGCCCTGCAACAGTGAACAGCTTCTACTCAACTAGACTGTTTTATTTTAACATTTGTTTATTTGAAAGCCAAAGAGAGAGAGAGAGAGAGGTATCTTCCACCCTCCCAGTATTCTCCCCCCCCCCCAACCCCTCATGGGCTACAATGATCAGGGGTGGGTCAAACAAAAGCCAGGAGCCAGGAATTCCATCCTGGTCCTCCATTTGGTTGGCAGGAGCCCAAGTACCTGGACCATCATCTACTGCCTTTCCAGGTGCATTATCAGGGAACAGGATTGGAAGTGGGGCAACCAGGATTTGAACTGTCACACCTAAGGGATGCTGGGCTTGAAAGCAGTAGCTTAACCCAGGTATGCTGGCTGCGTGGCCAGATTTTTAAGGGCTGTCCTCACCCCAGCTCACAGTCACTTGTTCTTTTCAATAACACAAAGAAGGAGAAGACAGAGCTAGGTGCTAACGGCCTTGTTTCTCTGGGCACCCAGCCTGCAGCTGCTATCTGTAGATTCAGTTCAGCATTTGCACCCCCTTTCTTTCCACCCCACCGCCCCCAGTTACAGAAACAGAGACTCTCTCTCATGGAAAACACACAAGCTTCAAGAGGAGAAGCGACTTCTCCAAGTAACTCATTAACAGATGCCTTCCTCAGCCGTGGCCCTCATTTCTGCTGCCACCTCGCCAAGTCCTGCTGGCTTGAGTGTACTCGGTTCCCCTCTAGGCTTGTCCACCTTTTCCAATTTTTAAAATAAAACACTGGTGGGGGGGCCATCACGCGAATACAGAAAATAAGAGTGGCGCCCCACCGTGTGACAGGACATGGCTGTCTGCCCTCGGCAGAGGGTTCTCAGAAGGGACACTGCATCTTTTTAAGGTGCCCGTGGGGTGTGTGGAGGGGATATTTTGACCCCTAAGTCATCACCAAGGCCCCCAGAGCAGTGTCTCCAAGGTTTCTTCTTAGAAAGTCAGTGGCTGGCCTTCTAAAACTCTGTTCATTGGTCCAGCAGGTGACCTGCCGCAGCACCTGCAGGTAATGATCAACCTGCTGCGTTGTGAAGACAGAATCAAGCTGGTAAGAAGAGACGAGAGTGGTGGGGTTATATTTCATCTTATTTCTTAAAGATTTAGTTTTGTATTTGAAAGGCAGAATAATAGGGAGAGAGAGAGAGAGATATTCTGTTCCCTGGATTACTCCCCAAGTGTCTACCCCAACAAGGGCTGAGCCATGCCAGAGCCAGTAGCCAAGAACTCCATCTTGGTTTCACACACAGTTAATAGAAACCCAACACTTGGGCTAACATCTGCTTCCTCTAAGGTGCATTAGCAGGAAGGTGGATGGGTGTCTCAGGATAGCTAGAACTCAACCAGATGCTTCTATATGAGATGCAGGGTTCGCAAGCAGTGGTTAAGCCACTGTCTCCCCATGCCTGCCCCCAAGTGCCAAGCTTTAATGTTTAACTCTGCCTGCCAGTGGGGAGTCCTGTTCGCAGAAGGGAGAGCTAGAAAGTGAGCATCCTTGGTCTTGGTTTGACCTGGGGGAGGGAGACCGCAGCTGGGAAGGCAGGGCCCTGAGTGTGTCCCTGCCCACCACAGGCCGTGCGCCTGGAGAGCGCCTGGACGGACCGTGTGAGGTACATGGTGGTAGTGTACAGCAATGGGCGGCAGGACACCGAGGAAAACATCCTGCTGGGAGTGGACTTCTCCAGCAAGGAGAGGTGAGTCTGCAGAGTGTCCCCAGCATCCCTGATGCATGGGAGGTGGGGGGGGTGCATCAAAACCTCTGACAGCTCAAAGACCCTGTGAGGGGTGAAAAATCACACCTAACTTAGGGGGTTAACCCTAGGTGCCAAGGAAAGGGCAGGAGTGCCTCCCAGAGGAGGCGGCCTCTGGGGTCAGCACCTGAAGAGACAAGCCCTCGAGGAAGAGTGTATCCAGGAGGCCTGTGTGTCCACACCAGCTGCAGCAGTGAGCTTCCAGCCACTCCCGAGCATTTCACAGCAAGTCTTCAGTCTGAGGCTTAGAGAAAGGCCTGGGATTTCCCAGCAGCTGGAGGTCAAGTTGGCTCTGTCATAGACACATCTTATGTGTGCTATGCCAAAGCAGAGGTGAATGGCTCACCCTGTGCTCCCAGTGAACAAGTGCATGTGAGGCCACTGTACTGCCTGGATTTGCCCAACCGTGCGGGTGGACTCCTAGATCACCGCCTGTTAATCACCTAGCTTGTGCAGCGCATCCCTTACTTGTGTTCACCTATGGCCAAGGCAATGGTTTGGACCCAGGCAAAGCACAAAGCAGTGGTACCCAAAGCTCTTGGCCCAGAGAACCCACAAATTGAGCTCAGAAGACAGTCAGCCACACCCAGATATGAGGGGAGAGGATCAGGGTTGCATGAGATAACAGGAGAAGGGAGGCAGTGCCCAGGCCCCTCAGCGCACAATGTATGCACTCTCACCTTCCCCACAGTACCCTGGTTTTGGTTTTCCCTAGATCCTGGGTCCACTGCCTGCTCTGCATTCTCTGCCCTCTGGCTGTGGTCTCCTGCCTGTTGATGCCTACCCCACAGCCACTGTTACTCACCTGTGACCAGAGGAACACCAGTGGGGACTGATGGCAGCAGAAACTGAGGAACTTTTAGCACTGGAGCTGGTGCAGCCACCCTCCTGCACGGGCACTAGCTGGGTGCTGGGAGCTGGCATTCTGCAGCTTCCACACTGCCAGGATGCCAGGCTCTCATATCCTTCCCTGGCATGAAAACAAAGCCCTGCTCCTCACCGTTGAAGCCTCTGCCCGCCGGGGGCACGAGATGCTTGTTTTCCTAAATTGCTGCTGTGAGCTTTGGTTTCCTTTAGTCTAGAGAAAGAGAGGAGAGCATTGTGTCCACGGGGCGGCTTCCTTGGGTTCCCAGTGTTGAAGAGATAGTGTAGTGCTGGGGTGATGGGCAGCCACCCCAGGCTCACGCAGAGCTCACCCACCCCAGGGTGATGGACAGCTGCTCCCCGAGGCCCACATGGGGCCATGAGTGTCCTGGGGTGAGGGACAGCCACTGCCCCTACCCACCCACCCCCTGCCCCCTGCCTTAGGCTCACACAGAGCTCTGTGTACCTGTACTCCTGCCCAGGAGACCCGATGGCTTCTAGTGTTGGCTAATTGTTTACTTTGCATTCAGGAACATTTTCAGTTGCTGTGAGAATGAACTGCCATCTGCAGTGACAGCAGTTTGGCGTCTGCAGTGGACTCTGGGGACAGCTCTGGCTCCTACCTGCTTTCCCAGGTCCCCCTGACGTCTTTGGTCCCTGCTGTTCAGGCCCCAGGGACTTGGAGTTTGCCTTCTCCTAGAGTTGCTCACAATCATCCTCCCGCTAAAAAAATGGCAGTTTCCCTAACCACACCCACATACCCCTCCACCCTTGCTTCCCACCTAGAACCCAGGGCCCCTTCCTCACTATAGAGATCCAGGACTCCTGGAGACTCTCAGGGATGCCAGCTGCAGGCACTTGGGAACTCGGCGAGCTTGTCACTGTGACATGATGCCCGGCCTGTGCCCTTGGTTGTGTCCTCCCCCAGGTGAGGGAGGCCCTAGTGCTGCTGGGAATTCCACCCACCCACAACTTCCCAGGCCATGCTCCTGCTAAGCTTTCTGCCCCTGAGGTTCAGGCTCCTAAGGGACCCCTTCAAGGCTTGGACAGCTTGGGCCTGTATCCGGGGTCACAGAAGCCCGTCCAGACTGACAGGGCTGGCCACAGTGGCCCCTGGGGACTCCGCTCACCCCCGGCTTTACTCTACTTAAACCTGAATGTCTCAACCCCCTTCCCTACACACATGTGTAGGCAAGTCACATGTGCAGGAAAAAACAAAATTAAGAGCTCAGTTTCTTTTTTTTTTTAAAGATTTATTTATTTTTATTGGAATGTCAGATATACAGAGAGGAGAGACAGAAAAATTTTCCGTTTAATGATTCATTCCCCAAGCGGCTGCAATGGCTGGAGCTGAGCCAATCCGAAGCCAGGAGCTCGGAGCCTATTCCAGGTCTCCCGCGCAGGTGCAGGGTGTCAAGGCTTTGGGCCATCCTCAACTGCTTTGCCAGGCCACAAGCAGGGAACTGGATGAGAAGCGGGGCCGCCGGGATTAGAACCAGTGCCCATATGGGATCCCGGCGTGTACAAGGCAAGGACTTTCTGCCAGGCTACTGCACTGGGCCCAGAACTGTTTCTTTTGGTGCAAACTAATTTTAAAATTATTCTAGTTTTTTTTTTTTATGTGCACCTTTTGAAGACCCTCACCTCCTTCCTTCCATGCAAAGATTTCAAAAAAATTTTTTTGCACCGAAGTAAGCTTTTGTGGAATAGTTTTGGAACTTTCCATGGGCTGACGCAGGCACGCAAGGTGGCCTGTTCTATGGAGGAGGAGCCGGCACTCCTCCCGCACAAATGCCCTCTCCTGCACCCCCCTGGCAACAACCAGGCTGGCCCTGACCCAGCCACAGCGACTATGTTGAGCCATTCTCAAGTATCTGAGGAATGTTCATTACAGACTGAGGAGACTGACTGATCAAGCCATGCCTGCCCTCTCCACATCGTTCCACGGCGCCAGGCTCTGCAGTCAGTATCTTTGTGCCGTGAGACACAGCAAAGCAAAACCCACTCAAGCTGGTCTGGCCAATAGCAGCTGCACATGAGGTGCCCCCGCAGAAGCCTGGACCTGCCCTCCAGGGGCAGTGCAGTCACTCTTCCTCCCCTCATCCAGAGGCCGAACATGGCCGCTGTCCTGGGCCCCGTCCTCTGGGTGTGGCCGGACTCCCCGCAGCAGAGCTGCAGGCAGCAGCAGAGGAGTTCATGGTCACTGCTTACTCCTTTGAGTGTCCATGGAGTGGCATCCTTAGCAGTGACTTCACCTTGCAGGACCATCCCAGTCCAGTTCTGTGTCCCCTAGAGCAGCAAGTGGTCCCTAATCAGGCAGGTGAAGAGCTCCTCCCAGATCCAGGCTTAGCAGCTCGTCCTGGGTCAGAGGCAGCTCCCCTCTCAGCTGGAAAGGCAGGGAGGACCAAATGTGGCCACAGGCCAACGCTGACCACCAGTGTCTTCTCTCCTCCCACATAGCAAGAGTTGCACCATCGGGATGGTTCTGCGGCTGTGGAGTGACACGAAAATCCACCTGGATGGAGATGGGTAAGGAATGCAAGGATCCTTTCCCTGTGGGGTTTTTAGTTCGCTTTCGAAATGACTCGCTTGCTCTCGGGCTTTCCTTCATTCCAAGATATATGTATGTATTCCAAAGTCAGAGTTACAGAGAAAGAATAGGAAACAGAGAAAGATCTTCCCATCTGCTGGGTCACTCCCCAGGTGCTGGAGCTGGGCAAGACTGAGGCAGGAGCTCCATGTGGTCTCCCACATGGATGGCAGGGGTCCACCACTTGGGCCATCATTCACTCCTTTTCCAAAGTCATTAGCAGGGTGCTAGGCTAGAAGCAGAGCAGCCAGGATGCTGGTGTCACACATGGTAGCTCAATGCACTGCACCTCAGAACAGCCCTTTGCTGCAGGTTTTGTTTTTAAGATTTATTCATTTTTATTTGAAAGGCAGATTTTGCACAGAGAGATCTTCCATCTGCTGGTTTACTCCGTAAATGGCCACAACAGCCAGAGCTGAGCCAATCTGGAGCCAGTAGCCAGGAGCTTCTTCCATGTCTCCCATGTGGGTGCAGGGTCCCAAGGCTTAGGCCCATCCTCCACTACTTTCCCAGATAATAAGCACGTTTCTGGATTGGAAATGGAGCAGCCAGGATTCTAAACAGTATCCATATGAGATGCTGCCGCCACAGATGGAAGATTAGCCTACTCTGCCACTGTGCCAGCCCCTTGCTGTGGTGTTTTTTTTGTTTTTTGTTTTTGTCTTTTTTTTTTATTGGAAAGGCTGATACTACAGGAAGACAGAGAGAAAGATCTCCCATCTGCTTGTTCACTCCCCAACTGGCTGTAGCCACCAGAGCTGTTTGGATCAGAAGCCAGGAACTTCTTCAGGTCTCCCATGTGGGTGCTTTCCCAGGCTACAAGCAGGGAGCCGGATGGGAAGTGTAGCAGAAGGAACATGAACCACTGCCAATATGCAAGGCTGCTCCTTGCAGGTGGAGGATTTAGTTGAACTGTTGTGCCAGCCCCATTGCTATGGGTCTTTAAGTGTAAGTTGGCTTGACCTCCTGGAAAGATCATTGGCAGCAGACTCATGATTGTGACCCATCACTTCTGTCAGGGAGGATGCTTGCCCTGCGGTGAGCCACCCAGGCATTCTGTGAGACAGTTCAGGTCACGAAAGGTCTGGAGGCATCTTATAGGGGACGGTCATGTACAGCAGCAAGCCCACATCCCTCCATGTGTTTACCCTGACTCCTGGTGTGAGGACTCAAATGGGGCTATTCCCACAGGGGCTGCCATTCCTGGGCAGTGTCAGGGCAGCATATGACACGAGTCCCACCATGGGGGCATGGAGGCAGACCGAGCCCCATGGCCAGGGCAGGTGGATGGAAGCTGGAGGGCTCTCTAGGCTACACATGTGTTCATCCAAGGGATGCACAAGGGGCCTATAGCTGGACCGAAAGCAGCTAAAGTACACTGTCCCCACCCTAGGACTCTGGGCAGGGCCAAGCCCCATGGCCTCACAAAGCAGGCTGCAAGGGGAAAAGAATAGTTAATTGGATGTGTTGACATGGTGGCTTCTGGGCTGCTTTCTTGCTGTCTGCTACCATGTCTTCATGTAGTTAGGGTAAACTGGATTGGGTGTAGGGACAGTGGTGGAAACGTGCTGAAGATGTGGGCAGGTGGTGGTCTTGCCTCCCGCTCTGCTGGGGCTTTCATATCTGGGCAGCCCTCGTGCTGCTGGGTCAGGGACAAGCATCTGCCTTGAGCTCATGAGCCCCAAGTCTCCATCCAGTAGTTTGGTTTCTTACCCTGTGTCTTGCATCCTCAGCGGCTTCAGTGTGAGCACAGCGGGAAGGATGCACATCTTCAAGCCCGTGTCTGTCCAGGCCATGTGGTGAGTACCACCCCTGGGGCCTGTGCCCTTCTGGGAACCCCCTCCTGTTGACAGCACCCAAGGACAAAGCCCCTTCTACCCAGCAGCTCCATTAGGCGCATGCACCTTTACGCAGCTGCCATATCTAGCTTCTCTGCTTAGCATGATGTTTCTGGGCCCAGGCACATTGTCACAGGGCTCCAAATGCTCTTCTTCCTTCCAGGCAGAGCGCCTCTCTCCCCTCCCCCGACACCATGTTTACCCGTTCATTCCCAGGCATGCTTGTGTAGCTGCCACCTGTGGGCTACCATGAGGAAGGCCTCTCCACACATTCCAGGACAAGGAACTCTTTCAAGTCCCTTCTTTCAGTTCTTTAGGGTACATACAAGAAGTGAAGTTGCAGGATCCTAGAGTAATTCTGTATCTAACTATTCTGTTTTAATGTTTGTGTGTTTATTTACTTTTCCATCTCCTTCAAAGGCAGAAAGTAATAGAGAGATCTTCCACCAATTGTTTCATTCCCCCAGATACTCACAACAGCCAGGCCTTGGGCCAGGCTGAATCCACAAGCCAGGAACTCCATCTGGGTCTTCCACGTAAGTGGCGGGAATCCAAGTACTTGTACCATAATTTGTTGCCTTCCCATGAGTGTTCACAGGAAGCTGGGTCAGAAGTGGAGCAGCCAGGGCTCAAACCAAGCACTCTGATATAGGATGCTGCTATCGCAAGCAGGGGCCCAGCCTGCAGCCCCTCAGCACCATCCCCTGTGCAAACTTCTCCCAGAGACTACACCATCCTCCACTCCTACCCAGCAAAACATGGCGCCCCAGTGTCCGTATCCTTGTCTTTCCTGACTATGGCTGTCACAGTGGGTGTGAAATGGGATGTCCTTGTGGGTTTGTTGTTTATTTCCCTGGTGACTCCCACAAGGTCAAGGATCCCCACAAGCTGGTTAGCCATTGAACTGTTGACCTTAGAGGAGTGTGCTGGTCCTGGTGTCTGCTGGTTTCATTGCTGAAGGTGCTTTTTCCCATATCTGCCATTCCTGCTGACAAAATGTCAAATCCCACTCCCATTCACTTACTGTGCTTGTACACAATAGACAGTCAGCTCCATGAAGGACACATCCATCTGCTGGGCATGGAGCACTTGGAGCATCAAAACGAGCCCCATTCTGTCTTGAGGGGAACTTAAAGTCTGTTGAGGATGCGTACTGTGGACAAGGGCCCAGTAACGGGGACTCCTGGGTGTTGGCTGCAGGACACCCAGCCATGGTGTCCCCTGGGCACTTGGCTTCTGTGACCATGGGTGAAGGCCATGTTGGGTGAGTCCCCCCCGCAGCTTCTCCGCACAGGGCACATGTTGAGCAGCTACCTCCCTGGAGTGCTCTGCACGTCTCTTGCGTAGCATATTCGGCACAGCAGTCTCTCTCAGTCTGGAACTTGAGCAGAGAGCACCTAATGGGAGAGCTTCAGCCCCACTCTCCGATGTGATCAGGACTCTCTCTAGGCCAGGGAAGACGAACCACACAGACCTCTGCCACATGCACCCCCACCCCAACAGACCTGGGTAGCGCTGGCCTCACTTTTGCCCCCTCGCTCACTGCATGCTGCAGGCAGTGCTGCCTCATTTGGGGATACAATGGAGTCATCATTGTGGACAGTGAGCTGGTAGATGTCCCAGATATGTCTCCGTGTCCCTGGACAAGGTCTTAACCTCTTTCTCTACAGGCAGGCTTAAAAAAAAAAGGCCATCTCTTTTTTTTTTTTTTTTTTTTTTCTTTTTTTTTTCCTGAAACTTCAGAACCAGAACTAAAATAGCACATATACAGCTTGAGTTTGTTCCCTCTACCAGCCCAGGGATAGAATAAGCCTACACACTTCGGGACAGGGGTCCGGAGTGCAATATTTTTGTTTTGTCATTGAACCGTATGATAAAGCCCTTCTGCCCAAGCCTTTAATCAGCCTCCTCCCAGGCCCTTAACTCACTGAGCTCACCATAGCCAGTGTTCCCATAAGCAGGTGACTCCATACATCCTACACATTTTTACTATGGTGCCTTTCTGCCTTCCCAAATCTCTTCTTTTGTGAGTTTCTGTATAAAGCTATTTTATCTCCTTAAAGGTAGATTGACAGGAAGAGAGAGCAATCCTTCCATCCACTGATTCATTCCCCTTAGCCCACAGTCAGGGCTGGCCCAGGCTGCAGCCAGAGAACTCCAATCCAAGTCTCTTCACGCAGGCGGCAGGGGCCCAGGCCCTTGAGCGATGACCTGCTGCCCCCCAGGATGGATTAGCAGTGTAATCAGGGTCCACACCAGCATTTTGACAGTGATGAGTGTCCTAACTCATGGCTTAAACCACTGCAGCCCAGTGCCTGCCCACTTCATAAGAACTTTGAGAACTGATTTTTCCAAGAAATCTCAACATTTAACTTTGTACAATGACTCAATTGGCTAAATCCTTACCTTGCAAGTCCCCTACAGGCACCAATTTGTATCCCAGCAGCTCCACTTCCCATTCAATTCCCTGCTTGTGGCCTTAGAAGGCAGTAGAAGATGGCCCAAAGCCTTGGGACCCTGCACCGGCATGGGAAACCCGGAAGAGGTTCCTGGCTCCTGGCTTCGGACTGGCATGGCTCTGGCTGTTGCAGCCATTTGGGGAGTAAACCAGTGGATGGGAGATCTTTCTCTCTGTCTCTCGTTCTCTCCATAAATCTGATCTGCCTTTACAATAAAAATAAATAAAATCCCAAAAGGAGAAATCTCAGTATCTAAGCTGCTAGCGAGGCAACAGCTCCACATGCGGTCAAACATCTCTGCATCTCACCAGAAACCTTCCCTGCCCACTGCTAAACTTAGGCGTGGGTCTCATGTTCTAAGTTACTGTGGCTCCAGAAGTCTGTGTTAATTCTTGTAGAGCTAATTGATAAACTGTTGCATAATACATGAACCAGCCCGATGGAGAAATTTTGAGGTTAGATTTTATAGGGGATTTTGTTGGTGGAGGTAGGTTTTGGTTTTATTTTTGCATTGTTAATTTTTCCCCCAGATGTTCTCTGCTCTCCTGGACTCAGTTAATACAAACAAAGGAGCTTCAGAAAGGTCACAGAAATAGAATTCTAAGATGAAGTTTAGTTTTGGTGCCAAAATTTTTTTTGAAAACTCTGCAGTTTTTCCCTACTACACATTTTCTGTGACCTTTTTTGAAGGAATGAATTTCAATTTTTTTTTAATCAAAATGGGCCTATCTATGAGTTTAATTTCCCACAGACTTTTGAAGCCCTCTAGTTCATACGTAGACTGTTAGCTCTGTAGCCTGGCAGCTGTGAGCCTCAGGCACCTGTACCCTTCTACCCCACATTCTACTCCCACAACTCCCCCTTCATATGTGGACTCCAAGCCCCAAGTCCTGGGTAAGCTGCCCTGACCCCAACCCGCCTACAGCCCTTTGCTACAGGAGAAAACTCTGTGCAGCTGATACATTCCCAGGCTTGACCCTGTCCCCTCATCACGCCAGGTCAGCCCTGCAGGTGCTGCACAAGGCCTGCGAAGTGGCACGAAGGCACAACTACTTCCCGGGGGGCGTGGCCCTCATCTGGGCCACCTACTACGAGAGCTGCATTGGCTCCGAGCAGAGCTGCATCAATGAGTGGAACGCCATGCAGGACCTCGAGTCCACCCGGCCCGACTCCCCAGCCCTGTTTGTGGACAAGTAAGTATGGAAACCCACTGCCCCTGATACTGTTGAGGGCTTTGCCCTGAGCCTATGCTGGGGTGGGATTGGTCCTGCCACCCCTGAAGGCAAAGATGCTGCCCCGAGCCCCTGGACCAAGTCACTAGCTGGGTGACACAAGCTCTCCCAACACCCCCAGACAATTAAAGATAGATTAGGTGACCGCAGTTCTCGTGAGTCTACAGCTCATTCTCCCCCAGGTTCCCAAAAGAGTGCACAACCCCCGCACAAGGATCCTGCAGAAAATTCATGGAAAAAAATAATAAGACGGAATAAAGAGAAGTTTATTTTGGCGCAAAAATGTTTTGGAATCCGTGCATGATTATTTCATGATACACATTTCCCATGACCTTTTTAAGACCCTCCCCACATAGGCACGAATTTCAAAATGTTTTGCCCCAAAGTAAACTCTGTTTCCACAAACTTTCTGAAGTCGCTGGGATTTGACCCACTCCTGGTCGGTATGCTGCCACTTCACCCGGCTTCTTCGGGTTGCCCAAGGCTTTGGAAGTCCAAAGCTGCTGGAAACGTTGCGGATATCCCCTCCATTTAAATAGATTCCCTGAGCAATAGCCAGGGGGCAACTCATTGCCCAGGGCACACAGGCACCAACAGTGCCAATGTGTGCCGAGACCATGCTCAATAAAGTACAGTTGGAGAAGGAAGCTGTCCTCTTTCATTCAGGACTCCCTTTTCCCTAAAGTATTCTGTTCCTCAGGAACACTGTGTTTTTTGTTGGGGCCAGCTTTGTAGTGCAGCTGGTTAAGCCACCACTTAGCAATGCTAGCATCATATGCATCTGAGTTCTTGCTGCTCCACTTTTTTTTTTCCATTTGATTTAAGAGTGTTGACACTACAATATATAAGATAGCTATTATGAATGCACTAGTGTATTCTATAGCTGCTGGGTTCACGTTTTTCTTTAAGAAAACTGAAAGTTACACTGGTTAAGACTTGCATTTTCACCCTTGGAAAAGCCCACATTCTGTCACAGTGATGTATAGTCAGACTTAACAGCCCTACCGGCTGCTGCACTTCTGATCCAGCTGCCTGCTGATGCTCCCAGGAAAGCAGCAGAAGATGGCCCAAGTGCTTAGGCTTCTTCTGTACCCATGTGGAAGACCTTGAGAGAAGCTCCTGGCTCATGACTTAGCCCAGTCCCAGCTGTTGTAGTCCTTTGGGGAGAGGAGATACCTTTCTGTCATGTCAACCTTTCAAATAAATATATTTTTAAAATATTTTTTATTTATTTGAAAGGTAGAAAGAGACAAAGAGCTTCCATCTGCTGGTTTACTCCCCAAGGACCCGCAATAGTGATTGGCTGGGTCAGGTCAAAACCGGGAACACAGAACTCAACCCAGGTGTGCCAGCTGGGTGGCAGTGACTCAGCACTTGAACCATCACCTGCCACTTTCCAGAGGGCATGTCAGCAAAAAGCTGAAATTAGAAGCAGAGCCTGGTGTGATGGCTTAGCAGCTAAATCCTCACCTTGCTAAGTGTCCCGGCTGCCCCACTTCCCATCCAGCTCCCTGCTTGTTGCCTGGGAAAGCACTGGAGGATGGCCCAGAGCTGTGGGACCCTGCACCCATGTGGGAGAACCAGGAGAGGCTCCCGGCTCTTGGTTTTGGATTGGCTCAACACTGGTTGTTGTGGCCACTTGAGGAGTAAGCCAATGGATGGAGGATTTTTCAATTAAAAAAGAAAAAAAGCAGGTCTAGGGCTCAAACCCAGGCAATGGGAATGGGGTATGGGGTGTGGATGTCTTATCCTCCAAACCAGACTCCTGGACCTGGGAGGGTGCAGAGGGAGCCACGGAATGGCTGCATGAGGCCTCAATGGAGACACCAAAGATATAGGGAGAGTGTCTTTGGGGTGTGTGGGGTCACCATGGGAAAGGAGTATTGTCCCCAAGCCAGTGGCCCTGGAGTGAAACAGGACCGATACGCAGGCTTTTTAGGGGAATCCTCAGATTCTGATTCTGTGGGAGGACAAGGGGCTGGGCAGGCCCAGGTCATGGCACAGCCTCCAGCCCCCAGGTATGTTAGGCAGAGAGCCTGTTGGTATGGAGATGTCAGCCTGAGGAGCTCTGGCATCCCACCTTGAGTGTCCTGGCACACCGTGGGCTTCCACTCCATAGTGCATCCTAACATGCTGTCCCCGCTGCCCCAAAGCCTGCGAAAATCCTAGCCCTGGAGCCGGTTTTCCCATCTCTACTCCCAGACTGCACACACTCTGTGGTGAGCTCCACTGCCCAACAGAGCAGAGCCCCATCATCAGAACCCAGGGACATCCAGAGTTCCTACGACTTCTGGCATTGGGGTCCTGGGCATTTTGCACTTTGCTAGCTGTCATCTCTTCCCAGGCCAACCGAAGGAGAAAGGACCGAGCGCCTCATCAAAGCCAAACTTCGAAGTATCATGATGAGCCAGGATCTAGAAAACGTGACCTCCAAAGAGGTAAGGGAGCCCCTCCCCTCCGAGCAGGCCAGGGTGCAGCAGAAACCAAGCCCACCGCCCTCTGCTCCAGCAGAGAGGGGCTTGGCAGGAGGGGCCCAGGCCTTTAAGTCAGCCTTGCGTGTGAGTCTAGGGAAATGGGTCCTGGGGGCAAAGGTGTTTTTTTTGTTGTTTTTTGTTGTTTTTTGTTGTTGTCGTTGTTTTGGGGTTTTTTTGTTTGTTTTTTTAGTTAAAAGGCAGAGTGGCAGAGAGACAGAGCACAAATCTTCCATCCCCTGATTCCTCCTCCAAATGACCTCAGCAGCTGGGGCTGGGCCAGACCAAATCCAGAAGCCTGGTTTTCCCACAGGGGTAGTCCGGGCCCAAGCATTTGGACCATCCATCCTCTGCTGCCTTCCCAGGCACCTTGGCAGAGAGCTGGCTGAGAAGCAGAGTAACTGGGGCTTCAACTGGCACCCATTTGGGATGCTGGCCTCCCAGGTGGGCTTCTTAACCTAGATGACTTCAGTGAGATTTCCAGGAACTCCTTAGATGGCACCAGGGAGTAATTTCCTGTTCACACCTGCGCCCACATCTCATCCCATGTTGTACTGTGTTTTATGTAAGAGACAATAAATACCCCTGCCCGGGATTCCAATTGAGCCGCAAGCTGCAATCCCACCTGACCCACCTTCCCTCTGCATTCCAGGTTTTCCATGATCACTTGCTTTCTGTTTCGTGTTACTTTTTCTTAAAAAAAAAAAAAAAATACAGCAAGCAGTAATAGTTTCCATTGGGTGAATTTAAGCGGTTGAAATTGTCCCTTTAGGGGCTGGTGCTGTGGCACAGAGGGTTAAACCGGTGCCTCTGATAATTCTGTCCTGTGTCAGAGCACCAGTTTGAATCCTAGCTGCTCCATTTCCCTTCCTGCTGGGCCAGCTTCCACCTGAGTGAAGTACGTTGGCCTGTGGAAGACCCAGAAAGAGTTCCTGACTCCCAGCATCCTGTGGTCCAGCCCCAGCTACCACAGCCATTCATCATGTGAACTAGTGAATGGAAGATCTTTCCGTCTTTCTATCTCCATAACTGCCTTTCAAATAAATATAGCAATCTTTAAACGGGGAGGAAATTGACCTTTTTAATAATTATACTGTAGTTAGCCCTATGCATTTGTGTATTTATCAAATCCAACCTAGCGTGGATCAGAAACTGCATCTGTCTGGAATGTGTCCTAATCTGTCTATTGTCACCGTCCGCTATGCAACACAGTGTAGTAGACAACTCAGAAACCATTTACGTGGTGCTGGGTGTCACAAGTCGGCTAGAAGTGATTGAGAGTTCATGGGAGGCCATGTGAGGGTTCCAGGTGGACGCTGTGCCACCTCACTTAAGGGACCTGGACATCTGCCACTTTTGGTGTTCAGGGGTGGAAGGGTGGAGGTGCTCCTAGGATCAAACCCTTGAGAATACTGAGGGATGATCATGTGTCTTCATTAATGAATACCTTTTTTTGAAAATTTATTTATTTTTATTGGAAAGTCATACAGATAGGAAGAGAGAGAGGAAGATCTTCATCTGCTGATTCACTCCCCAAGCGGCTGCAAGAGCCAGAGCTGTGCCAATCCAAAGCCAGAGTTTCGTCTCCCACACGGGTGTAGGGTCCCAAGGCTTTGGGCCATCCTCCACTGCTTTCCCACGCCACAAGCAGGGAGCTGGATGGGAAGCGAGGCCACCAGAATTAGAATTGGCGTCCTCATGGGATCCTGGCACGTGTAAGGCGAGGACTTTACCCACTAAGCTACCACACCAGGCCCAGTGAATACCTTTTTAAAACTAACTGGCGGGCCCGGTGGCGTGGCAGTCGAGGATGGCCCAAAGACTTGGGACCCTGCGCCCGCGTGAGAGACCTGGAGGAAGTTCCTGGCTCCTGGCTCCTGGCTCCGGATCGGCACAGCACCGGCCGTTGCGCTTACTTGGGGAGTGAATTATCGGACGGAGTATCTTCCCCTCTGTCTCTCCTCCTCTCTATCTATCTGACTTTGTAATAACAATAAATAAATCTTTAAAAAAAAAACTAACTGGCAATGTCTTCCTCAACAGATATAATAGTCTATGTTAGAGTTGATGTTCGGCTGTGGACTCAGGAGACAAGGTTGCCTGGCAACCTGGGTCCCACGGTAATGAATGTCCTCCGGTCAGATTCACTGGGCAGGGGAACTCCACATTCCTGCCACCCACGTGTGCAAACTGCATGTGCACACCTGCATTGCCCCTGTGAGATGGACAAAGGCAGCAGCCACTTCCTCTGAGAACAGCAGCAGTTGGTGCTGTGAGCTGAATGCTGTGAAGGGGGCAGCTGCTCTCTCTGATGGGTGACTTTTCCTAATCTCCCACCCTGCAGATCCGGAACGAATTAGAGAAGCAGATGAACTGTAACTTGAAAGAATTCAAGGAATTCATCGACAATGAGATGCTGCTTATCTTGGGACAGATGGACAAGCCCTCACTCATCTTCGACCATCTTTATCTCGTAAGAGGCACTGCCTGTGTTGGTATCTTGTTGGGGGAACGTAACTCGGACTCTGTCTATTTGACATTCAGGATGAGTCAGAGAGGAGAAGCAGGCAGAGACACACCTGAGCCCCAAAGTGCCTGTCCTGGGTCTGGCAGGGACTGCTGTTCTCCAGGCCGCATCCCTCGGGTTTGCTCTCCAACCATAAATTGGGGACATGGCTCCCCACTGAGCTGTGGGGAATTGTTGGGAGCTGTCTGGCACAGTCAGCCAGCAGGTGTTTACAGGGGCTTACAGCCCCATGTCTTTTTCAGTCACTCACACTGAAGTCCTGGCCACTCATTCCCAAATGCTTGTAGGCTGAAACACCAAGGGGAGCCTGATCACAAGGCACAGGCATCCCACAACATGACAACGACACAACGGGGCAATCAGGCCACCCATGGCTTTCCCTCCCAGAGCTCCCCTGCTTCCCCTGGGTCTCATTGCCCTGGACTCATTGCTTGGGCTCTTTCTGCACACCTCTGGCTGGTGCTGCAAACATTGGCCTGCTGTGAATCTCCATAGAAGGCAACTGGCTAGTTTGCAGCAGGAGGAAGGGAGACCAGAGGGGAAGGCGTGTTACTAAAATTAGAGTGGAGGCCACAGGCTGGGGTAAGGCTCAGCACCCACAGGGCCCGGCTGCTGCTCCTGTGTCTCACCAGTCCCGTCCCTGGGAACAGATCTGCCTGCCTCTGCATTTCTGCACTGCGAGCCTCATGGGGTGATGGAGATGAGAATGACACAGAATGCACCGTTGGGTTGGAGGAGATCACGCTTGCTGAGGATTCTAGACACATGGAATTGCTGCTCAAGGCAGTAGGATGGAGTCTTCCTGTCTGAAGGAAATGGTCAAAGATTTTTCCAGTGTTGTCATATCTATTTGCGTACATACACGCACGTAGTACGTAGGGTACATGTGTGTTATGCAGGCTACTGCAAAAGCTTGAAGCCCATCGTAGGGCACTCACAGCAAGCCTGTCTTTTTCATCGTTTGGAAATGCCTTGGCATGCATGCATACAGCTTTTCTGCTGTGGCTGTGTGGTGATGGGAGGTGGGCACTATCCCTTCGTGGCACTTTCCCTGGGCGTTCAGAAGCACCCCCTCCCACGTGTATGTGATTAACTGTCTGTGGCCATGTGGATTCCAACACCTGCTGTGTGGATGACATGAGGGGACACCAGGCCTGTCTTCCTCCCTGCGCTGATGGAGTTCCTGGGGGAAGCAGAAGAAAAGGCCACCTGCATCTCACCTCTCTCTGCTAGGTGGTGGTCACAGCCTCAGCTCTGAGCTCTCAGTCACTTTCCCACAAGACGCACTGAAGGAATTTAATGTCTGTGCCCCTTCCTCAAATAATAAAGACCCAGGCAGCACCTGGCAGGGCCAGCATGCTCAGAGCCTGCCTCTTAACAGTTCATGGGGAACCTACAGAGAGTTCTGCTCTTTGTCATCTACATTTCCTGAGAGCAGAATGACCAATTGTTCCTTTCCCTTTCTCTCTTTGTTACCCCTTCCATGTTCTTTGAATACCGAATGATTTCTTCATTTGAAAGACAGAGTTACAGAAGAGAGGAGCGGACAGAGATCTTCTATCAGCTGATTTACTCCCTCAAGTGGCCGCAATGGCCAGGGCTGCACCGGGCTGAAGCTAGGAGGCTAAAACTCCATCCAGGTCTCTCACATAGCTGCCAGTGCCCAAGCACTGTGGCCGTCTGCTCTAACTGCTTTCCCAAGGCCATTAGCAGGGAGCTGGATCAGATGGGGCAGCCAAGGCACCAACCGGTACTCCTGTGGGGTGCTGGTAGCTTAGGCTGCTGGGTCACTGCTAGTCCAAAGGATTTGTTTGTTAATGATGACATTTCAAAAAGAATTATGCTAGTACATGTTGCTAGAAAACATGGAACTATAAATGAGTGTGAAGAAAAAGAATAAAACACCTCACTTCCCCCAAGTCCATAAGTGGACATTCTTCAAATGATGGTGTTTATTTTTCTATCCTCTATATTAAGATTTTTTTTAAAATTGGAAATGCAGATATACAGTGGGAAGGAGATACAGAGAGAAAAATTTTCCATCTTCTGGTTCATTCACCAAGTGGCTACAACTGCTGGAGCTGATCCAATCCAAAGCCAAAAGCTTCTTCCAAGTCTCCCACATGGGTGCCAGGCCCAAGGCTTTAGGCTGTCCTTCACTGCTTTCCCAGGACACAAGCAAGGAGCTGGATGGGAAGTGGAGCAGCCAGGATGTGAACTGGCACCCATGTGGGATCCAAGCACATGCAAGGCAAAGACTTTAGCCACTAGGCTGTCATGCTTTGCCTTCTGTATTTTGTTTTAGAACACATACAGCTTTATGGACCCAACGCGACAGCCTAGTGACTGAAGTCCTCACATTGCACATGCCGGGATCCCATATGGGCACTGGTTCTAATCTCAGCAGCTCCACTTCCTATCCGGTTCGCTGCTTGTAGCCTGGGAAAGCAGTCAAGGATGGCCTAAAGCCTTGGAACTCTGCACCTGTGTGAGAGACCCGGAAGAAGCTCCAGGCTCCTGGCTTCGGATCAGTTCAGCTCCAGCCGTGACAGCTGCTTGGGGAGTGAGTCATTGGACAGAAGATCTTTCTCTGTCTCTCGTCCTCTCTGTATATCTGACTTTCCAATAAAATAAATGAATTTTTAAAACAAAACAAAAAAAGCAAACAGCTTCTTGAAAGGAGGGAAGGAAAAAAGGAAGAAAAGTATTCTACTATTTTTGTGTATGTAGTTTTGTACCCTTCTTCTATTTATTTAAGACAGTTACAGAGAGAGACAGACATACACAGATTTTCCATCTGTTGGTTCACTCTCAAATGGCCACAGTGGTGGGTACCGGGCCAGGCTGAAGCCAGGAGCCTGGAACTCCATCTTATCTCTCACGTCGGTGGCAAGGGCCCAAGGACTTGGGCCATCCTCTGCTGCTTTCCCAGGTGCGTTAGCAGGGAGCTGGATCAGAAGTGAAGCAACTGGGACTGGAACCTGTACTCATACAGGAATTCTTGTGTTCCTGGTGACAGCTTAATTTACTGCACCATGGTTCCAACCCCTAGCCTGCTTTCTTTTAACAGTTTTTTTTGTTTGTTTGTTTTTCATTTAAATGCCATTTCCCTGGGCTGTCAGATATTCACCTGAAGGCCTATTTGTTTTAAAGGCTGTTTCTTTTACTAATTTCTTTCTGTCTGGCCTGAACTGTCTGTCAGCAGCCACGTACATTCTGATTGTTTCTCAGGATAGCTTTTGCTTTTTGTAAGTGGAGCTACTGGGAAGCTCTGTGACATTATTAAAATGCTTGCCAGAAAAACTGGGCAAGTTCTGCTGTCATCAGTGGTATGTGCAGATGCCCCTGAGGGGGAGGTAGCAGGGTGTCACGTGGTGAGGTGACCCCACTGGGATCCCGGTCAAGAAAGCAGGAGAGGCGGGAGCAAGGGTTTCCTTTGCTTGCTGTTGGCACTTGGACAATGCTGAGAGCACCCTGCTCTCCTCCAAGGCCCTTCAGTCAGGGCTAGGGCAGACCCCTCCATCCCCGAAGCAGCTGTGCAGCTGTCTGGCATGTGACACTCATAGGAGTTTGTGTGATCTGTCCCCCAGGGCTCTGAATGGAATGCATCCAATCTGGAGGAACTGCAGGGTTCAGGGTGAGTCTGCGCCCCCTCGTCTCCCTGTGTCCTAGACAGCTCAGCAAGAGCGAGGCCAGAGGTCCTAATGGCCTGTGCCCACCCAGGTCTCTGAAGTAACTGACGGGGAAGATTTGCATAACTAAACAGATGTGCTGCAAAGTGTGGTGTCCTAAATAATTTACGACCTTCTAAATCACACCCAAGCGGTGTGCTGTGGCTCAGTCTAGAGTTGCTGAGGCCATAGTGCCGATCTACAGCCCCAGTCCCTGGACCATTCACCCCCACTGCCCCGTTGTCCCTGGTTATCCTTGGTACCTGGAGGGAGCCTGACCAGGAAGTGCTCAGCTTCAGAAACAAAGAAAAGCGCTTAAACCCAGACCCTCGAGAACAGATGTCTGGACTTTTTTTTTTTAAACAACACAGCCACATTGGGTCTGACACGATGGCATTCTTGAGTGACCACATTTGAAAATGAAGACTAAACAAACCCTAAAATATATCCTGAGAACTGCCGGTTAGGAGGTGGCTGTTGCAACACTGAGTGCTCTGCATATGCACAGAATCATTTTGTGTTTTGTTTTGGTTTTGTTTTTGTTTTCAAGTAGCTATCTGGATTTTCTTGTGAAACCAATTCAAAATGTCTTGTAACTCCTAAAACTCTGCTGGTCTTCTACGCATAAAAGTGATTGATTAAGTTTGAAGCTCTTCAGTCCCTCTTACTTATTTATATCCTGCCTTGGTGCAAAAAGGATTTAAGGCAGTTCCCAGGGACATAAATAATGGATGGATATTTGCTGCTTTTTAACTATTTAAGAGTAGGGACTTTAAAAATGAAAAAAAGCTTTGCATACTCTAGGGGATTGTATATTTTGAAGTTCAGGGAGTGTAGAATGCATTTAAGTAGCATATGCATTTTGTCTCCAGAATTAACAGTGCTTAGCAAGACTTTAAATGAAAGGCTTTTTAGTAACGAGATTTTTTTTTTAGAATAAATATAATACAGTCTCATATGGAGGGCATTTTGAAATTACCCAAAAAATCATTACTTTGAAGGAAAACCAGAAGTCCCACCACAAATGTCCACCCTTCATTCACGTGTCTTTAACATATTTTTTTTTTGCTCTAGCCAGTTTCCTTTTGCTTGTTTGTTACTTTGGTGTTTGAGTTTGTTTTTTTAATATGTAGTTCCTCTTTCTGATTGCACAAACATGATTCCTTGTTGTTGTTTATCTTTTTGCAGGGTTGACTACATCTTAAACGTCACCAGAGAAATAGATAACTTTTTCCCTGGCCTGTTTGCCTACCATAACATCCGTGTCTACGACGAAGAGACCACGGACCTGCTAGCCCACTGGAATGAGGCATATCACTTCATAAACAAGGCCAAGTGAGTACGTGCCTAGGCCGGTTCGAGGACAGGTGCTGGTCAGACAGCAACCCCCAGGTGCCCAGGACGTCAGCCTAGGTGTCCAGTCATCCCATGGTTTCCAGGAAACACCGGCAGTCTTCCCCACCCTGAGGCCCTGTGTGCTTTCCCTCCCACTTGTCCTTGTTCATGACATTTGACCTTAGTTTTCTGCAAGATCCAACCACAAGTGAAAGCTCTTAGAAGCTGTCCCCCTAGGGAGTCATTGAGCCAAAGTGGGGGAGGAAAGGAGAGCCCCACCCATCCCTGGGCCTTGAGCCCAGGACTGCGGCTGTCTTCTGTCCCCTGTCCCCCACATTACCACCAGCCTCCCTGTCCCAGGCAAACATCTGCTCAGCCCCACGGCCCTGAGCACCCACTGCTCTCCCCACTGCCATGGTGTGCTCAGCCTACACGTTACTGCCAGCCTCCCTGTTCCAGGCAGACATCCACTCAGCCCCACAGCCCTGAGTGCTCACTGCTTTCCCCACTGCCATGGTGTGTTCAGCCTACTCCACTGTATTACAGCGTGTTGCCTCATGGAGAGGCGCCCCTCTGAGTCAGCGCTCTATAGTATGTCTTTACCCAAACCTCAGTTCTGGTGCTCTCCCCAAGAAACTAGACCTGAAGTTGCCTTGGCAGCCTTTGGAGAAGCAGTCAGAGAAAGGCACAGAGACTGGGAGGGGTTTGGCCCAGGGTATTGGATCTAGGAGCTGAATACTAACAATGTATAAACAATATGTAACAATGTAAAAGGTGGCCCAGGTACTACCCCACCAGTTCAGCCTTTCCTCCTCTCCTTGAGCAAATCAGTGTCTAGAAAGCCTCTTCCCCACCCGGTGTCCAGCCCATCAGCCATGCCTGAGTCCCTGCAGCAGGCCCTCTGCCTCCCCTGGCTGCCATTCTTGCCTGCTGACCCTGTTGGCCACAGCAGTTTCTTCACCACCTCCATCTACTGACACAGCTGAGCAGCTGCTGCAAGCATCTCTCTAGCTGCTCAGAGGCTTCCTAGGCCAGGGTCCTGGATCACCGACCTCTGAGGAAGGTTCCTGCCATGTTCCTGCTAGCCAGGGCACGGTGAGGACATATGTCTCATTCTGTGCAATTGGTTTGCACAGCAGCGATTCCCCCAGAGTGCGTGCAGACCCTGCTGTGTGCACAGAGGGTTTGGGCGCAAGCAGAAGTGATCCTATGGAAGGCTTTTGACTCCTCCTCTGCCCGCGGTCCCACAGGAGAAACCACTCCAAGTGCCTGGTGCACTGCAAGATGGGCGTCAGCCGCTCGGCATCCACCGTCATCGCCTACGCCATGAAGGAGTTCGGCTGGCCTCTGGAGAAAGCGTACAACTACGTAAAGCAGAAGCGCAGCATCGCGCGACCCAACGCTGGCTTCATGAGGCAGTTGTCCGAGTACGAGGGCATCCTGGACGCCAGGTAGGTGTCGGAGAAGCCCCACGTAGAACAGGGGCTCCTCGATCAAATGGGTGGGGGCAGGGTTGACCTGTTTTGGCTCTTGTTCTGATGCGGAGGGCTGGTGTCTAATTGTTTGTCCAGGGCATGAGTCTCTGCTTGGCACCACGTCCCCTGCCCAGGCTTTGGTACAAGGCAAGCCCAGGGCTGCAGAGCAGATGGCCAGGCTGTGCACCTGTGAGCAGGCAGGGAGGGCATGTCAGTCCCTCCCTGAGTCTTAGTTTGTTTCTTCCGGGTTAAAAATCCAGCTGAATGTAAAATAGCACCGTGTGCCTGGGTTCACATCCTGGCCCTGATCCCAGTTCCAGCTTCCTGCTGACGCCCTAGGAGGCAGCAGTTAAGGATTCCAGGACCTGGACTCCTGCCACCCACGTGGGAGATCCAGATGGAGTTCCTGGCTCCTGGCTTCTGTGGGCATTTGTTAATGGAAACAGATGGCAGAGCCTTCTCTGTTTGTCTCTACCTTTCAAATAAAACTCAAAATAAATACATTTTCAAATGTTTTTTAAAAAAACTGGAAGCAAGAACTCATAGCAGCGTTGTTCCCAGTAACCACAAGGTAGAAGTGACTCACATTCATGGGTGAGCAAGTGGTAAGCACACTACAATTGCATGAACACTGGAGCATTACTCAGCGTTAATCAGAAGATTCTGACACCTGCCACAGCACACGTAAAGCTTGGACACATTGTGCCAAGTGAAAGAAGTCAGTCACAAAAAGGCAAACACCAGGGGACCCCACTCACATGACACAAGTGCTGGCTCCCTTTCTTTCCTTCTTCCTCCCTTCTTTGCTTGCTTCCTACTACAAGACAAAAAGAGATGTACCGTCTGCTGGTTCCCTTCCCAAGGCTGGGTCGCACAGAGCTGGCAACACACTCCAAGTGTGGCAGGAACCCATCAGCGCTGCTTCCCAGTGTGCATCCCACACTCCAGCAGGAAACTCAGGTGGGAAGCTAGAAACAGGAATTAAACAGCAGGTACTTTGACGTGGTCGTCCTAAGTGCTGGGCTCAGTGTCCAAACTCCAAACCCTGCAGCTGCTTTTGTTGCATAGGAAAGGCAAAATTTACAGGTAGAGGGAGAGAGACAGATCTTCCAACTGCTAGTTCCTTCCCCAAATAACTGTAACAGCCAAGGCTGGGCCAGGCAAAAACACAAAAGCTTCTTCTAGGTCTCCCATGTGGGAGCAGGGGCCTCAGGACTTGGGCCATCTGCTCCCACATTTCCCAGAGCCTAAGCAAGAAGCTGGATTGGAAGTAGAGCAGCCAGCACTCCAGCCAGCATCCCAGGTGGCAGCTGTACATGCTATGCCACCATGCTGGCCAACCACCCCGCCTCCCCACCACCCAGCTGCTTTTTACATCTCTAACTCCTACCCCAAAGGGTTCCACAAAGTACAAGGTCTCCTGCTTTCCCAGGGTGTGGGTAAGGACCTGGCTCTGAGAGCTTGCCTTGTTCTGTCATGTACTCCCAGCAGAGACACTGGCACAAGGGAAGTCAGGAGGCTAGGCAGAGAGGGCCTGCCAGCACCCCAGACCCTTCAGACAGAGGCCAGCTGCTCAGGACTCACTCTCTCCCTGCTCCCTTCCATCCCTGGCCCGTGTTGGAAAGAGGCCAGCAGCTCCATCCGGTGGCTTCTTGTCCAAGTTTGGGAAAGCTGCAGTACCCTCGCTCCAGCCACCCTTGCACTTCTTCACTGTCACCTGGAAAGTGTCAAAGTGTCTCAGCAGGCTCTCCAGGTTGGGAGCTGGTGGAAGGTTAGGGCAGCAAGCACCTGTCAGTCACTTTTGCCAGCAACACCTTTGCAGCCCGGCCAGGGGTAAGGGATCACAGGACCACTGCACTGACCTTAGCAGCCCAGCAAAAGGTGCACATGGTACAGACAGCATTTCCACAGCCCTGAGGATCAGCAGCAAACCTGGACCACCCTTGCTGCCCGGGCACGCCTCACTGCCTCTGCAACCCTCCCAGCCTGTGATGATGTCACTCTGAGGTCTAGGGACAACACACCTTCCCCACCTTGTATCATAAAAGCAGTGATTCTGGGCCAGTGTCCTGGTACTGCACATTAAACTGCTCCTGGAAACTCCGGCATCCCATGGCAGTGCTAGTTGGAGTCCTGGCTGCTTTGTTTCTGAACTAGCTCCCTGCTTATGCTCCTAAGAGGCAGCAGAAAATGGGTCCCTGCTACCCAAATGGGAAACCCAGATGTAGTTCCTGACTCCTGGTTTCAGCCTGACCCAACTCTGTTATTGCAGCCATTTGAGAAAATAACCAGCAGATGAAAATTTCTTTGTTATCTACCCTTTCTCTGTCACTCTACCTTTCAAATAAACAAATCTTTACTAAAAACTACAGTATTAGAAAATATCTTTTAAAAGCTGACCTGCCATTACTGATGCCCAAAGTTAGTATTTGCTTTCTCTCTCTCTCTCTCTCTCTCTCTCTCTCTCTCTCTTATTTATTTTTATTGGAAAGGCAGATTTATAGAGAGAAGGGGAGACAGACACATCTGTCACCTGCTTGTTCACTCCCCAAATGGCCGCAGCACCCAAACCCAGGAGCCAGCAGCTTCTTCAGATTTCCCATGCAGGTGCGGGGACCCAAGACATTGGACCATCCTCCACTGCTTTCCCAGGATAGAAGCAGAGGGCTGGATGGGAAGTGGGGCAACTGGGATGTGAACCTGTTCCCATATGGGATGCCAGCACTTGGAGGTGTAGGATTAGCCAGTTGAGCCAATGTGCCAGCCCCCAAAGCAGGTGTTTCTGATGTCTTTGCTCACTCGTGTGTTGTGTACCCCCAGTTCCATGAATGTTAGTGTATCTCTCCATGCCCTCCGCCGTGGGCCTCTTCCTTGCCCTGCAGTCCAGGCAGAAGCCAATTGCTCTTTGCCTGTGACAGAGCAGCTGGGAGATGAAGCCTTACTGTGAGGCCAAGTTCACAAAACGAAAAATGCAGTTTGCAGGCCGAGCCTCCATGTTGTCATCGAGTGCCAAAAAGTCGCATAAGGCCTCTCACGGGCACCTCATTGGTATGTGCGGTCCCCGTACCATTTCTCATGCTTGGGTTCTGAAAACAGGTGGCTTCAACGAATTGAGTCATGAAGCTCACACTTGAACCCCCTTGTTCGTACTCAATGTCAGGCTGCCCCTGGCTCCTTCTTTCTGGAACCCCCATGGGCACTGTGTGCCTTGACCAGCCTCCTTTGCTCTCTCTACCACCAGCAAACAGCGACACAACAAGCTCTGGCGTCCTCAGACAGAAAGTAGCCTCCAGCCACCAGTGGACGACCCTGCTGCCCCCAGTGACTGCTTACCGGAGTCCCTGGATGATGAAACCCGGCTGCCCTGCTTGGACGATGCCACCCAGCCTGGCTTCCCCAGCAGCAGGCTCCCTGGGGGTTCCCCACCCCCCTGCTGCTTCCGACGCCTCTCGGACCCCCTCCTGCACTCCCCAGATGAGGAGGCAGACAGCCTGGTGCAGCTGGAGGATCTGGAACGGGACACACTGCCAGAAGAGGCTCCTCAGCCCTCTGAGGCACACAGGCCAGACAGACCCCTCCCGGCAAGTCCTGGGCTCCCTGAGAAAGACGCGAAGAAGAGACTCGAATTCGGGAGCCCCAAAGCCCGGAGTGGCCCCTGCCCGCAGGTGGACGAGATGGACAGGGAGGAGGGCCCAAGAACTGGGAGGTGGGTGCGCTCCCCAACGCTGCTCAACCGAGAAAACCTAAACAACAACAACAGCAAGAGGAGCTGCCCGGATGACTTTGAGGTAGGCAGGTGGGGGGCAGGCATTTGGGGGTACTCCTCTCAGCTCTCCTCACGGCTGCACCTTGCTGGACTCGCAGCTGTGCCTTCTGGTGGCCAGCAGGCTCGTTTCAGAGGATGATGGCATCAGCCACCTGGGAGCATTACCCACATGTGTCAGGTGGGTCAGGGATCCATGGGTCGCCGCCCCTGGTACCTCCTTCACTTCTCGCCTGGGGCCTCCAGCCCGCAGCTCCCTCTGTGAGATGTGGAGTATGGAGCTCACCACTCAGCTCCAAGCTGTTTCACATGTCATCCCCACCTGCCCATTTTCCTGTGCCGTGGCTTCGTCTGAAACAAATCACTGTACCCCATGATACTTCAAGAAACTCCCAGAAAGACTGGGGTATTAGTTTATTTTGGTGCAAAAATATTTGGAAAGTCACATGTCATTTTTTAATATGCACTCCACATGAACTTTTGTTTGTTTGAAGCACATTCAGCTTTTTTGTTGTTGTTATTTTTATTGGAAAGGCAGATCAGATTTACAGAGAAAAAGAAGACAGTGAGATTCTCAATCAGCCGGTTCACTCTCCAAGTGGCCGCAATGACCAGAGCTGAGCTGATCCAAAGCCTGGAGCTTCTTCCAGGTCTCCCACTTGGGTGCAGGGTCCCAAGGCCTTGGACCATCCTCTACTGCCTTCCAAGGCCACTAGCAGGGAACTGGATGGGAACTTGAGTAGCCAGGACACGAATCAACACCCATAATGGATCCTGGCACTTGCAAGGTGAGGGTTTAGCCATTGAACCATCATTCCAGGCCCCTACCTAAACTATTTGAGGACCCCTCATATGTATGAATTTCACAAATTTTTGTGTTAAAACACACTTGGCTTCTTTAAAAATCACTTTTTTTCAGAGAGAGAGAACATGTACTCCATCCCTTGGTTTGTTGCCCAAATGCCTACACCGGCTGGCCCCGGGAGCCGGGAACTCGGGCCTCCCCCGTGGGCGCAGCGGCCCTCACTGCAGCTATCACAGCTATCTTCCAGCATCTACCTTGGTAGGAAACTGGAATCCTTAACCGGAAAGGCAAAGTAAACTTAGCGAGAGAGAGAGAGATAGATCTTCTATCTGTGATTCACTCCCCAGATGCCCGTAACAGCCAGGTCCAAGACAGACCTGGGGTGGGTCAGGGTGAGGAGCCAAAACCTCCATCTGAGTCTCCCACGTGCGTGGCAAGGGACCCGAGTACTTACTCAGTTACATTAGCAGGGAGCTAGATTGGAAGCAGAATGGAAGCAGAATGGCTGGGACACTGACATCACAAACAGCGGCTTAATGTGCTGCACCACAACATCAGTCCCTCTCCTTAAGTGCAAGTTGTGTTTCAAGCAAACTCGTGAAATGCCCTTATCTCACTTTATTCATGAACGCTTCACTATGGGGCATAACTACCATGCCATTGCCACCTCTAAGAAATGAATTGTCAGGACTGGCATGATGGTGAAGTGGGCTAATCCTCTGCCTGCAAGCACCAGCACCCCGTGTGGGTACCAGTTCACATCCCAACTGCTCCACTTCAGATCCAGCTCTCTGTGTAAGCTGCAGGGAAAGCAGCAGAGGATGGCTCAAGTTCTTGTGCTCGTGCACCCTCATGGGTGACTCCAAAGAAACTCCTGGTTTCCAGCTTTGGATTGGCTCAGTTTTAGGCATTGTAGCCATTTAGGGAGTGAACCAGTGGGTGAAAAATCTCTCTGTCTCTACTTTCTGTAAAATCTGCCTTTCCAATAAAAATAAATAAGTCTTAAAAAAAGAAAGAAACTGATGGCCATTCTGCCACATCACTGTCTGGCGTTCCCACAGCGGTGGCAGTGCTGAGCTCCATCAGTCAGTTGTAGCTGTCGCATTTGGTGAATTCTGTACAGCAAAGTGTCAGCTTCCACACCGTGCTCACCCAAAACATAGCCATTCCATTGACAGTGAGCTGGCAAAAGCGACAGGTGCATTTAGGTACAGAGCTAGTGTGTCAGCAGCCAGATTAATTGCACCAGCTCACCAGCCAAGATCCCCTTTCAGTCAGTACCCACGCTTCCCACTGCTAAAGACGGAGGGTGTATAAGCTGAGGTTCAGGACAAAGCCACTTCAGGTAGGCCTGATTGGCCTTGCTGGGAGTCACAGCTTGGCTGGGAGGTGGAGTGGAGGACACAGCATGCTCTTCTCAACCAGCTGATGGTGTCACCTAGGAGACGGGACCCAGAGAGAGCATGCCAGCAATTAAGCTCAGTGTGTTGGGTTGATGAGGGCTGAAACTGCGTCAAACCACCTTGTGTGTGGTCTCAGGGGGTGGTGGGGACAGACACGGATGTCACAAAGGAATGCCCGGTGTGATGGCAGATCAGCCATGCAGGGCGCCCAGGGACAGCCTGGTGGGCCCAGAAAGAACAGAAAGGCAGATGTTAGGCACTGGAGGGTGGAGAGAGCTTGGTGTGTACAAGGGACAGGAGTGAACACTGCTGTGGGGCAGGGACAGCAGGAGTTGTAGTTGGAAGGTGCAGTTGGAAAGGTGGCTGTGGTCTGCAGGGCTGCCTAGCACGCTGGAAGGGTTCTGCACAGCGTCTCAGGGCTGACAGGCAAACTGGCAGCATGACAATAGAGGAACCTGGGAGAATGCTGAGGACAGAAATACGTGACATTAGAAGGCCACTCTGCCGCCCACATGCCCAGGCTCATCCTGTGCACGGCTCCAGGCTGCTCCTTGCCCTCCCTGGGCCTAGCCCACGCCTGCTGTTTGCACCAGCTCAGGGGACTCAGAGCCTGCACCTCCCAAGGGCATCTTACCTGCAGTCCCAATGGCCAAGGCAGGCACTCCTTAGGATGCCTAGGAGGTGTGTGGACTGAATGAGTTCTTCCCATCCTGTAGCCCTGTTGACCCTGAAAGGCATAAAACCTACCTGTGCCTGGGGTTGGCACGGCAGTTAAGCCACTGCCTGGAAAACACCTGCATCCTACATCCACGTGCCTGGCTGGAGTCCCGGCTGCTCCACTTCTGACCCAGCTAATGCACCTGGGAATACACAGAAGATAGCCCAAAAGCTTGGACCCCTGTGGAAAATGCGGATGAAGTTCTAGCTCCTGGCTTTGCCCTGGGCCAGTCCTGGCTGCTGTGGGCCTTTGGGGAATGGGCCAGCTGCTAGAAGATCTCTTTCCCTCTCATTCTCTCTCCCTCTGCCTTTAAAATAAAGTGAAAAGAAAGAAAAAAATCCACCCCCACGTGGCCGCTTTGTCAAGCCCTACAGGCATCTGTATTAGGTCATAGTTGAAGTCTGCACTGACCGTAGCTGGATGATGGTTCTGGAACCATGCAGTGCTTTGGCTGGACAGAAGGGTGACCCCTTGTAGTCTGCAGACACCCCAGATGTGGGTGTTTTTTTTTTTTAAAGGAATTACTTATTTGAAAGGCAGAGCAAAGAGAAGAGGCCAAGAGAGGGTTCTCTGTCCCTTGTTTCACTCCCCAAATTCCTGCAACAGCCACATCTGGACAGGCCCAAGGCCGGAGCCAGAACTCCATCCAGATCTTCCAGGTGGGTACAGGGGCCAGAGGATTTCCCAGGCATGTTAGCAAGCAGCTGGTGGGGAGTGGAGCAGCTTGGTCTGGAGCCAACCGACGCTGTGACCTGAAAAGCCAGGGTTACAAGTGGCAGCTTCAGCACGCTATTCCACAACGATTCTGGGTCCAGCGCAGTAGCCTAGTGACTAAAGTCCTCACCTTGCACGCACCAGGATCCCATGTGGGTGCCGGTCCTAATCCCGGCAGCCCTGCTTCCCATCCAGCTCCCTGCTCATGGCCTGGAAAAGCAGTCAAGGATGGTCCAAAGCCTTGGGACCCTGCACCCTGTGTGGGAGACCCAGAAGAATCTCTGGATTCCTTGCTTGGGATCGGCGCAGCTCCGGCCCTTGTGGCCACTTGGGAAGTGAATTACCAGATGGAAGATTGTCCTCTGTGCCTCTCCTCCTCTCTGTGTATCTGACTTTAAAAAAAAAAAAGATTCTTCATGTTAAGGAAAGACCCCTTGCCTGTGTTTCAGAGGAAGGCAGGGATGGAGGAAGGAGGTCCTGGGAAGCTGTGGTTTGCCCACAGAAGGGCCTACCATGTCCTGACTTGCCCCGGACCCATGTCATTTGCAGATAAAGGCGTCCAAGAGGTCGCCGTGCCCGTGCTAAGTGATGTGCAAGTGCTGCCACTCCAGAACTTGCCCCATTCCATGTCCTCCTCACCAGCCCCTGCTCCTGGTTGAGGTTGAAACCCAGGCCTGCGCCCTCTCACCATGTCCTTGTCGTCTTGCAGCACGATGCCATATTTGGGATCCTTAACAAAGTGAAGCCACCCTATAAGTCCTGTGCCAACTGCATGTACCCCCCCACCAGTGGGGCTCCCGAGACCTTCAGGGAACCACGTGAAGATCCACACACTGGTGCCATTTGCACCCAGCCCGCCTTCCTGCCTCACGTCACCTCCTCCCCCATGACCCACACATCTGGCAGGTGCAAAGCTCTGGAGAAGCCAGCCTCTGGCCCAGCCTTCGAAACCCTCCCTGTCCCACCAGGAGCAGGCTCAAGAAGGCCAGACAGCAATGGCACTGGGGCCACCTCAGAGTCGCCAGGGAGCCTTCTAGAACCTTCCAGAGAGACCTCAAAAGTCCTTCCAAAACTGTGCCTCCTCTTGAAGAATTCGCACTGTGATCAGAGCCCATGTCCTGGCCCAGAAAGGACAAAGGAAGAGCCGGCGCCCAGGAAAGACCCAAAGGCAGCCAAGGACCTGCGGCTCCTGTTCAGCGGTGACGCCGAGAGGCCAGCAGCCAGCAGCTACCTGATGCAGCACCAGGAGTCCATCATCCAGCTGCAGAAGGCCGGCCTGGTCCGCAAGCACACCAAAGAGCTCGAGAGGCTCAAGGGCTCACTGGCAGACACGGCGGCTTCCTGCAGGGATAGCCCGGCCAGCAGGCTAGAAGCCAGTATCCCCGAGGAGAGCCCTGAGAAGTTGGACACCGCCTCAGCCCAGGTTGCCGCTGAAGCAGCCTGGCCGAGGAGCCCCCCGGCCTTCCTGTACCGCCTGGATCACACCAGTAGTTTCTCAAAGGACTTCCTGAAGACCATCTGCTACACACCCACCTCATCATCCATGAGCTCCAACCTGACCCGGAGCTCCAGCAGTGACAGCATCCACAGCGTGCGCGGGAAGCCTGGGCTGGTGAAGCAGCGCACGCAGGAGATCGAGACGCGGCTCCGGCTGGCCGGCCTCACCGTCTCATCCCCGCTGAAGCGCTCACACTCCCTGGCCAAGCTCGGGAGCCTCAACTTCTCCACCGAAGACCTATCCAGCGAGGCCGATGTGTCTACCACCGCCGACTCTCAGGACACCAAGCTGAGTGAGTTTTCTTCCTCCTTATACGAGCCTCAGGCCACACCAAGGAGCCCGGCCACCCCCTCCAGACCATCAGGGAAACCTATCCCCGAGAACACGCCAAGTCCCACCCAGGCAAGCAGGAGCTGACCCACCCTGTGTGGCCTGGGAACTTCGGGGCCCATTACCTGCCCACCCTCCTGCCACCAGGGTCCTTCCCTCAGTTCTTCTAAGGGTGTAGGCCAACCCCCTGCACCTTCATTTGTCTTAAACAACTGCAGTCAGCCTCCGTTTTCCACTCTTGTCAGAGGTGGGGGAGGGACGCCAGTCGTTAACACATAGCACAAGAAGAGAGAGTGTACACGTGACTCCCGGAGTCTCCTTGTCGTGTGTCTTCAAGAAGAGCATGCACAGATAGGCACACACTTCCAGAACATTACATCATAACGTGGCAAAAGCAGCATTGCAGCAGTGGCGTCCCTGCGGCGCCTGTTCCTGGCTCATCCCAGCCCTCGGGTTGAAACTCTGGGATGGCGACCTGAGTCCTACCTCTGTTCTTGCTGTGCTTTTTTTGTCTGTTTTTTTTTTTTTGATCTGTCAGGTGGGAACATTCCTGGGAATAATGCTGAGTCCCAAAGGGTATTTTCAGGAAAGAATTTCTGTCTTCTGGATATGGGACCCCAGGAATGTCAAGACTGAACCCTGTGCACCCAGCACTGCTGAGCAAAGTCCACAGACCACATCACCCGTGCTGGAACCAGCCCCATGCTGTGCATGTTCTCTGTGTCCTGGTACCAGCGTGCTAGCCCAGGGATGTGTGTATGCCTGGCACTGAGTCAGTGGCAGGAAGTGGGTGGGATCCACTCAGTGGGTGCTGGCGGTGACGTGCCCACAGCTGCCCCGTCTGAGAGGGAAGGCCCCGTAAGCCTGGGTGGGCCATCTCTGCTGCTGAGGCGCTTGTTTTTATCAGGAGGGGGGATTGCTCCAAGTTATCTGACCAGGTGGAGACTCCCCACCCCCCACCCTGGGGTCCCTTTGCCTCCTGTCGGGTGGCAATGAGGAGCTCCTTGCGTGTGTTTACAATGGCCTCTTCCTACAGCCAGTTCCTGCTTCCTGCTCCCCTCCTGCCACCCCACCCCAGGGCAGCCATGCAGAGTCCAGAGGATTCCATGGGTGGAGCCTCAGCACCATGGGGTGATGGGAAGCTCAACAAGGCCTTGCCGCCTCCAGCCCTGGGCTCAAACCAGGGATACTCTGGTGGAGTACATGACTTGAGCTAAACTGAGAATGGAATCCTTGCAAGCAGAGATAGGACTGAGGCATCTACATGCCATACTGGGCGGTCCCTGTGGGCTAAGAGTGCCTTCCTCACTCTTGACGGAGTTGGGAAAAGGAGAGCATCATCATGTGACAGCACGTACGTGGCCTGACTGGTCGTAGACATTATCCTCTCGGGCCCCACATGGAGAAAGTCCGCCCATCCCTGGCTCTGCCTGGCAGCTCCGGAGGTGCAAGCCCCTTCCCTGCCCCTTAGACACCTCTGGCCATGCCCTGCCCTCCAGACCCCAGCCAGGTTGTCTTGCACAACTTGCAATATTGGCGGGCGGGGGGAGGAGGAGGACAGAAAGAGGGGAAATGCTGTTGTTGGAGACCTTTCCATGCCCACCATGGAGACCTGCTGAAACCTGCGAGCCATTCAGGAACAACCGGACTCAGCAAGTGGGCAGGTGACTGCCTGTCTTCTCTTGGTCCTAGCTGTGATCCCTACCCCCAAAGCATCCATCTGCAGGGCACACCATAATGTGTCTAGGAGAGCAGGCCTGGCTCTTTTTGCAATTGCTGCCCGCACAGTCCTCGCCAAATCCCTCGTCTCCCAGGCCTGGCTGTCCTGTTCCGTGATACATGCCACGTGTCCATGACACAAATTCGTTCCCACCAGTGGCCACTGATATTGCCCATAATGTAATTCTCTGCCTGCTCCCCAAGACCCACGGGTCTCCGCTCTTTCTCTCTGCCACACGAGTGTTTTTGCAAAAAGCCCACCAAATTTGATGGGTCTTGCCAAATTTCATTTCCTGTGGCCCATCCATTTTTGTATCAAGATAATCCTTTTCATTTAGGCAGTGCCACGCTCACATGGGTTGTTGTAATCACATATGAGAGGCAGAGATTTGGGGAGAAAATTGGCATTTCGAAAGCCATTTTTCCTAGCCCAGGTCAGGGGCGTGGGAGTGGGACCACAAATACACAGAGGCCTGGGCAGGCATGGCCAATCAGGCAAGCCAACATCCAGACAGCCCCAGGAACTGCCCCGCCCGTTGCTCCCCTGTTGTCTGATGAGCAGGGAGCCTCCCACCAAGTTTGGGAGTTTGCACCCCAGCCTGGAGCAAACAGTCTTACTCAAAGATCCGGATCCACGTCCTAGGGCAAGCTGGCACTGTAAATGTCGGGTTAAGCAGACAAAAGTATCCTGCCCAAGTGGGCACACCTTGGCAAAGACAGCACACCTGCTCCGTAAAGTGGACTGTGGCCTTGCCAGCACTCTACGTGCCATCTTGACTCCTAGGAAAGATTCTAAACACGCATGACACACAGAGATAAGCGGAAGAGACAGTGGCTTTGTTGTGGCATGCCATTGACTGGTGACTGCAGGTCCTGGGACACCTCTGCAGCTTTGTGAGTCAGCTCGGCGCCACTCTTCTTTAAGGCCCACCCCAAGTTAGGCTGAACAGGGAGGGAGCATTTCATCTTGCCCTAGCTGCTCCCCTGAGCATGGTATGACCATGACCGCTGAGCCCTCTGATTGTCTTAGGACTGGCATTGTCAGTTTGCATTTGCCTGCACCTTGGCCACCCTGCAGGCACCCCTGCCTACCTCTGGGCCATTACACAAGTGGTCACAAGGTGGCAGACAGGCTGCCTACCAGGTGCACTCGTAGCAGTCCTGCTTAGAGAGCATTCCAGTGCTTTCCCCTGGTTGGGATGCAGCCAAGGTGACGTCAAACAGCCCTGTCCCTCTGCATACTCTTCTCAGGGACCGTGCCACAAAGGTGAGTCAATCCCCCGAGTGCTCCCATGGGGGTCATTTCTTCCTAGTGCAAAGCAGCAGGGCATCACTTAGCCAAGATGCTACTCATGCCACCTCAGCAACAGGCGTCACTCTTCCTGGGCCTCAAATCTTTCCCACCTCAAGCACCCCTCACCTAACCCTACTTGTGGATCAACTACCTAGCAGGTGTACCCTGGATGGCAGCCACTTCCCCTCTAGCCAGAGACCTTGATGCACAGGTGAAACACCATTGTCATCTGGGGATCCTGAGCAGGTTCTCTTGTCCCAGTCCCACCCTTTAGGTTCAGCCACACAGAAAGCCCCGTTGTCGATGCTCCACAGTTAAAAGGCTGCGTGTATGCATCCATTCTGCTCATTTGTCTCCAAGTACACCTAGCTTCGATCACATCGCTGTGGGCCTCTCCCTTCTCACCCCCGCACAGGCCGCATCACCCCAGCTGGAGTGATGCTGTCCAGAGCCACCCTGGGTCAGTCTTGTAACTGCTGCCACCCTGACACAAGTCACCCACTCCTGTTGGAGTCTTTATAATGGGGCCGCCAGCCCTCTGCTGTGCTTGCCACAAATGAGGAGATAGCTGCTTGGCCCCCTTCCCCTATACCTTTGTCGTTCTACAATCGAGTGCCTTAACAATAGTTTACAGATCCCATGTGTTTGTGTGGAATTGTCTGCCTCTCATTTTCTGTGTTTGCACCCCTCGGTCGTGTTGGGGGCCGTTGGTTGCATCTCCCACTCTGGTTCACTGTCGTGTTCCAGGGAGCCTCATAGCGTCAGCGCTTGGCAGGTCCTACAGATGGGGCAGCCATTGGTGGGTGCTGCATCCCATGGTCGCCACTTATAGGATGGACCCAAGGTGGCAAGGGGGACAGCACAGGCCCAGCGGGGTCCAAACCGTAGGCCAGCCCTTCCGTGCTCCCTGTCCCACCCAGGCAACCCCCTTATTTCTCCTCTCTGTGAGTGTCCTGAACTCTGTTTCCAAACAAAATGTAGGAACCGGTCACCCCACCCCACCCCAAAATCAGGGGCTGCGTGAGACAGGCTGCTCCGTGCTGCCAGTGAGTTCCGAGTGTTACGTTGCAGTCTCGAAGATCTTTTTTTATTATTATTCTGTTGTTTCTCTTGTTTTTTTATATTATATATTTAAAAGGCAGTATCTTTTGTACTGTGAATTTGCAGTAGAGGATGCATTGTGCACTTTTTTTTTCTACTTTCTGTTAGTGTGTATTGTGTATAGTCTGTGTGCTTCTTGTGATAAAAAATAAACTTTTTTTTCTTTATCAATGCCTAATGACTGTGAACTTATCTGAGTACAGAAGGAAATGAACTCATCATCCTCTGCCAAGACAGTCCACTGACGACATTGTGGGCAGCGGTCACTCAGTAGCTGCTCCGGGTAAGGCAGTCTGCTGAGGGTCGGTGCCGTGGTGCAGCAAGTTGAGGCATTGTCTGCAGTGCCTGCATCCCATATCACAAGCACTGGTTCAAGTCTCCACTGCTCTGCTTCCAATCCTAGGAGGCAGCAGGTGATGGCTCAAGCACTGGACTCCTGCCACCCATATTGGAAGCCCAGGTAAAGGTCCCAACTCCTGACTTTGTCCTAGACCTGCCTGAGCTATTGTGGCCATTTGGGGAGTGAGCCAGCAGATAGAACGCTTTTCTCTCTGTCTCACATTCTCTCTCTCTCTCTCTTCCTCTGCCTGTCAAAGACATCATTAAAAAAGAATGTAGTATCTGCATAGACCCTAGCCTATCCTCCCATGTACTTGAAGTCACCACTGGATCACTTGCCTTACCTAATGCAGCGTGAACACTGTATGAATGCTTGTTAGGCTCTAGTGTTCAGAATGTCACGACCAAAACAACGCCTATGCTTGGGACACACGTGATCCTCTTCTTCCTTCCCAGCCTGGTGTGGATGATCCACAGATACAGGGGCTGACTACGCAGTCCATCAGGAGGACCGCTGTGTCCTCCAGACAGCTTTCAGCATTGCTCTCGCTTAACAGATGCAGAAGCGGGGGGATGCAGGCCCATCACTGTGGGATAGCTGGTTACGCCTTTGCCCATGATACCGGCATCCCATATGGGTTTGTGTCCTAGCTGCTCCACTTCCGACTCAGCTCCTTGCTAATGACCTGAGAAGGCAGCAGAAGATGATCCAAGTCCTCGGGCCCCTGCAACCACCTGGGAGACCTGGAAGACGCTCCTGGCTCCTAACTGACTGTTGCAGCCATCTCAGTTTCAAGTCAATCATTTTCTAAAAAAAAAAAAAAAAAAGCTTTTGGACATGATGTCTCAAAACACTAGGTGTGGATCCCCAACCTCAGCTCCCTGATAGATGCTCAGATAAGCTCATCAGTGCCTCAATTTCCTCCCTTAAAAACCAGGACAGACTCGCAGCCTGGTTAGAAGGGTGAGCACTGTGTAATTAGCCCAAGGCAGTTATCCAGATATTTCAACCTTGTTTGCTGCAAGAAGCTCTTAGCACAGGTCCTGGCACACAGCAGGCCCTTGACAAGCAGTGGCTGCAGCAGGGAAGACCTTGGTCCAGCTGCCCTTACGCTGGCCGCTGTGGACTTCCCGTCCCGTCCCTCCCCCCATAGCATGTCCCTGGAGGGCTGCAGTATGTGAGCACAAGCCCCTTGGAGCAGGATGCCCTGGGCTGGGGTTTGCCCATGCATCCTCCACTGACCCCAGGCACAAACACCACTTGTCCCCAAGCTGGACCCACTCAGCCTTTCCCAGCGAGCCTTCGGGGAGGGGCAGGCACGGCCGGCCTTTGCGCGTGGGTTTGTCCCTGCTACAGTCCAGAGGTACATCCTGTTCTGGCGTTGCCATGGCACGGCCAAAAACATCTGCCACAACAGACGGCTGGGGCTGGCGGCTGGAGGCTGGCAGCAAGGGCCTGGGGAGGGGGGTCAGGCACCAGAGCCTGGAGCTGGGCAGAAGCTTGGGGAACTCCCCCACTCCCCACTGCATGCACATATGTGCACACATTGACACACATGCACTCAGACAAGTGCACATGTAGCATGTGTATTTGAGCTGAGACGCAAGCTGGCTTTGCAGCTTGTGCAGATCTGCCTCCTCATCCCCTAATCTTCAAGGGCTGTTTGTGGAGACCCCAAGAGAGGATCCCAGCAGCCCCCACCCCCGGCCCACTATACACAACCCTGGGCAGGACTGGGCCCTCCAGGGCTTTCTCCCTGGTCTAAGCTTCCAGCCAGGCCCCAGTCTTGCTCCTCATATGGAAGTTGCTTTCCTGGACATCATTGTTGCCCTTGCTTTTCTTGATGTAACAAACCCCATGTTGCCGAGGTGTGGTGCTGACCTGAGCGGCAGCAGGGCCATGTGTGCCTTTTGCTAACCACATCCTAAGGGTCTGTGTTCACTGCAACACCTGGGATGGGTGGTCTGCAGCAAGTACTGGCCAAATGCAGCAAACGTAAAATCACTTGAACTTGCCTGCCAAGCGGGCAATGCAGATGCAAGGTGCTACTTCAGAGACTGAGTGGAAACATTGAAAAGTGATACCCCCAAAATGCAAAAAGCAATTTTTTAAAGCTAGAAAAATGTCAAAAGATACCCAAAAAAGGGAAATCTCCAGTTTCCTCATTAGTATACATCCTCCTTAAGCATTTTAAAGAACCCCGTGTAGAGGTGGCAGCAGGACAGCCACATCTTCTCATTCTATTAAGGAGCTTGCTATTAGTGGCAGATTTTCTAAAAGAGAAACTGACACTCCAAGAGGTGACATCACCTCCTTGAGTCACATAAGTGTCCTAGGATTGGAGCCCAAGTTCTACGAATGCTAAAGCTCTAACCCAGTGGGCGGGGAGGGATGGAAAGGGATGTGCAACCCCACATCCTCTAACAGCAGTGCCTGCGTTCAAGTCCCAGCTCCATTTCAAATTCACACATCCAGGTGATGGCTCCAGTAGTCAGACGCCTGCCTCTCCTATGGGAGACACTCATGGAGTGCCCAGCTCTTGGTTCGGTTCTGGAAGGAATCCGGTGGTAAGCTCTCCACCTCTGGTTTTCTGCCTTTGAAATAAGTTACACCCAGGCATGCATGCGTTTTACCCTTTCAGGCTCTAACCTGCAAGTAGTCCTCTCACCCACCTTGGTGCTGTTTTTCCTGGCTCTCCTACTCCTCCAGGGCTCCCTGCCCCTGCCCCTGCCCCTGCTTGGGCCTCATTGCTGCTGGATACCCAGGCCTGGCTGAGGTCACAAGCTCTGGCTCAGGCCTCCCTCAGCCCACACCCTGTCTGAAGAGGCCTGTGGGAATTCTTGGCCCTGACTCGCCGTGCTCCTAGACTCCCAGGGTTGATCTCGCCAATCCTCCCAGCTCCTTCTCTCCCTAAAACTGAGCTTCTCTCCCTGGCCGCTTCCTGGGCTGTCCCCTGCAGGAGCCCTAAGCCGAGGCCGGAGGTGGGAGGCGGAAGAGGCGGGGAGGGGTGGAGACTCAGGGGGTAGTCATGACAACAGCTACACATTATGTTCCCTAACCCCGCTGGACAAGTTGACTTCGTGGCCACGACTTTGGCAGGGCAGATGAAGAGACTCAGAAGCAAATGATTTCCCCCGAAGGCCCCCCAGAAATTAGTCATCTCTTTTGCCCTGGCATCCCCACCTCTTAACTCTATAGAGAGATGGCTGTTTAATCTGAGCACCTTGCTTAGGCGGCCTCATCCCACACTGGAGTATCCAGCCTTGCCCCCATCCTGCTTCCTGCTTCCTGCTAGTGTGTACCCTAGGAGGCAGCAGATGAAGGTCCAATCCACTAGGTCCCAACCACCCATGTGGGAGACCTATGTTGAGTTCCAGGATCCTGACTTTATCCTAATCTAGCCTCTGCTGATGCATGCATTTGGGGAGTGAGTGGATGGCAGATCTCTTTCTATCTTTGTCTCTCTTTCAAATAGATAAATATTTTTTATGAAAAAAGAATAAATTGAACATCTCATAGACATGCTCAGGACTTTGAGTCTCTGGAAGCCTAGGTCAGGCTTATGAGGCTCCAAAAATGTTTGTTGAATGACCAAGCAATTTATGCCCCATTTATTTTGCTTAATTTTTTTGTTTATTTTTTCTCTTTATTGCCCCATGTATTAATCTTTCATTTATTTTCTTTTTTAAAAAAGATTTATTTATTTATTTTTGGAAAGGCAAATTTACACAGAGACAGAGAAACATCTTCCAGCTGCTGGCTCACTCCCCAAGTGGCCACAACAGCTGGAGCTGGAGCCAGGAGCTTCTTCTGAGTCTCCCAAACAAGTACAGGGTCCCAAGACTTTGGAACGTCCTCTACTGCTTTCCCAGGCCACAAGCAGGGAGCTGGAAAGGAAGTGGGGCAGCCAAGACACAAACCAGTGCCAATATGGAATGCCAGCACTAGGAGGTCGAAGGTTGGTCAATTAGCCCATTACACAGCCCCAGTGAATTAATTTCTTTGCTAAAGAAACTTCTAGGGCCCAGCGGCGTGGCCTAGCGGCTAAAGTCCTCGCCTTGAAAGCCCCGGGATCCCATATGGGCGCCGGTTCTAATCCCGGCAGCTCCACTTCCCATCCAGCTCCCTGCTTGTGGCCTGGGAAAGCAGTTGAGGACGGCCCAATGCATTGGGACCCTGCACCCGCGTGGGAGACCCGGAAGAGGTTCCTGGTTCTCGGCATCGGATCGGCGCGCACCGGCCCATTGTGGCTCACTTGGGGAGTGAATAATCGGACGGAAGATCTTCCTCTCTGTCTCTCCTCCTCTCTGTATATCTGACTTTGCAATTTAAAAATAAATAAATCTTTAAAAAAAAATTCTAATCTTCTGGGGCTGAAGCCTTGATGATTAGGATTAATGTCCTTATAAAAGGGTCCCCAGAGAGACAGACCCTCTCTCCTTCCACTCTGTGAAGACACAGCTAGGTGGCGCCATCTGTGAGCCAGGGCACAGGCCCTCGCCTGACTCTGCACCTGCCATGACCTTGGGTGCCCTCTTCCAGGAGCCATCCAGGTCGCCAAGTGACATTCACTCACAGCTCTGGAACTCCTCTGTCTGATGACGGGTTTCTCTAACTTCCCTTGATGTTGGTGGGTGATCTTGACAGTGTGGGGGAGCACAGAGGTGATGAGTTTCTGGGATATTCCTCCACTGGAATTATTTTATATCTGACACTTATTATATCTACTATTTTCTTAATAATTTCCTTTTATCTGAGAGGCAGAGAGAAAGATACGCAGAGAAGAAAGAAGAAAGAGGGGCTGACTCAGAGGTGGAGTAGGTTAACCTTCTGACTGGGGTGCTGGTTTGTGTTCCAGTTGTTTACTTCCCATCCAGCTCCCTGCTTACGGTCTGGGAAAGCAGTGGCGGATGGCCCAAGTCCTTGGGTTCCCTGTGCGGATCTGTGAAACCCACAAGAAGCTCCTAGCTTTGGGTCAGCTCTCATTTCATGCGGCAACTGAGGTGGAAGACCTGAAAGACACACAATGTGGCCATTGGGTGGTAGGGAGTAACCAACAAATGGAAGATTCTCCCCGACCCCCCGTAAATCTGCCTTCCAAATGAAAATAAGTTAAACCTTGAAAGGAAGGGAGAGAGAGAGAAAGAGAGAAAGAAAAAGAGAAAAAAAGAAGGAAGAGAGAAACAGAAAAAAAATCCATCCACTTGTTACTCCTCAGAGTCTACAATAATGAGGGTTGGGGATGAAGTCAAAGCCAGAATCTGAAGTTCATTCCAGGTCTCCCATGTAGTTGCTGCCTTCCGGGTGCATGTTAGCAGGAAGCTGGAGTCAAAAGAGGAGCTGGGACAGGAATGCAGGCATGCCATTGGTAGACGACATTTGTGTGTCTCCTGCTGACAGTGGGAGCAAAGGGTGCTGGTTGGAAGACCACAGCCGTAAAAGCCACCATCTTATCCCATCACACTCAGGGTCCTTCAGCATGGTTGCCCTCGCCCACTATCAGCATTGGCTCTGAGGAACGGCTGAGGTCATGTTTGACAGAGCTCTGCCCTTGGACAGATCCTGCCCTGTGCTGCCTGGGAGGTGTTACCAGGCATGGCCCGTGATTATGGCCTGTGATTCTGTTCTGCTTCCTGAGGACAAAGCAGCTAGATTTCCACCTCAGTTGCCGCACCAAACGAGAGCTGTGAACGCACCTGGGAAGCACTTGCAGGTGCTTTAGGCTCCTTGCACACATGTGCAGACCAAGATGCGCAGCGTCTAAGCAGCATGGTCAAGAGCAGCTGAACAGGACCCTGAACCTGAACCTCCCAGACACTCTGGCTTCCTCCTGTATACAATTTGAACTGTGGCAGGAGCTTCTCCTTTTTTTTTTTTTTTTTTTTTGGTCTTGGGAGCAGTCACTCCCATTGACCTTTTTCCTCCTGGTCCTAGGCAGGAACTGTACCCGTCCCTGGACCACAAGTTTTCATCTATCTCAGAAAAAAAAAAAGAGTATGTAAGCTTGATGAAGGCGCTTTGAAGACTCAGTCATAGACAGTTCAATGGCAAATGGACTAAACACATGAAGAGACCTTCAAATTGCAGATTAAATGTATGGAAGGATTTTTAAATATTGCTAGTGACCAAGAAACTCCAATTGAAACCATGATGAGCTATCATTATGTAACTAACAGAATGACTAAAGTAAAAAAAAAAAAAAAATAGTACCAAATGCTGGGGAAGGTTATAAAGAAATGGGTTGCTTGTAGGTTACGAGGTAGCTGGGGATGGCAAATGACACACACACAACCACACTGAAAACCAGTAATTCCTTCAAATACTGAACATAGTTGCCATGCAATCTAGCATTGTGCTGCTCCTGGGCATTTTTCAGAGAAGGAAGTTATGCTCCTGCAAAAATCTGTACCTGACTGTTTATCACGTGTGCAGAAGCTTTATTCGCAATAGCCCCAAACCGGAAAGACTGCGGGTAAAAGGTTAAACTTACTATGGCACTTGATTCCACATCAAGAAGAAACACACTTATTCCGGCACGTAACAACCTACAAGCATCCTGGAGACTTACACTCCCTGAAAAACAAAAGCCAACTCCCAAATGCTTGCTACTGGCCAATTCCACTTATGTCACAATGTTGAAAGTTAGGGAAACACAGAAGGAAGGAGTGGTTGCCAAGGGTTAGAGCGGGTGAGATCAGGACGGAAGTGGGTGTGGCTTTAGAATAGCAACAGCAGGGATCCCGTGGGAATGGAAAGTTTGTATCTTGCCTGTGTCAATGTCAAGATACAGATTATTACATTGTATTATAGTTTGGCAAGATTGTTATTATTAGGACAAAGTGGGGAAGGGATACATGTGATCTCTTTGTATCATTATTTTTCTCCCTGCAGGTGAATCTGTAATTTCTTCACAGTAAAATGGTGATTATGATAGGTGTCACAGGAGGAAAAAAAATTGAAACATTTGTCCCACTCGCCTTCCTCCAGCCTCCACCCTCCCCATCCTGATCAGAGACCTACATGTGTGTGCATTCCTCTCAACTATGCGAACATTTTTCAAAATAAAAAGGTGTCCCATCTGTAGCTGGTTGATCATTTAACACCTTTCTTATTTTTGCAGAATGAAACACTCAAAGTAGAGAGAATCCAAATTTATTTCCAAATTAAGTTTTTTTATTAGAGAGGGAGAAAGAGAGGAAGAGGGAGAGATTGAAGGTACTAGTTCACTCCCCAAACTGACTGTAATTGCTGAACATTGAGGGTTAGGTGACAAAGCTTGGAGCCAGAAACTTGGTCCAGGTCTTACAGTGAGTACTGGGGAAGCAGCTCCTGGAGCTCTCATTGCTGCTGCCTCTCACTGTGTCATAAGCAGGAAACTTGCGTCGGGAGGCAGAGATGGGAACTGAACCAACCTCGGCATTCCAGTGTGGGATGTCAGCATGTTAACTGGGAACCACGAGAACCCTAACCCAGTCCCCGCCCCGCCCCCCACCAAGGGTGAATTTTATTTATTTTTAACAATTTATTTATTTATATTGGAAAGGCAGATATACAGAGAGGAGGAGAGGGACAGAGGAAGATCTTTCATCCATTGAATCACTCGCCACGTGGCTGCAGTAACTGGAGCTTTGCCGATCCGAAGCCAGGAGCCCAGAGCTTCTTCCAGGTCTCCCACCAGCAGGTGCAGGGTCCCAAGGCTTTGGGCCATTCTTGACTGCTTTCCCAGGATACAGGCAGGGAGGTGGATGGGAAGCAGGGCAGCTGGGACACGACCCGGCAGGCATATGGGATCCCAGCGCCTACAAGGCAAGGACTTTAGCCACTAGGCTACCATGCCGGGCACCAATGGGTGAATTTTAATATTCTCTCCAGGCTTTGACCTCTTCCATCACTCATATTAAGGGTCTTGCTTATTGAGATTAGCCCAGGGGCTTTCTGCCCAAATCTACACCAGATGATTGTTATTTATTAATGCTTCCATGGGGCTAATTCATCCACTACCAGGTTGTCCTGGCAACCCCCAAGACTAATGTCTCTATTTGGTACTGAGAGAAACCAGAGCAATTATCTGCTGAGAAGCTTCTGCGGCCAGGCTCCAGGACTTTTTCTCCTTCATACATGAGCAGGTGCCTGCCCCGTGGGGCTGAGAACCCCAAGTTGTTTTTCCTAATCACTGAATCTCTCCATTTAACATCTCTCATCAGCTACCTCAGACATTACCAGCATTTGAGTGGCAGAAAAGATCCTCAAATGCAGCATCTTAGCTGGGTCCACATCCCTGCCTCTAGGGCCAAGCATACACACAGCCAAGGTTTCCTTCAAGCCCCCAGAGGGGCTGCTGTAGAGAAAAGATTTTTTTGTTTTGTTTTCTTTTTGTTTTTGTTTCTCAGCAAAGGATCACACAATGTTCTGGCTGCTTGTGGGCATGGTGGCTCCCAGCTGACTGCGTGTCTGGGGGCAGGTTTGGAATGAGGTAGGCAGCTGGTGTATTGTTTCCTCGGCAGGGGCCACTTCCAACCACCCAGGAATAAAAGTGGGAACTGAGACAGGCACAGCTGGAAGGAGAAGGCCTGTGATCTTTCCTTCTCAGTATATCCCACGGTGCTGTTGCGGGGGTGTGATGGTGGGGAATTAGTCTCATGGGAAACTGAATTTCTGATTTCATTACTTTAAGAGGGGCAGGTGTCTGACTCAGTGATTTCAGACAGATGCTGGTTGAAATGCCCGAGTCTCATGTCAGAAGGCCTGGGTTCAAGTCCTGTTCTGCTTGCTGTCCCAGTTTCCCGCTAATGTAGATGCTGGGAGGCAGCAGGGATTGGCTCAAGGGGCTGGGACCCCGCCACCCATGAGGGAGACCAAGATGGAGTTTCTCACTCTTGGCTTTGGTTGGTCCGGCTTATCCTGGCTGTTGCAAGCATTTGGGGAATAAGCCAGCAGGGGTTCTCACTGCCAGTATCTCTCTCTCAAATAATAATTAATAATAACAATAGGGGGCTAGTGCAGTAGTATAGCAAGCAAATCCTCCACTTGAAGCAAAATCATCCCACATGGGCACTGGTCTGAGTCCTAGCTGCTCTACTTCCAATCCAACTCTCTGCTTATGGTCTGGGAAAGCAGTGGAGGATGGCCTAAAATCCAAGAGACTGGCAAGAAGTTGCTGGCTCCCATCTTTGGATCATCTCAGTTCTGGCTGTTGGGGCTACCTGGGGAGTGAACTAGTCAATGGAAGAACTCGCTCTCTCTCCTTCTCTCTGTAAAGTCTGCTTTTTAAATAATAATAATCATATCATCATGATAGCAAGAATGTTGATAAAACAAAAAAACAGAAGAAGAAAAGGAGCCAGTATATTTTGAGCACCTACTGTGTACTGAACACTGTGGGGGGAGCTTTGCATTAATTAGTTCATTGAATCAGATGTTCTGACTTCAAAACCAGCACCTGAAATGAGCATTTATTTATTTCTCCCACTGTACAGACAAGGCAAGTCAGACTCAAGAGAGCAAGAATGACTCACCAGGGTCCTATAGTGTGTACCTACAGCTGTGGTACAGCGTGAATTTAACTCCCGAGTCTGTTAGAATCCAAAGTCCACAGGTTCTCATTCTGTGGTGCTGCTGCAGTGGTAAACACGGTGACTCATCTGCGAACAGAGCAAGCTCCACCGTCAAATGGCTGTGGCGCCCACCAGGCTCCTTACAGGGGAAATTGAACTTTCCCAAGCCTTCAGAGTAGGGAGATGAGAATTCTTCCAAGGGGCACCGTAGGTGATTCTGCACATACAGACGGCATTTACACAGTACCTGGCCTATAGAAGCTTCCGACAAAGGTACGCATCACATGTTTTCAAGGAGTAAGGTGGTATATAATGTGGCTTTTTGTTACTTTATTATTTTACCTTATTATTTTTTAAAGATTTATTAATTCTATAGAGAAAAGAAGGAGAGACAGAAAGATCTTCCATACCCTGGTTCACTCCCCAAGTGGCTACAACAGCCAGAGCTGAGCCAATCCAAAGCCAGGAGCCTGGAGCTTCTTCTGGGTTTCCCACACGGGTGCAGGGTCCCAAGGCTTTGGGCCATCCTTTGCAGCTTACCCAGGTCACAAGTAGGGAACTGGATGGGAAGTGGAACAGCCAGGACACGAACTGGCATCTATATGGGATGCCAGTACTTGGAGATGGAGGATTAACCAGTTGAGCCACTGCAACAGCCAGCCAGCTTTTTGTTATTTTAAACACCTACTTGGGGAGGAAGGTTTGTTTGGAAGTTCACAATATCTGATGAAGATGATGGATGGCAGAGTGCCTGGAGAGCCAGGATCACGTGGCCAGCCCAGAAGCAGACAGAGAGAGGCTGGGCCTGCCCCAGGCCTGTGTAGCTAGCCCTACTGGGAGAACTACTCCAGGGACCTAAAGGTCTCCCACTAGATGCCATCATCAGATCTCATCTCCACTCTCGGCGCACTTGCCACTGCCATTCATCCATAACCACTCGTGCAAGAGGCTGTAGGAGGGCAGGCCTGTGGTACAGCTCATGGCACTCTTGCAGCTCATCTCAGAAAGCTTGGCTTCAGCGCAGCTCTGCCTTCCATACCACTTCCTGCTAGTGCACTCTGGAAGACAACAGGTGACACTGTCGTTCAGGGACCCCAAGGGGCACCCGACGGAGTGATGGGCTGCCAACCCAAGCCCTATGTGTGGATGGATGGTCTCTCTGGCTCCCGCTTTTCAACTAAAGAAAAACAAGGAAAAGCACAAGACTCTGGGGAATTAAGCCCCACTGTGATGCACCAGCCTTTGGATGACACACAGCTACTGCCCAGATTGTAAGCCATCAGCTTCCTTGATGGCCCCCAGTTCCACCTCCATGCCCTACTTTAATCTTGATTTTCTTGAGACAACTCAGATGAACGGCTTCATTCAATTAAAGCCAGAGTGAACTACCACCAGCATCTCACTGTATGCTGGGGATGGGTTGGGGGTACACGCCACCAGGCACACCATCAACCTTGGGGTGGGGGGTGAGAGCCGGGGTACACCCCACCAGGCACTCCACCAATCCTGGCGTCATTGAAACGAAGTGAATGATGAGTTCCTCCGGCCAGGGCAACATGAAACAACACACCATTTCATTCCGTGCGGGTCCCAGCAGTCCCAGACACAGGTACCACCCTGGGGGGTTTGTCATCAGCCGTATCTTACCATCAACAGTTCTTCCCACCCTGGGAGGGTACGGCTATGAATCTGGAATCTCAGAAAGGGAGTCTGCCTTCCTATCGGAATTACTTCCCCCACCCTCTCCAAGGCCCAGGAATCCACACCCAGAGAGGTGCAGGGGTCGGTCATTCAGAGGCTCCGTTTCCTCATCTGCGAAAAGGGATCGGTCAGTCCCAGGCTCGCTCAGTGCTGATTGTGAGGCCACGTGGGCGTGGTCCAGCCCGGGGGCAGCAGCCGTCGAGCCTCGGGCAGGGTGACAATGGACGGGACGCGGGAGGGGGTTGAAGGCGGGTCCGCCCGCAGTCGCCCTGCAGCAGGCGGGGTCGGGGTGGGGGTGGGGGACGAGGGGCGGAGCTTCGGAGGCCAGGGGCGGGGATTCGCGAATTCGGGGTGTGGCTCCGACGGTCCGGCAGGTTGACGGACAGCGGGAGGGGTTTCTGGAAATCGGGAGGCGCGCGCGTCGTTCTGAAGCGGTGGAAAGCACAGTCCGGCTGAGGGGAGGGAGGGAAGCGGAGCCCGGCTGAGGGGGCAGCCGGGGCGCGGCTCTCAGGGCGAGGCCCTGAGGCGCGGTGGTTCCGGTTTTAGGGGCCTCCAGGACGGTCTCTGAAAAGCCAAGAGGCCTGGCCGAGTCCGGCGCCTCAGCGGCCGGAGCTCTAAGAATCCCCGCGGCATATTCTAAGGAGCAGTGGGCGTGGCTCGGCGGCCTGTGGGCGTGGCGCTCCAGCCACTCGGAGCGCGGGGGCGTGCGCTGCAGTCCCGCCTCCCTCTTGCGGGCCCGCCTGCACCCCTCGACGCGACCAAAGGGGGCGCCCGCGAGGCGGAGGCGTGGAGCCGAGGGCGGGGCAGCAGGCTCTCCCTCCGGAAGTGGGCGTATCGCGCCGCAGCTCGACGGGCTCTGATTGGACGCTGCGCGGCGCCGGGGGCGGGGCTCGAGCCAGGCGGCCGGGGCGGCGGCGGCGGCGGCGGCGGCTGCCCGCGCCCCTCCCCCGCGAGGCGCTCAGTGCCAGGCGGGAGGCGGCAGCGGTTGGAGGCTTCGCCGGGCTTTGCAGCGAGGACTTTGGCGGCGGCGGCGCCTGAGGCAACCTCGGCCCTGGTGAGCAGCGCGCGCCCGGCGGGGCGGGCTCGGGAGCGAGCCGGGGCGGGCGGACCTGTCCTCTCAGCATGTGCCGGCGCCCGCTTGACAGAAGCCGGCGGGACGAGGGGCAGGGCCGGGTGGAGGGGGCGCGCGAGGCGCGCGCGGATCCTTGGTGTTGTGGCGGCGGAGAGGGTACTGCCCGAGGCTCGGGATTTTGGGAGAGCTGGGGACAGAATCAGTTGGCCCAGGGTGAGGTCCCCGTGGGAAAAGGGGGGTTTGCCTGGAGAAGGGCTTTTTGGGGTCCGGAGCCGTGGGCCCAAAGGAGACAGACGGGTACGCGGCTGTTTTCAGGGGCTCAGGGGCTCGCCGCCTGCCTGGTGTGGTGCTGTGCTGGGATGGGGAAGGGGCCAGTCTCCCCACCCCCACCCCAGGCTAGGGCGCAGCGCCCCAGGGAACGTGGGGGTGGGGGTGGCCGGGCTGGGGCAGGGCTCACGTGGGGCGGGGGAGAGCTGGGCCCTGTCTGGGAGGGGCGCGGGCTGCCGGCTGGCTGGCCTGGGAGCGGGGTGGGGGGTGTGGGAGTATGGTGGTGGTTTACCTGACTTCTGTCCCCGAAAGTCTTGGGGTGGGGGGACCCGGGAAGGGCGGGGCCGGCTTAGTGCGCTGGAGTCCTGTGAGTGGGGGCGGCTGGGGGGACGGGGGGAAGTGGCCATGCTCTGCCAGAGGGAGCGGGAGGCCTGGGACTGGTGGTGGAGGGGGTTGTGGTGGGGAGGAGAAGCCGAACCGAGCCCCCCCCCCCCCGCTAGAACTGGGTGATTGGAAGCGAGGTGCTCCGGTCCCCCGCGGGAAGCCGCTGCCGGCGAGGGGCGCAGTGAAAAGGAGCGGAGGTGCAGGTGGGGCTGGGCTGCGCCCACATGCCTGAGCATGAAGTCAGATGGTGACGGTGGTGGACCTTCCACACCGCGAGCCCTCCCGCCTGTCCCTACCGGCGCGCACCACTGGCTCCCGACCTCTCCTAGGAGACCAATGTGGCTGAGGGGGGAGTGTGTCAGGGAGGGGGTAGGGGAGGCAAGTGGCCAGGGCTGAGGGGAGACCCAAAAAGAAAGGGGCTTCCTTTTGGGGGTGGGGAGCGAAGGGAGGTGCTGGCCCTGGCCGTCCTTTTTTGGGAGTGCTCAAGATTTGGATCCCTGGAAAAGGAAAGACTTTGAGGGCATGGTGGTTTAGAATCGCATCCTATATTTGGCTTGCGTGTAGGCTGCCCTTGTTTTGCGGTGTGTGAAGTGCTTGCTCTACACGCGGCCAGTGTGGGATTGTGAGTGAGAAGCAAATTGCAAGTTGTTCACCGCTTCTGGACAGCAGGATACAAAGGCTTTTTTTTTGTTGTTCCTCTTCCTCCCCCCCCCCCCCCCGTCTTTAGAGAGGTTTAAAAAAAATACAATGCGTGTTACTGGTTCTGACTGGTGAATATGTTATAGTTCGAGAAGTCGTTATTCCAGGGCAGGCAGTCTTCCCCTCTTCCGCAACCTTCGTGCTGGGGCTCACGCTCTGAGATGGTGCTGATCCGGCTCTTACTCCATGTAGCGGTGCATCTCATTGTGGCAGAGTCGCACCAGGCCTGCTGGAATAGGCAGAGGCGAGATGAAGCAGAAGCCGGGGCTTTGTAGGTCTGTTGGGTTGTGAGCGCAGCAACTGTTTGTTTCATACTAATTTACCCTTTGCATTCTTTATAAAGCTGAAGAAAGGGGCAGAAATCTATTTTGGACTTCATTTCTAATTTTTTTTTTTTTTTAAGATTGCTTTAAAGGAAACTAATCTTTTTGACTGTGGAGGCTGTTTCATAGTGAGTTTTTTGGATTTGGAGTCTTTTCTGATAAGCATCAGATCTGACAGTGTGTAAATAGGGAAAACAGAGTGACCCCAATCTGAGAATGGGGTTGTATGGCATACCTCGGAGTACTATGGTTGGTGATGGCTGACCCGTTAGGATTGAGGCGAGACTTGGTGTGAAAGTCACGTGTCCAGCTTGTGTGTTTTTGATGACCACTGGGAGGTACATTAAAGCCTGATGGATTTTAATAGACACCTGCTAATGAAGCATCGCCGCACACGATATTGGGTTTCTCCTAATTGTTTGTGCTTTTGCCTGTAGATTGGGCTATTCAGCACTTGCGTCTATTTTTGTTTAGTTTATGCTTAGATTCTCTGAGTTGGCAGATAGCATATTTTTTTAAACGTGGCTGCGTTTTTTTAAAATGTGAGTTTTGTGTTTACTGCATCACTTCTGGAATCCCCTCCAGCCATAGGAAGGAGAGTGTAATGCCTTCAGAATGGAGTGTCTAAAGGGCTAAAACATCAGCTCTTACAACTAAGACATGCAGGGTGGGAGTGGAAGATTCAGTTCCCTATAATGGCAAAATGGTAATTTTTAGTATTTTGTTTGCACAAACTAGTACTTTAGAAACATTAGTTGGGTGGTTTACCTTTGACCTCTTTCAAAGGTGGAGCACTAATTATTTCTTGGGTGGGGCAATAATACATTTGAGTGCTACTTTCCTATGTGTGTGGTAAAACCTCTTAGGCTTGTTTTCCATTTGATGACTTCCGAGGTTCTGTAACCTTGAGTTACGAAAACTGTTTTCCTGATATTTGTTATGTATGTCATTGTAAATGTAAGGTGTCTTTTTTGTATTAAAACATAGAATTCTTCATGAATATTTCAGTATGACCCAGTACCTGGAATGTTAAGTAATAGAATCTCTCAGGGTTTTCATTGCCCTAGTTCGGATCCTTTAAAGTGAGTGAATAGGATTCTGTACTGTTTTCTGAACATTTGTTTTGTGTTTCAGCAATGTATAATGTTTTTTGTTTGCAACAGATTTATTGAGATGCAGTTCACATATCATATATTCACCCACTTCACACCTGCAGTCAGTATTTTTTAGGTTATTTACAGAGTCCTGCAGTCATCATCATAGTCAGTTTTAGAATACTTTTAATACTTGCCTTAAAGAAACTCGTGGTCCTCTCTTTATCCTGAGGCAAGCACTAACCTACTTCCTGTGTGGAGTTGCCTGTTTTGGACATTTGGTGTAAGTGAAGTAATACAGTGTGGTCTTGTGTAAGGTCAGTGTGTGTTACGGTAGGTGTGGTACGTCATCCCTTTCCCTGGTTGAGTACTTTGTGGGGATTGTGTCTCGTTTTGTTTCTCCATCAGTCGGTGGACATCTGAGTCCTCCTCACTTTGGGCCATGTGAATAATGCTGCTGTGACTACTCCTGTGCGGAAGGTTGTGTGAACACGAAGTGTAGGCGCTGGGTCTGTAGGGGATTGTAACTGTGCTTAACTGTTGGAGGAACTGTCAGACATTTCTTTTTCTTCCGTCCGATGGTTCACTCCCCAAGCTGCCGCAACGGCAATCCGAAGCCAGGAGCCTCTTCCGGGTCTCCCACGCAGGTGCAGGGTCCCAAGGCTTTGGGCTGTCCTCATCTGCTTTCCCAGGCCACAAGCAGGGAGCTGGATGGGAAGTGGAGCTGCTGGGATTAGAACCAGTGCCAGTATGAGATTCCGGTCCGTTCAAGGCGAGGACTTTAGCCTCTACGCTATGGTGCTGGGCCCCCTATCAGACTTTTCTAAAACAAATCTTACATTTTCAACACTTGTGTAAAATGGTTCCAGTTTCCCCACATTCTTGCCAATATGTATTATGATTATTTTTTAATTTCATGTAAGTGATCGATGCAATAGCCTAGTGGCTAAAGTCCTTGCCTTGGAGACACTGGGATCCCATATAGGTGCCAGTTAATGTCCTGGCTGCTCCACTTCCCATCGTGCTTGTTGCCTGGAAAGCAGTTGAGGACGGCTCAAAGCCTTGGGACCCTGCACCTGCATGGGAGACATGGAGGAAGCTTCTGGCTCCTGGCTTTGGATTGACTCAGCTCTGGCAGTTGCAGCCACTTGGGGAGTGAACCAGCAGCTGAGGAAGCTCTTTCTGTTTCTCCTTCATTGTCTTTCTGCCTTTTCAATAAAAATAAATCTTTAATTTTTTTTTTCGTTTAGAAGGCAGAGAGAGAGAAAGAGAGAGAGAGATTCTGCATGTATTTGTTCACTCTCCAAATATCCAGAACAGCCTAGGCAGGCTCAGGCTGAAGCCAGGAACCTAGAATTCCATCTGAGTCTCTCATTGACAGGAACCCAAGACTTTGAGTCATGGTTAGCTGCCTCCCAAGGATGTTCCTTGGCAGGAAGCTGGCTAGGAAGCAGAGCCAGGGCTAAAAGCCAGGTGCTCTTATATGGGATGTGATATTTGAAAGCAGCATTTCAGCCACTGTGCCAAACAGCTGCTTCACATTCTTGGTGCTTTTTTTTTTAAAAAAAAGATTTATTTATTTATTTATGTAAGAATTATTCTATTTTTATTACAAAGTCAGATATACAGAGAGGAGGAGAGACAGGAGGAAGATTTTCCATCCGATGATTCACTCCCCAAGTGACTGCAGTGGCCAGTGCTGCACCGATCTGCAGCTAGGAGCCAAGAACTCTTTCTGGTCTCCCACATGGGTACATGGTCCCAAGGCTTTGCGGCGTCCTCAGCTGCTTTCTCAGGCCACAAGCAGGGAGCTGGATAGGAAGAGGGCAGCCGGGATTAGAACTGGAGCCCATATGAGATCCTGGCATGTAAAAGGCGAGGGCTTTGGCAGCTAAGCCACTGTGCCTGGCCCTTGAACCATGTTCCACTGCTTTCCCAGGTGCATTAGCAGGGAGCTGTGCCAGAAATGAAGCAGCCAGGACTCCAACTGGCACTCCTGTGGAATGTTAGATTCCTAAGTAAGGAACTGTTGTGTCACAGTTCTGTGCCTCTTATTGTGCATTTGAGTTGTACTTCCCTGGTAGCTAGTGATGTTTGAGCAGCTTTGCATGTTATTGGAGTATATTTGTACATATTCTTTGGAGAAATATCTGTTCAGATTGTTACCCATTTTTTAATGGGTTGTCTTTTTGTTGGAAGATTCATTTATGTATTCTAGATACAAGCAGCTAATCAGATTTATGGTTTAGCAGTTTTTTCTCCCATTCTGCTAATTGTCTCTTCCTTGATGGTATGTTTTGAAATACATCCTTTTGCATAAGGAAGTCTTACTGATTAGAAATTATGTAGACCTTTAATCACACCCTCATTATTTTCATTATATAAATTAGGAACCAAATGTGGAAATATTGGGGGCAGATTTAAATTAGTTCATTTAGGGCCCGGTGGCATGGCCTAGCAGCTAAAATCCTTGCCTTGAGCGTGCCAGGATCCCATATGGGCACCGGTTCTAATCCTGGCAGCTCCACTTCCCATCCATCTCCCTGCTTGTGGGCTGGGAAAGCAGATGAGGACAGCCCAAAGCCTTGGGACCCTGCACCTGCGTGGGAGACCTGGAAGAGGTTCCTGGTTCCCAGCTTTGGATTGGCGCAGTGCCAGCTCTTGCGCTCACTTGGGGAGTGAATCATCGGACGGAAGATCTTCCTTTCTGTCTCTCCTCCTCTCTGTATATCTGACTTTGCAATAAAAATTAATAAATCTTTAAAAAAAAAAGACGTGCTATAGATGAAACAAAAGGAGGGAGTGCTCATTAGCAATATGGTGTTGGCCTGTTCTCATCCTCTGGTCATCACCACATTGCTGCCCAGTGAGTGAAGTTATGTCTTCCAAATGTGGTTATGGATCAGTGAAGGCAGTTTCTGATTTCAGTCTGCCTTTTCTCTCAGCACTCCTCATTGTCATTCCCTGAAACATACAACTTAGACTCCACCTTCTTTCCACTTGACCTTTGGGATCCACCTTAAGGGTTTTGTTTGCTGCTCTTGAACACTTCCTTATCATGTGTGCAGACATTGCCCCTGCCCTCAGGCATCAGGCATTGTCATCTCTGTCTTCTACAAGGAAGCAAATTTTAATTTGTGGTCATAGTGGGAGAGACCCACTGTGCGCATAGACAGTGGATTGCAAGAGAATTTCCGTAGAAGGCTCACTGTTAGCTTGCCTGTGATTGCCCACTGATTCTTTGCAGAATGAATGATTATTTTTGAAGTTAACTGAAAAGATCCTGAGGTCAGTGGGTTTTTCGGATTATTATTAATGTCTTTAACTGTGTATGTTAAAATAGCATGAAGATGTTTGGTGTTGCAGTTGAGATCCCTGCACCTGTCTAGGTTGGATAACAGGTCCCAGCATCTGGAACCATTTTCCTGCTGTTGCAGACCCTGGGAGGTGATGGGATAGTTTACAGGTGGGGAGTGTCCTGAAAGTGGGTGGGTAAGGCCTGAAGAATCATCTCTTCTGGCTTTGCCAAGGCAGCTGCAGGTGGGACACTAAATTCACTAAATCTTTACTAGGCCAGTTTATAAGTTGGTAGTTTTCTATGGCCTGCAAGTGATGTCATAAATATCCAAATGGCCCTTGGCAGAAAAATGGTTCCTGACATACATGAGAGACCTAGACTGAGTTCTGGTTTACTGCTCGTGTACCAGCTGATGGCTACTGATGGTTCTTACTAATTCCTGCTTTTTAGTGATGTAAACCCTGGAAGGCAGCAGACGATGACCCTCATGCTTGCCTAGGGTCTTGCGAGTGTCTGAGGAATGGGCCAGGAAATGGACAGTCTGTCACTCTCACAATATCTGTCAAATAAATTTTTTTTTAAGTTTTTTTTTTTTTTTTTTTTTTTTACTGGCAAGGAATATTTATAGAGGAGATACAGAGAGAAATCTTCTGTCCACTGGTTCACTCCCCAAGTGTCTGCAATACCTGGAACTGAGCCAATCTGGAGCTAGTAGCCAGAGCTGCTTCCATGTCTCCCATGTGGGTGCAGGGTCCCAAGGCTTTGGGCCATCTTCTACTACTTTCCCAGGCAACAAGCATTGGAGCTGGATGGGAAGTGGGGCCATCAGGACAGGAACCTGTGCCCATATGGGATCCCAGTGTATGCAAAACTTTAGCCATTAGACTATCGCTCCGGGCCCAAAATTCTGAAAACAAATAGAAGGAGAACAGAGGTAATTTGTTTCTGCTTTTCTGGCATCCAGCTCCTGCTCCATCCAACAGTGTTCAGATGTAAAACATTTTCCTGAGGGCAGGATATTCTGGACTAGGTTTGCTTCCCTGGTGAACACTGATAGCTGGCACACAGCCTTCTCTGTGTGTCTGGCACGTGGCCAGGGGCACCTTTTTTTTTTTTAAAGATTTATTCATTTTATTACAACCAGATATATACAGAGGAGGAGAGACAGAGAGGAAGATCTTCCGTCCGATGATTCACTCCCCAAGTGAGCGCAAGGGCCGGGAACCTGGATGGGAAGTGGAACTGCCGGGATTAGAACCAGCGCCTGTATGGGATCCCGGGGCTTTCAAGGCGAGGACTTTAGCCGCTAGGCCACACCGACAGGCCCAAGGGGGCACCTTTTGTTTGGGACATATAGTCTCCTTGATAGTTCTGAGCTAGTTCTGAAGCTGCCCACATGTTTCGTGAGAATGGTATAAATCGATTTTAGGGGCATGTATTTTCTTGGAGCTTCTGGCTTGTTCATGTTCTTGAGTTTGATCACATTTAATCTTCATTTTTTTTTTTAAGATTTATTTTATTTTTATTACAAAGTCAGATATACTGAGAGGAGGAGAGATAGAGAGAGGAAGTGGAGCTGCCGGGATTAGAACCAGCGGCCATATGGGATCAAGGCGAGGACCTTAGCCAGTAGGCCATGCTGCCAAGCCTTATCTTCATTTTTAATACTGAAGTGAAAGTTATTTCACTATTTGAGAACTACAGTGAGAAGTGTGTTTTAAATTTAATTATTTTTATTTGAAAGGTTTAGAAGAGAGAGAAAGAATGAGTTTTCTATCTGCTGATTCACTCCCCAAATGTCTGCAATAGCTGGGGCTGGACCAGGTCAAAGTCAGAAGGCAGAAGCCAGGAACTCGGTACTTGATCCATCTTCCACTCTCTGCTCTCCTGGGGTACACGGTAGCAGGAAGCTGGATCAGAACTTGGTTGCAGGGATTTGAAATGGGCTGTAGGTCTCCAAACCTCACATTAGTGCTTTTGTCCACAAAGGCCCACCTCTTTAGGTGTCATTAAGGTGCTTAGCAAGGAAGTAAGGAAGAGGAAACATAATTTTCAGATTTTTTTCTTTGTTGCGTTTTAAGCTTGGCGGCTATGGTCAGTTTCTTGCTCTTGGGAGTTTTGTGACAGGCCAGCCGAGGGACAGGTCCTCAGCGCCAGGGGAGGTGGATTTCACTCTGGGCTCCATTCCTTGCTGACTGTGGGTGCCTGTTACCTCCCCTCCCTGAGCCCTACTTTTCCTGTTCTGTGGTATGGTGATGCTAATGGCTACCTTATAGGGTCATTGTCAAGACTGAAAGGGAAAGCATGTGAAGAGCCTAGCAACCAAGGAAACACTGAATACCTTCCTCTCTCCCTTTCCACTTCTCTTTTAAATGTCTGTTAGTGAATGCTTTTATACAAGAGATTCAGGCTAAGCTCTTACACATTTTATTTATTTATTAATTTTTAAAAAAGATTTATCCATTTTTATTACAAAGTCAGATATACAAAGAGGAGGAGAGACAGAGAGGAAGATCTTCCGTCCAATGATTCACTCCCCAAGTGAGCACAACGGCCGGTGCTGTGCCAATCCAAAGCCGGGAGCCAGGAACCTCTTCCAGGTCTACCCACGTGGGTGCAGGGTCCCAAGGCTTTGGGCTGTCTTCGACTGCTTTCCCAGGCCATAAGCAGGGAGCTGGATGGGAAATGGAGCTGCCAGGATTAGAACCGGCGCCCATATGGGATCCCGGGGCGTTTAAGGTGAGGACTTTAGCCGCAAGGACTTTAGCCGCCGGGCCCAGATTTTATTTTAATCATTTAATTTTTAACATGTGAAGCTAGTAAGTATAGATTCCCACTTCCACTTGAGGATTTTAGACTGAATCAAAATTGAATGGTGGAAGAGGAAAATCAATGTCTAATTTTAGGATAGGAAGGTGCTGGTGAAAAGGAGGCCATTGTTTCTGCATTTGACTTGAAACTGTCTATTAAGTCAGGCTTCCCACATTAAAGCCTTACACTTCTGGTACTAAGTCTGTCCTCCTGGAAATGGTTTAGGGCGCAGCCACAGGCTGAGCATTTGGGGATTTGGGAAGAGCAGAGCAGTGCTTGGGTACTTACTGAGCTGTGAGGTGACTGGCCATGTTATGAAGTACAGCATTTTTTGCGGGAAGAGAGCTACCCGATTTCAGGGGCTACTGCACGCCGATCCGAAGCCAGGAACCAGGAACCTCTTCCAGGTCTCCCACACGAGTGCAGGGTCCCAAAGCATTGGGCCGTCCTCGACTGCTTTCCAAAGCCACAAACAGGGAGCTGGATGGGAAATGGAGCTGCCGAGATTAGAACCGGCGCCCATATGGGATCCCGGTGCGCTCAAGGTGAGGACTTTAGCTGCTAGGCCACGCTGCCAGGCCCTGGGTCTGTGTTTTTCACATGGGTGGGAAGAACCTAGAACTTGAGTCATCACCTGCCACCTCACAGGGTGTGCATTGGCGAGAACTGGAGTCAGGAACGGGGTGGAGCTGTGACTTGAACCCAGACACTCAAACATGTGACCCCCCCCCCCATTTTCCCTTTTAAGTTTGAAAGGTGGAGATACAGAGAGGGAAGGAGAAACATAGAAAGAAAGATCACTAATCTGCTTATTCACTCCCCAAAGGGCTGCACCAGCTGGAGCTGGGCTGGTTGGCAGAGGAGCAGGGGCCCATGTGGGATGCCTTTGCCCAGTTGGAAGCTTAGCCTGGAACACAACAGCATCGGCCCAGGCTTTTCCCCTTCTCCCTGCCACTCTCCCAAATGTGACCCCCCTAACTGTTGCACCAAATTCCTGTCCCTATATTGTTTTTTTTAAAACAAAATTTGGGACAGTGTTGTATAGGCTGCTGCTCGTGATACCAACATCCTGTATGAGTGCCACTTTGTGTCCTGGCTGCTCCACTTTAATCCAGCTCCCTGCTAACGGCCTGGGAAAGCAGCGACAGATGGCCCAAGTGCTTGGTCCCCTACCACCCACATGGGAGACCTGGATGAAGCTTCTGGCTTCACCTTGGCCCAATTCTGGCTGTTGTAGCCATCTGGAAAGTGAACAAAGATGTGAAAAGTATCTGTGTCTTCCTCTGTCTAATTCTTTTGAATAAATGAATACATTTAAAAAAAATGGTTCAGTGTTGTGCGCAATAGCAGGTAAACCACTGCTTGTGATGGCAGCATCCCATATGGGTGCTGCTTTGAGCCCTAGCTGCTCCATTTCTTTTTTTCTATATTTCTTATTTTATTTTTGGTGATGCTTATGTATCATCTTAAGGTGGCTGCTTAAGGTAGGAGGGGTTGAGGAATAGGAGAAAGTAGATGAGACAGTTGTTTCCAAGAGAATGGGAGAGGGCTGCTACCAGCAACCCAACTGCATCAGTACGCAAGGATGAGAGACAGCCACTCATTATCATCCTAGGGTTCTCAGTGTGGACTGGCTGCTCCATTTCTATTTTGTTTTATTTATTTTTATAGGAAAGGCAGATTTACAGAGAGAAGAAGATTCAAAAATAAAGCTCTCCCATGCGCTGTTCATTCCCCAAGCAGCTGCAATGCCCAGAGCCAAGTTGATCCGAAGCCAGGAGCCTGGAGGCTCCTCCGGGTCTCTCACATGGATGCAGAGTGCCAAGGCTTTGGATCGTCCCCTGCTGCTTTCCAAGGCCACAAGTAGGGAACTGGATGGGAATTGGAGTAGCTGGGATACAAACCAGTGACCATAGGGGATGCTGGTGCATGCAAGGTGAGGGTTTAGCCACTAGGCTATCTTGGCGGGCCCAATTGCTCCATTTCTAATCCAACTTCCTGTTGATGTACCTGGGAAAGCAGGAGAAAATGGACCAGGAATCCTCCACCTGCAATTGCCAGGATTCCATGTAGGCACTAGTTTGTGTTCTGAGTGCTTCTCTTCCCATCCAGTTCCCTCCCTGTTTGTGGTGTAGGAAAGCACTGGAGGACAGCTCAAAGCCTTGGGACTCTACTTCCCTGTGGGAGACCCAGAAGAAGCTCCTGGCTCCTGGCTTTGATCTACTCTGCTCTGGCCATTGTGAACTAGTGAATGGAAGATCTTTGTCTTGCTCCTTCTCTGTAAAGATGTGTTTCCAATAAAAATGTTAAAAAGGAAAAAAATGGGGGGACGTGAAGTTGGGCCCCTCTCATTCATGTAGGAGATCCAGAAGAAGCTTCTGGCTCTTGGCTTTGGACCTGCGCGGCTCTGGCCATTGTGGTCATTTGCAGGGTGAACCAGCAGGTAGAAGATATCTTTCTCTCTCTCTCTAAACTCTGCCTTTCAAATAAATGAATAAGTAAATCTCTCTTTTTTTTAAGTGGTGCTGAGCTCAGAGCACTGTGTTCTGCCTTCCGTCTCTGTGGCCTAATATCTGGCCTCCTGACCTCTCATTAATAAAAGAAAAAAAGAGCGGCAGGAGTACGTTGTAGTGGTTGACACTGCTTGGGATAGCCACATTCCATTTCAGAGTCAAGTCCTGACTCCACTGAGGATTCCAGCTTCCTACCCATGTATACCTTAAAGGCAGCAGGTGATGGCTTATGGTTCTGATCCCTGCCACCCACAGAGAAAGTTCCTGGCTCCTTATTGAAGCCTGATTCAGGGCTGGCTGGCAGGAGCATTTGAGGAGTGAGCCAGCACATTTCAAATCAAATAAGTGAATTTTTAAAATGTTTTTAGAGTAAAGGGTTATATCTAGCCCTTTTATTTCCCCACTGTTTCAAGACTGTGTCATTTTAGGGGAAGATTACCTCTGAGATCCTGGGGCCCTGGTTCTGAGTGTCCCTGAGGACAAGCTGTAGATCTTCATGGATACTGCTGACCGGCCTTGGAGCCCCTGACTCTGAATCACAGCTCCCGCGGGAGGAGGGAAGCAGATCTCGCACTCCTTCGGCAGTCTGGGGGAGTCTGGTCACAGCAGTTGGAGAGATTTGCCAAGATCAGGAACATGACCTGTCCCTTTTTTTCTAGCCTCCTTTACCTCATTCCATATGTAGTGTGAATTCATATTTATAGTCAGTAGTGTGGATTTATAGCTGTTTTTTACGGAGTGAGTCTAACACTGGTTAGCCCCTTTTCAATAGTCTTTGAGCCTGTGCAGCAGTGGCATTCTTTAAATCTTCCACTGTGCTCTCTGGCCAGCTCGGCAAACTGAGCTTGCTTCCAGGCTTTCTCCAGTGCCTCATCACCCAAGAGACTATGATGGCCAGAGCTGAGCCCATCCAAAGACAGGAGCTAGGAGGTTCCTCCAAGTCTCCGACGTGGGTGCAGGGTCTCAAGGCTTTGAGCCATCCTCCACTGCTTTCTTGGCCATAGCAGGGAGCTGGATGGGAAGCGGACAGTCAGGATATGAACCGATGTCCATATGGGATGCCAGTGCTCATAACGGGAGGATTAGTCAGTTGAGTCATTGCGCTGGGCCATAACGTGAAGCTTGTTAACTGTTTTTTGGTCCTTTTCCCTTTCCTCATTGTTATGATCTGTTCTTGAGTAAGCAGTGGTTAACAGGATTTTTTTGAGTGTTCCAAAGATAAGTTAATGTTACAAAGGTGTTGTGTGGGATTGTAATGCTGGAACCTTACATGTGTGCCAGTTTAAGTCTTTACTGTTTCACTTCTGAGCCAACTCCCTGCTAATGACCTGGAAAATTAGTGGAAGATGGCCCAAGTGCTTGGTTTCCCCCCACTCATGTTGGAGACCCAAATGGATTCCTGGCTCTTGGTTTTGACTTGGTCCAGTTCCAACTGTTGCATCCATCTAGAGAGTGAGCCAGATGCAAGGTCTCTCTTGTCTCAGTGTATGTGTTTCTCTCCCTCTCTGAGTTTTGAGTGAATAGCAAAATATTAAGAAAGAAGACAGTTCAACACTAGAAGGCCCTCTGTGTGTGACAGGAACAACAGGGACCAGGGCCATGCAGCACTACACAGATTGTAACAGGCATAATGACAACCAGTTATGATTAGCAGTCATTGTGCCCCTGGGGGCGCATGACAGACTGCAGATCTGGTCACATGGTAGTCAGCTGTGAGAGCCTTTCTTGGGCCATCAGAAATGGCTGTGTGTTCTGAAGACCTTCCTCTACATGTACAAAGCTATAGCCTCTTTTTTTTCCCACGAATTTTGTGAGACCTTAGTAGGCATACACAGGAAAGAGAATGTTGAGGAAAGAGGAAATGAAATCTGGAGTATCCCTGCAGAGGACACCTGGTACAAGTGCAGAGGATGGAGGATGGAACGAACAAGTCAGCTACACCAACCACGTGCTGGCAGTGAGAATCTGGGCAAGCAGAGACTCCAGAGTGGACCGTGTCAGCCAGTGGATTCTGGAGAGAGTTTATCATGCTTGGAATGGCGAGATTGGCAGCAATTCAGAACTGTTGAACTATCGAAACCACTTGAGCAGCCCTCGGAGCATGCCACATATTGGGGACCCTGGGATGGTTGGGATGCCGGGTGGGGCTTCTCCCTTTATCTCCTCCTTCCCCCAGATACAGGAAGAAAAAAAAATTTGGAAAAAATGTGGAAAGAAAAAAGAATGTGGAAATAATGGTCTTACCTTGACCTTTTGTACCTTAATCAATTATGTAAAGATCATCAAAATATAATAATAAATCCAGCTCCCTGCTGCTGCATCTGGAAAAGCAGTGAAGAATGCCTCAAGTCCTTGGGCCGCTGCACCCACATGGGCGATAGAAGAAACTCCTGGCTTCAGGTGGGCTCAGCTGAGCTCCAGCCTCTTCTCTGTAATTGTAGCTTTCAAGTAAAAGAAATTAAGAACTGTGAAAAGAAAAAAATGATTAATTTGAAAGAAAAGGAGATCTTTCATCTACTGGTTCACTACCCAAATGCCTGCAAGAATCAGTTCTGTCCCGGGTACTCATGTGGGTCTCCTTAGTTGGGAGCATGGATTCTAGCACAGAGGCCATCATCTGCTGCTTTCCCAGGTGCATTAGCGGGAAACGGGATCCGAAGCGGAACAGCTAGATTCAAGCTGATACTCCTTCATGGGATGCCAGTGTCATCACTGTGCCGCAACACCGGCTGCTGTGTCCAGCTCTTGATGTTGCAGTGTTGTTCGACAAAATCCATAATCGCCTCCTGTATTTGACAAATGTTTAACCACTGTTATTTGCTTACTTCACAGGAAAGATACTTGAATTCCTTTTCATAATAGTCAAGCATTCTTTTCCAGTGAAAGGTTCTAATTCCTTTCATTCTTAGGAACTTAAAGAATCAAGACTGATTTATTAACATAAAAGCTCATGCTGCCTGAATGTGACTGAGGAATACATGTGAACTCGACCAGTCATTTCTGCTAAGCAGAGGGATTTCTTAGGAGATTAGTCACAAACTAGCTGATGAATGAATTTGGTGGCTAGTAGTGTTTTGGGCTGAAAACTGTCATCCTAGCTTTTCTCTTGGCAAGCAAGAGAGAGGCCAGGGCCATGGAGGGCAGACCTTTAGGGTGATGACAGCGTTGACTAAGTTGTGTCTGCCATATGGGCCACTGTTGCTGTACAGTACTGCTCATAGGAGGTTAGGTAACTCAAAAGTCTTTCCCCATTGCATTACCTGCACGTCTGCCAGTTTGAATTTCTTAGTATCGAGATAACTTGAATTCACTACCCTGAATTGCATTGTCAAATGGAGTACCTGCATACCGTGTGTGTGGTGCCGCCTAGACTGAAGAATCTTTGAATTTGCAGCATATTTTTTTGTTTTGTTTTTCTTTTCTTTTTAAAGATTTATTTATCTGTTTTTTTTTTATTGGCGAGTCAGATTTACAGAGAGAAGAAGATAGAGAAAGCTCTTCCATCTGCTGGTTCACCCCCCAAGTGGCCGCAACGGCAGGAGCTGTGCCAATCCGAAGCCAAGAGCTTCCTCTAGGTCTCATACGGTGCAGGGTCCCAAGACTTTGGGCCGTCCTTGACTGCTTTCTCAGGCCAGAAGCAGAGAGCTGGATGGGAAGTGGGGCTGTCGGGATATGAACCAGTACCACTGGGATGCAAATCAGCACCCATATGGGATCCCAGCGTGTGCAAGGCGAGGACTTCAGCTGCTAGATTATGGTCCCGGACCCCCTATTTTGTTTCTTTAATTGGGGATAGTGATAGTGGAATTCTGGCAGGAATTCAGGGGAAGAGGCAGGCACCATGATCCACCCCTGCAAATGCCACATCAGGTGGGTGCACTACAGCCCTCTGATCTGAACTAACCTTTCAAGTTCTCCTGCCACCTCCAGCTGTTCAGTTGAAACTTCTACTCCCCTAGTTTACTGACCATCTTTAACACTTGCAGTGAAACAAATGGTTCAAATATGTTTGCACTCATGTGCTGGGAGATTGATTATTCAAGTGTTAGGCTGACTACAGGCATTATATTATTCCACCTATGTCCTTTAACCTTTAAAGAGGCACATCTCTAATGTTTTCTTTTCTTTTTTTTAAAGATTTATTTATTTTTATTACAAAGTTAGATATACAGAGAGGAGGAGAGACAGATAGGAAGATCTTCCGTCTGATGATTCACTCCCCAAGCAACCACAATGGCCAGTGCTGTGCCAATCCGAAGCCGGGAACCTCTTCTGGGTCTCCCACATGGGTGCAGGATCGCATAGCCCTGGGCCATCCTCCACTTCCCTTCCAGGCCACAAGCAGGGAACTGGATGGGAAGCCGCGGGGATTAGAACCTGCGCCCATACGGGATCCTGGCGCGTTCAAGGTGAGGACTTTAGCCGCCAGGCCACGCCGTCGGGCCCTCTAATGTTTTCTTTTTTTTTTTTTTAATATATTTTTTAAAGATTTATTTATTTATTTTTATTGCAAAGTCAGATATACAGAGAGGAGGAGAGACAGAGAGGAAGATTTTCCTTTAAATGATTTACTCCCCAAGTGAGAGCAATGGCCGGTGCTATGGCGATCCAAAGCTGGGAACCAGGAACATCTTCCAGGTCTCCTACACGGGTGCAGGGTCCCAAAGCTTTGGGCCATCCTCGACTGCTTTCCCAGGCCATAAGCAGGGAGCTGGATGGGAAGTGAGCTGCTGGGATTAGAACCGGCGCCCATATAGGATCCCGGGGCGTTCAAGGCAAGGATTTTAGCTGCTAGGCTATGCCGCTGGACCCCTGAAAATTTTGAACAAAGGCATGTGGGGTTGGGCAGAACTTAGGGAGGAGGTTGGCCCTGGCGCCTACAATCAGGAAGCAGCCCTGTCTGGTTTGAAAGGTCCTAATTTTGTTATCTGAATAACACTGATTCTGATATGAATATAAGTGTGAGTGTGTGTGTGTATCCCCCCAAATTATGATTCTTTTTCTTTTGTGAAGTGACATGTTTTAATAAAGTGATCATTTTCTGTAATCTGGGAAGTGGATCTGTGCAGGGCTGTAGCTGTGATTCAGGCCAGTCTGTATAGACCAGAGCTGAGCCTTAGTCTCCTCTGTATTTCCATGCCTTTAAACGCTCTTACTATAAAATGCTGTCTTTAGTTCAGCGGCAGGAGGGACTTGTCCTTCGTGTTACTGTGGCTGGGAAGGGTTTGCATTGCATGGTTTTCGGGAACTCATTCAAAGTTTTGTGAGGTCAAATGTAGTAAAGATGTGGGACTCAATTTTTCTAGTGCAAGTAAACTTTTTTATTTATTAAGTCTTCTAGGGCCGACCTAATGTTTTGATTTATCTTTACACTGTTTAAAGTACCTTGCAGGGTTCCTGAAGCCCCCATATAGAAAACTTGCTGATGCCGGGTTGTACAACATGGGCTGTGAGCTCTCTAGGAATCGGGCAGAAGTACTGTGGAGTATCTGTCTGTGGGGTGCTGACAGTGAGCCCCAGCCTTAGGGTGTTTATAATAATTGTGCTGGGAAAACCAGAACAGGTATGACTGGGAAAGCCTAGTGCAAAATGGGTATGTGTGTGTGAGAGAGAGAAAGAGCGCTGTCCCAGATTTTGAAGTCTGTGATTATAGGATAGCTTTTTATATTAATGTTTGTGTAAATTGTAAATATAGTTTGGTTATGAAATTATAAAGGTAAATGAAATATAATTTATGGTGTGACCTCTATTAGTGATTTCCAGTTTATAAAAGTAAACACCAGTTTTGTTATAATTCATATTTAAGATTTGTTGAAATACCAAGTTACAGAGAGAGAGATCTTCAGTGCGGAGTGCCTTGCTTGGAGCCCTGGTGACTTCCCAGCCTCAGCCTGCTTGACACTGTGGCTGCAACCCTCTCAGCTGCTTTTTGGCAGTCCAGGTTCTGAGACGTGCTAGACCTGGTGCCTCACGCCTGTTTCTTCCTGTAATGTCTGTACTGGTTGATTTGGGTGAGAAGGTGTCACTTTCCTGAGCTCTCTTGCTGCTTCTCTTGTCCTGATTGATTGTTGACTGCCTCAGCCTGTGTATTTCCACATCCTGGGAGAACACCCGCTGTGGTGTCTCCTGCAGTCACCCATGAACTCCATGAGAACAGGTCGGCTCTGCTTGCTCCACAATTGTGTTGGCAGTTTCTGGCATGACACAGGCTGATTAGTCAAAGTTCAGTAAACAGATGTCGAGTGTATTGAGTGACTGGGCGTAAGGACCCCTTCAGCATTCATAGTGACGTGTGTGTGAGCCTCAGCAGCTGAACTGGTTCTCATTGGGTGTTTTGTGTTTTCCTGGAGAGATGTGGACTGCGTTTCAGTGGAAAGAGGAACCTCTGCAGACTCAACCTTCAGGTTAGGGTGGCACTCTGGTCTCCCAGTTTATGGTTGAGGAGAGCTAAACCAGAAGACCTAAACCAGAAGTGATACCAGTGGGTGGGTGACTGTCAGGAGAAACTGGAGGCTCACAGCCAAGCCAAAGGCTTTCCTATTCTCCCTTACTCTTTCCTTGAAACATTGTCAAGAGTTCATGTTCATTTAACCCAGTAATCCCTGCTTGCAAGGGTGTAGGATACATTTCAGTAAATTATATAGTTGAAGGATTTGTCTTTATTTATTTACTTATTGGAAAATCAGATATGCAGAAAGGAAAGACAGGAAGATCTTCTGATGATTCACTCCCCAAGCAGCCGCAATGCTAGGAGTTGGGCCAATCTGAAGCCAGGAGCCCGGAGCCTCTTCCAGTCTCCCATGTGGGTGCAGGGTACCAAGGCTTTGGGCTGAAACTGGATGGGAAGCATGGCCAGCAGAACCTGAACCGGCGCCCATATAGGATCCCAGTGCATGCAAGGCAAGGACTCTAGCTGTTAGGTTACTGCACTGGGCCCAGGATTTGTCTTTATTATTTTTTTTAAGATTTATTTACTTATTTTAAAATTGAAGTTACAGAAAGAGAGGGAGATTTTCTGGTTCACTATCCAGAAGGTTGCCACGGCCAGGGACCAAATCAAAGCCAGGAGCTTTACTTGAGTCTCACACTTGGGTGGTGGGTATCCAAACACTTGAGCTCTCTTCCGCTGCTTTTCTCAGGCAGACCACCAGCAGGGAGGTGAATTAGAAAGTAAAGCAGGGTGCTGAGCAGTAGCCTAGCGGCTAAAGTCCTCTCCTTGAACGGGCCCCGGGATCCCATATTGGCACTGGTTCTAGTCCTGGCAGCTCCACTTCCCATCCAGCTCCCTGCTTATGGCCTGGGAAAGCAGTCGAGGACAGCCCAAAGCTTTGGGACCCTGCACCTGCATGGGAGACCTGGAAGAAGTTTCTGGCTCCTGGCTTTGGATTGGTGCAGTACTGGCTGTTGCATTCACTTGGGGAGTGAATCATTTGACGGAAGATCTTCCTCTCTGTCTCTCCTCCTCTCTGTATATCTGACTTTGCAATAAAAATAAAATAAATCTTTAAAAAAAAGAAAGTAGAGCAGCTGGGGCACAGTCAGTACACATGTCAAGTGCTGACGTCACAGGCAGTGGCTTTACCCGGTGTTCTGCAGTGCTGGCCCTGATTATTTTGTTTTTGACATGCCTTACACAGGTCTTCATTAAAAAATGGCTTTAATTAAAAAAAAGTCTAGGAGTTCAGTAGTTTCATTTCTTGGTAAAAGAAGATTGCTAAAGAACTATTAAAACTTTATTCTAAGTGAAACTGCATGACTAAGTAGTTGAAAACAGACTTAGCAGGTTTGAACAGTCTTACATATTTTTTTTTCTTCCCTTAACCTGTTGCTGATAAGAAAACTGGGTCATCAGTACAGAAAGTATTTCAAAACATGCAGGGATTAATTTTTTGAGTTGCTGATTCACTCATTTCTGTAAAAGTTCTGCAGTTGGCCTGAGGACACTGGGGATTAACTTGGCTGTTTGAGTCGTGTTCTGCTCTTTGAGACAGAATTCAGCTGTTGGTCCAGGTCTCCTATGATGCACTTCAGGGCGATGCTGCAGCCGCCACGGGATGTCACATAGTCCTCCCATGTTCTCTGGGGCAGGTGGTGCCTGGGTGTCGGTGCAAAGACGGCCTCTTGAGCAGCCCTTCAGAACCCTGAGGATGGAGAGAGCTGATGGGGGTTATGCAGATGCTGTGAGAAGCAGGAAGTTGGGAGATGAGAGGAACTACAAGGGTCATCCTTGCACATTATCTCTAATTAAATATGTGTGTTTATATTATTTACATATATTTATATTGTTTATACATATATTTGGCATTAAGAGAGATAATACCTAAAACCAAGTGCACATGTTACTAATTTTTAAACATTTTAAAATATTATCTCAGACTTACAAAAAAAGGGAACTGTATTCTCAAAATAGCAAGACTTCTAGAATGTCATTACTGCTTATTTTAAGTGAGTTATAGGTGCCATCATGGCATTTTTTAGTTATTCAGGAGCTTTTTAAAAATGTAGGCGTGGGAGAATTAGCTTTAGGATCTAGTTTTTAGAATGTGTGTGGCTGTTTTGCTGTTCGTATTGCACTCATTTCATTTCTTGACAGACGATTTCAGCAGTGAGTTTCATAGCTTCAAAGTCATCAATAAGGCTTATGATCAATTATAGTAGTCCACAGTTTCTGTTTGTGAGAACTTTCCAGAACATAAAATACAAAAGTAGGAGTTTTTCCTTAGAAAGGTTAACAAAGTGTAAAACATCTTCATTATCTCCTGTGCTGGAAAAACCGTCCCTGATGTCCACATTTCCAGGCTTTTACATGTGTTCTTCAGTGCTTTTCTTCTGAGATAGTTGAGCACATACACCTCCGGCTCACCCCTAAAGGTTTTCAACCAAGAGACGTGCTTCCTTGGACACATCTGGTTCTTCCTGTTGTTTGTTTCAATATGGTTGAATGCTCATAGCCAGTTTCTGGGTTTTGATTTTTTTCATTTTTTAAAATTCTGATAAAGTACAGGCAAAAGGTAATTTCATATATATAAGAATTATGCAAACTGGTCAAATGAACCCATGGGCTGTGGGGCAAACCCCCATGACAGAGCCTGAGGGTCGTTGACTGATTCCCTTTGTTGACCTGTTTGGATGATGCCAATGTAGGATAGGAAAAATGTGAGAGTTCATGGGAGTCAGAAGTTGAACTGCCCTGTACTTTGATTGTGTATCAGAACTTTGTTTGAAAGGAGTCATTTTATTTTTTAGTTTGTTATTTGAGAGGCAGAAAGGGCGAGACAGAAGTCTTCTGTTTGCTGGTTCACTGCACACCAACTTGGACCAAGCCAGGCTGAAGCCAGGAGCCCAGAAATTAATCTGAGTGGCCCCCGTGGGAAGCAGGAACTTGAGCACTTGAACCATTCACTTGCCACCTCCTGTGGTGCTCATTAGCAGGAAAGCAGAATCCAAAGTAGAGCCAGTACTCACACCCAAGCGGTTGAGTATCAGTTGCCAGTGTCCCATGCAATGTCTTAAGTGTTGCAGCAAATGCCTGTTTGTTTTGAATGGGTCACACAATGTCTGGACTGAAAAATGAGAAGCCTGGAAAGGAAGCGTTCTGGAACCTTCTCCAACATGTCAGTTAGAGATTATTTGCATTTTCTTTCTTTTTTTTTTTTTTTCTCATAGAAACATCTTAAAGCTAAGTGATATTGGGCTATTGAATTGAAACCAAATGCACTTACACTTGGTCCACCTCATTGCTGGCATTTTAGCCATTACCTGGATGAATCATGGGAGGAAACGACTTGGAGGTCAGAAGGATGTTGGGGACCACGTCCTCTTCCCCTGGGGAGCTCAGCATCTGCTGAGCGCTGGAGCCGTGACTTGGTGTCCTAGAATGGGCTGGCCAATGGGCTGAGCAGGGTTTTGCTAGTAGGGTTTTTCCTGTATGTCTTCCTAGCAGGATGTGTTTCCTTTCGTATGAACTATAGAAGTACATCTGCGGCGACCTTTAAACAGATACCTTCTCAACAAACAGGAAAATGTCAGTTTTTTTTTTTTTAATGAAATTGATTGAAGTCAACAAAATAAAGAAAATGTAGCAACATTTACTCAGGTGTTCTGAGTGTTTTATCTTACCTGGTGCCATTACAGTATAAACATCTTACCTACATTTTTTTTTTCCTCCTAACACTCAGCATATTTCTTGTGTAACCTTTGAAATAAATGGCCTGTATTAACTCATTTTTCATGATCTGTGGAGAATTGGTTCTAGAACACTGGTTACCAAAATCATGATTTGCTCAGATCTTTAATATAAAATGGTGGGGTTTTTGAATGTAACCTTCCCATATACTTTAAATCCCCTCTGGATTACTTACAGCATCTGATACAGTGTAAATGCTGTGTGAAAAGTTACAGTGTATCATTTCTAGAATAATGACAGAAAAAGGTCTGTGGGTACAAAGTTCAGATACAAGTTTTTTGTTGCCTTTTTTCAGTCCCCTGGTTGGTTGGAGGCATGCATACAGAACCCACTAATACAGGGTGCTGATTCTATAACTTGAGTGGGCAGTGCTGCAGGAAGCAAACCATTGCACTCTGCTACAGGCTGAGGTTATCAGTTGACTGTAAGAGGAAAATTTATTGTCATTTCCACAAACCTTTTTCTGATGCAAAATAAGTCCTTAAATCATAGAAGTAGACCTTAATATTTGCTAGTTGTTTTAGGCTGGGTATTTACTCAGTATGTGCAGGAAATTTTTTTTTAAAAGATTTTCTGTATGTTTTTATTGGAAAGGCAGATGTACATAGAGGAGAAGAGACAGAGAGGAAGATCTTCCGTCCGATGATTAACTCCCCAAGTGAGCACAACGGACGGCGCTGCGCCGATCCGAAGCCAGGAGCCTGGAGCCTCTTCCAGATGTCTCACACAAAGAAGCTTTGGGCCGTCCTCGACTGCCTTCCCAGGCCACAAGCAGGGAGCTGGATGGGAAGCAGGGCTGCCAGGATTAGAACCGGCCCCCATATGGGATCCTGATGCATTCAAGGCAAGGACTTCAACCGTTAGGCTACGTGCCAGGCCTGAATAATTTTTTTTTTTTTAAAGATTTATTTGCTTTTATTTGAAAGATAGATTTATCAAGATGAGACAGAATAAGTGTGAGATTTTTTTTTCCATCCATTGATTCACTCCTCAGATAGCTGCAACAGCAAGGGCTGAGCCAGTCTGAGAGCCTCTTTTGAGTTTCACGTGGTTGCAGGGTCCCAAGGACTTGGGACATCTTCTTCTCATTTCCCAGGTACATTAGTGGGAAACTGGATTGGAACTGAAACAACCAAGACTTGAACCATTTCCCGTATGGGATGCTGGGACTGCAAGCTGAGGCTGAACCTGTTATGCCACAGTCCTGTCCCCAAGAACTGATATTCTTCAAATGTTCGACAGACTTCAGTGGTGACGGCATCTGGAACTGTGATTTCTTTGTCAGGTGTTGCATTAAATTATAATTTTATGTGTCATTGTCTTCGTTTTCTACATGAAGAAACAGAGGTTCCAAGAGATTAAGGTGTTAGCCAGCAAGTGACAGAGCTGGAGGTGGAATCCAGATTATTTTATGACAATAAAGAGAATGATAAATGTTTTGTCACTTGCGGAGTGATTAGGTTTTTGTTCGGCTACCCAAGGTGCTGTAGCATTCTAATCCCTGCCACCATCCCCATCACTAACTGTTGATTTAGTGATCCCTTGAGCTTTGTATTGGATGCATTGTATCCTTTCCCAGATAGAGGATTTCGCACAGAGCCTGCCCTCCTGAACACTGGCTGGGGCAGCTACAGCTTTGAGACTGGCTCTGCAGCCTCTTCTCTCCATTGCCCATCTCTTTTGTGTGCTTGGAGGGCCGGAGACACTCTGCAGGAAAGCAGCTGTGCCACATGTGGGCAGCTGAACACAGGTCAGGTTTGACCTTGAATGGGAGTGAGTCACACTGTCCCTCAAGCTCCACTTCAGCATGTCTGACTCAGCATAGCATTGTGAAAATGCTGAGCTTTCTCACTCCGTACTCTAAAGCTACCCTTCTGCTCTGATTTTAGCAAAAGAATCTCCATATCTTTGTATCCAGATGTGCTTAGGGTAAAAATGAGTAGTCATTATGCATGGTATAGAAATTACTTTTTATGCTTATTTTTCCTTATTTCTTTATTTTTCTTGGAAAAAAAAAACCTATTTTTATATTGTTTACATAGCTGAGAGGAATTCATGGCCATGTAGGTCTCCAGCAGGGTGGAGAGGATTGGACTATGGAGGAAGGTGTGGGACAAATGTTTCCGTTTTTGTTTCTCTTTTGTCTGTAGGGGAGGGGGGTACCACTCCTTGCCTTCAAGGTACATCAACACCCAGAGATGGCAGACAGTCATTTGATGGTGCCGTAGAGATCCCAGTGTGGGGAAGTTTTCCAAGGGTGTTATTTGAGTGGTTTTGGTAGTTCTGAGATGTCATAGGCTTTTTTGGGCCAGGGTTGAGGAAATATTTCCAGGGTTTATTGACTGACCAGGTTCACCTTAGTGTGTCTACAGGCCCAGGAACGTGATACAAAGCTTGGACAGGAGAGTAGTCCAACTTCTGTTTTCCATCCTCTGATGAGGAACTGCACATTTTCTGTTAGCCTAGATGAGCTGACTGTCATGTCCCCCATCTGCATCTGGGAATGCTGTCCACTGCACAGGCATCAGTCACCTATGAGGCCTAGCCCTGACATACACATGCCAAAGTCGGACCAGATTTATTGTGAGTCATAGGGGACCCCAATTACTGAAGCTCTCGCTGTTCCCTGCCAGGGCCTGCTTTAGCAGGAAGCTGGCATCAGGAACTGGAACACAAAGTCAAACCAAGGTGCTTCAGTATGGGACATGGGTTAAATGTCCATTCACCTTGAAGACTGAGGTGGTGGCCACTGCATGATGCCTGTCTGAGTGGGGGAATTTATGGAGGGCAGTGAGGGTGAGCACTACTCTCTGGGGAGCAAGGAAGAACGGGGGCTGGATGGAGATGGTCAGTGTGTACCTGCTCACACCCATGGCTCACTTGTGATGCTTTGGTGTTTATACTTATATTTCTTCACTGTCATTTTATTAGGATTTCAGCAAGGAGTAGCCGTGAATGCCATTTATTTTTATGTGTTTTGTGAGCTATAGTTTCATGTCCTTTACCTAATTTTAGATAATGTGAATTTGTCAGAATTTTTTGATATGAGAAGTCTGAAGTCTTCAACAAGAGTTTTCCATTTTCCTCCATGTTAGCTTATTCTTGACACACTTGCAGGAGGATGTAGGTGGATTCCAGCTTCTGGATTCCACCTTGTGTTTGTTAAGGGAAGTGATTCCTGAGAGTGACTGGCTGTTCCTTGGCTTTTTGGATGTGCTTTTTGTTTGTTTCCACTACCTTGTGGAGCTGACTTATCTGAGTCGTGCTTGAGCAGGTGCATGCCATTTTGCAAGCGAAGGGTCATGACAAAGTGTGAGAGGACCATTTGCCATCTCCTGCAGCAAATGCTCAGTTGCATGGACCCGCTTGTCAGCTGAAGAGGTCTGCCAGCAGCTGGGCTGAGGAGCACGGACATCCAGTGGCCTGCCAAGTCTGTTGCCTGAGCCCAGCCAGATGCCCTGTCCTTGGAGAGGGGCCGCTTTTGCACATGCCTTGCAAGAGTGCAAGGAGGAGGAGCAGTGGGCCCAGGAACATGACTTAGGGAATCAGAGGAAAGAAATTAGTAATGCCGGGCCCGGTGGTGTGGAGGCTAAAGTCCTCGCCTTGAACGCCCCGGGATCCCATATGGGCGCTGGTTGTAATCACGGCAGCTCCACTTCCCATCCAGCTCCCTGCTTGTGGCCTGGGAAAGCAGTCAAAGACAACCCAATGCTTTGGGACCCTGCACCCGCGTGGGAGACCCGGAAGAGGTTCCTGGTTCCTGGCTCAGGATCGGCGCAGCACCGGCCCGTTGCGGCTCACTTGGGGAGTGAATCATCGGACGGAAGATCTTCCTCTCTGTCTCTCCTCTATGTATATCTGACTTTGTAATAAAAATAAAATAATAAAGAAAAAGAAAAAAAAGAAATTAGTAATGGCTCACCTGGCACAAGTGGACAGGTGGTAGGTAGCCCTCCTCTGTACATGGTGAACTTATTTTTAGTTTGCATTTTGGAAGTTTGGCCATGTCACATTCCCTCTTGGGTTATATGCAGGCTTCTTCTATCCTAACCGACAGGAACAGAATGACCTGCGGTAGCAGGTAGTTGAATTACATTGGGTGCAGTCTAAGACACAACAATCAGATGGTGGTGATACTAAAGCACAGAGCTTTCAGTTCCCTTGTCTGGGACAGCCCAGTGGAATTTGAAGTCTGATAGGAGCCAGGAGGAAGCTCAGGAACCTAGCTCTGTGCCACACCCCATCTCCCTAGATTCCCTGGTTTACTCAGGGAGTACCTGTGGTGAATGATCAACTCCAGTGTGAAACCTCATCATGGTTTCATTTCCCCTCCAGCAGAGTTCCTGAACTTTTCCGTTCTTCTGTCCAACTGTTACTCACACCGGCTCAGTGTCACAGCTTCCTAGCCCAGTGCCTGATTCCTTCCTGCTTTGTCCAGTGTGCTACTGCCATGGCTTACTGTCATCCTAAACCTCACTTGTCTTGGATTACATTGCTTCGCATTTAGATACTTGCTCCTCTTTTCCAAGATGTGGCTGTCGACTCACTCAGCTGCTTTCAATGGACTTTTTCTGTTTCTTAGCACTGTGTCATTTAGCACTGGGCAGTCTGGTCACTGAGCTGCTCCACTTGTTAAGCCCATTTTGGAGGTTGGAAGGCACTGAGGAGAAGGCTGGTTGATTGCCGGTGATTTGAATTCCTTACTGTGCATAGCTGGACTTGGGGAAGCACTCTGGTGAGTGGGCACAGTTCTCATCTGAGTGCCAATGTGTGGGAAAAATGTGGAAAAACTGAAAAATTACCTTGGCAGGCTGAGAAAAAAGCCACAAAATTAGAACTAGTTTGTGGGCTTCATGTCTACCAGGAGACTTTCTAGCTGCTGTTCTCATCTGCCATGGGGCAAGGTTGGAGTGGATTGTCTGTCAGTTCCTGTCAATTCCTGTTCAACCTTGAAAGGCCGGTTCTCTCCTTCATTCGTCGCCTTTGTGTTTCTCTGAAGGTTAAACTTGCTGAGCTGCCCCGGCTCTTGAATTGGGAACCTTTCTCTGTACTGCTTTCCTTGACGCACTCTGCATTTTTCCCTTGGTACGTGCTGCTGAAGGAAATTTGGATTTGCAATTTGGCCACATTTTAGGAGCGCAGACAGAAGGCCAGGCCATTCTGTTTTTCCTCCTTGGAACTTTTCAGTTTGGTGTATAACTCTAACGTGTTTTTCGCTTTCCTTCTGCAGACACAATGAGGCGAGTAGTACGACAGAGCAAGTTTCGGCATGTGTTTGGACAAGCGGTGAAAAATGACCAGTGTTACGATGACATCCGGGTTTCTCGAGTGACCTGGGATAGTTCTTTTTGTGCTGTCAATCCCAGATTTGTTGCCATAATCATAGAAGCGAGTGGAGGTGGAGCCTTCCTTGTGCTGCCTTTGCACAAGGTAAGTGATTTGACCTTCATTCTGTTAGACACCCTCTGGTGATCTCCTTACTCTATCTATCATAGGTTGACAGTTCACTGAGACTCAGGTGTTTGCTGAGACCATTCGACTCTGGAACAGAGGTGAAGTTCCCCATGCCTGACTAACCACCTCAGTTTTTCTCTTAACAGAGAACCATGATACAGAGTGATGCCCTCTGTTCTGGCTATACCCTCTATGGATGAGAAAGAGGATCTGATGCCGTGAACTGGTTGGCAATCATCTACTTCCCATGGAATTCATTCTATGTATATATAAGTGCGTGTGTGTGTGTATGCATTGTGTATTATAAATATATTTCTTTATATATACAAAAGCTTTATTTAATTGAAAGACAGATTTACAGAGAGAGGGTCTTCCCTCCACTGGTTCACTTTTTTTTTCAATAAAGTAATTTTTTTTTTTTAAGATTTATTTTAATTGCGAAGTCAGATATAGAGAGAGGAGGAGAGACAGGAAGATCTTCCGTTCAATAATTCACTCCCCAAGCAGCCGCAATGGCTGGAGCTGCGCTGATCCGAAACCAGGAGCCCAGAACCTCTTACGGGTCTACCACACAGGTACAGGGTCCCAAGACTTTGGGCCATCCTCGACTGCTTTTCCAGACCGCAACCAGGGAGCTGGATGGGAAACGGGGCTGCCAGGATTAGAACTGGCGCCCATATGGGATTGCGATGCATTCAAGGTGAGGATTTTAGCTGCTAGGCCACAGCGCTAGACCCTCACTTTTTTTTAAAATTTATTTTGATTGGAAAATCAGGTTTACAGAGAGGAGGAGAGACAGAGAAGATCTTTCATCCACTGGTTCATTCCTCAAGTGGCTACAATGGCTGGAACTGAGCTGATCTGAAGCCAGGAACCAGGAGCCTCTTCTGGGTCTCCCACGTGGGTGCAGGACTCACAGATCTGGGTTATCCTCTGCTTTCTTTCCAGGCTGCAAGAGATTATTGGATCATGAATGGAACAGCTGGAGTATAAACTGGCGCCCATATGGGGATGCTGGCACCACCGAGTGGTAGATTAGCCTGCTGAACGTAGCACTGGCCCATAAGCAGGTATATTTGTAAATGGGTAGAAAATTTTGATAGTGTTTCCATCTTTTGAAATTATGAGGACCCAGACTTTTTGGTTATTTGAAGAGTAAATGGAAAAAGAGCTCAAGTAAATGCTCCAAAGCAATATAGAATTCTGGATAGTTCTAAATTTTGCCATAGGATTTAAACAGGTTAAAACATGGTAAAGGCTCTTTACTGAGAGTGATTCTGTGTATACTTTAACGTGAGTGAATTTCCTAGTCCTCTTATTTATCCTCCTTGGAGTCCTCAAGGTGGGAGATAAGATAGGAATTTTGTGTATTTGCTGACCATTCAGATAGAAATCTATACTTAGTTTATAAGCAAGTCTCAGAATTATAAATGATAAGGGAAGAATAACGTTTTGAAGGCCGCAATTGTGATATATCAGGTAAAGCTGTCACCTGCAATGCTGGCATTCCATGTGGATGCTTGTTCAAGTCCTGCCTGTTCTGCTTGTGATGCAGCTGCTTGCTGATAGCATGAAAAAAGCCAGTGGAAGATGGCCCAAGTGTTCAAGTCCTTGCCACACATGTTGGAGATGAGTGCCTGGCCCAGAGCTAACTGCCTTCTGGAGAGTAAATCAGAGGATGGAGGATCTTTCTCTCTCTGTGTGTGTCACTCTGCTTTTCAGCCTTTCAGAATAATTTTTTTCTTTTCTTTCTTCTTTTTTTTTTTTTTAAGGTAAGCTCTGACAAGAACCTAGAAAGTACTGTCTTCTAGTTGGCCTTTAAGAGAGGATGAGGCTGTGTTCCCGAGCTCCACACCAGGGATCAATGCTGGGCCACAGGTAGCCGTCTGTGCTCTGCTGGGATGGGGCGTGGACTGCCTGCAGCTGAGCCATGTGTGTGAGCAGGGCTTTCTTCACTGTGGCCCCTGGGGTTCTGAAAGTGGTTGCAGGAAAGGCACTTTCTGTCAAAGTGTTGTTTCCTGTTGTTTTTTTCCCCAACAGTTAGAAAAGCTCCCAATTTTATTATACCTTCTCTTAGGAATGCAAACTTTTTTTTTTTTTTTTTTAGTTTTGAGGACTTGTTTATTTGTTATTTACCTATTTGAAGTGAGAGAAGGTGACAGAGTGACAGCAGGGAGAGACAGAGAGATTCCTCTATCTACTGGTTTACTCCCCAAATGAACAAAACAGCCAGTACTGGTCCAGGTTGAAGCCAAAAGCCAGAAACTCTATCCTAGTCTCTCTCCTCTCTTCCGCTGATTTCCCAGGCAAGTTGGCAGGAAGCTGGATCACAAGTGCAGCAGCGGAGACTCAAACCAGAGCTCTGGCGTGGAAGCCGGTGTTGCTGGTGCAGCTTCAGCTTAAGTTACTGTGCCACAATACCAGCTCCCCAACTTGCTTTATTTTAATGTTTGATTTTTTACTTCAGTTGCTGGGTTAAAGTGCTGTTACATAGAACAGATTTCACATGTATTTTCAACTATATCTTCTTGTTAGTAAAGAAGAATCTTTTTCATTACATTACAAAATGTTGTCTTCTGGCACTGGTGTGGTAGTGTGGGATAATCTTCCACCTGTGGTGCCAGCATCCCATATAAGTACCGACTGAAGTCCCAGTTGTTCTGCTTCTGATTCATGCTCTCTGCTAGTGACCTGAGACAGCAGTGAGAGATGGCTTAAAGCTCAAGTGCCTTGCTCCCACATAGGAAACCCAGGAGAAGCTTTTGGCTCCTGGCTTTATACTGGCCCAGTTCTGGTGGTGGTGGCCAGCTGGGGAGTGTGCCAGCAAATGGAAGATCCCTCTCCCCCTCTCTCACTGTAATTCTTTCAAGTTAAATAAATAAGTCACAGAAACTCCCCAAAATACTTAAAGATGTTATTTTTCTAGTGAGATGTTTCAATCTCTGTTAAAGAAAATTGCTGTTGATAATTGTACGTACTTGGTTGGAGAGTAGAGGTTAGAACTTAATTCTAGTTGCTTTTGGTTTCCATAGTGTTGAGTTGATTCTCTCACTAGACGTGAGGAACGTTTAGAGACCTGTTTGCTGGGGTTTTGTGTCGGTGGCTGCTGAGACTCCACAGCCGTGTCAGCCCAGACCAGACACTGGCGTACCAGTGTGTTTGGAGGTTGAGTTTTTATTTCCCCTTTTTTAGACAGAGCTTTTTTTCCTTTTTTTTTTCCTTCAAAGCAATGGAACAAACCAATTAAGAAACCCAAAATACACTTTTGAGGGCTAATCTTCCACTGAGTTCAGATAGTTCTGAATAACTTTCATGTCCACAAAAGGCTGTGAGTCTGTCTTTGCTAGGCAAACTATGGGAAACTGGGTTTAACTCATACCATTTAAGGGAGACTGTATGCAGTTCCTAAACTAACTGGATCTTGTGATTTGGTTTTCATTTGGATTAAATGGCCTAAACTTAACAAATACTAGAATAGTATTTTGTTCTAGCAGCATTACTGAAATTAGGACCTCATAATAACTTGCTATTAAAGTTACTGTGTTTAGATGAATTGTTGCTTTTTGCAGAAATCTTTAGAGTCTCTCTTTCCCAGGCTATAATCCTGATTTTGCAGCTGTGTCCTTCAAAATTAATTTGCTCTGGAGGAGATGATACATGTGTAAATTAAGCCCAGGGCAGCCATCGGAACCAAGGTTGATAGTTGTGTTATTGGCCTCTGATGGATAGGTTCCCATGTAGTGTGAGACTCATAGATTAAATTGTGTATGTGTTTAATCCTTGATGTCAGTATGGCATAAAACGACCTGGACATTGAGGCTCTTTGGCATTGAGTGGTCTGTGTTCCTGGCTTATGGTGGGACATGCGTATGTCACTGTCCTTCTGCTCCTGCATTTTTCTGCACTAATGGAGGACTATGCTATATAAAAATGATTTTCTGGGTGTGTTATTCTAGGTCATTTTAGTAGTGCATCTCATCTCCTGGTTGCTGTCAATAATATCATGCAGTTAATTTGGTGCCCAAAATTCAGCAAAGCAAATTGTGTAGCTTCCGTTGTTTCTCTTCTCGAGCCAATGGAATAGCAGATGCAGCTTTTCCTCATGGCCAGGGCTGAGCCCAGGCACTTTCTTGATGGCTTCTTAAGTTCTAGTTGAAGATGCGAGGTATTGGCTTTTAGATAATCATGATGTCTTTCAGGTTGTCAGGTCTCCCACACTTCTGTCTGATTTTAGGGGTCACTGACCCTCCAGCTAGCTCCATGTAGTTCTGGTGTACTCAGGAATGGTAGAATGAAGATTGTTAATTTTGCATTTTATTGATGGAATTTGATTGTGCAGAGAAGGCTAATCCGCGTGGTCCTGTGCTTGGGTGATGCGCTAGTGTGATCCTCTGTGAGCTGAGCGCTTGCTGAGGGCCAGCAGCTCTGCCTCCAGGACACTCCTTGCCTCCAGCTTGGGTTGGGTGTTAGGTTTCTAATCCCTTCCAGAAAGCCTTGTACCAGATTGTTGGTAGTGAACTGTTGGCCTCTCTTTAGAAGTGTGGCCTTCATGACGACATGGGAAGGGGACCCCAGAACATGATGTACCTATTAATCCTAACACAGTGTTTTGCCTGGGGAAAAAAAAAGATTCCCACATTGTCAGTGTCTTGGCAACAGCAAGACAGTTTTCTAATGATGTGTTGCTTTAGTTTAAAAACAAAATCCAGATCCTGAAATGTGGTGGGAAGTTATGCTTAAGATCCAGATAGCAGCTGATGGTGTGCACTAGAGGTGTTTCAAGTGCTTGCTGATGGCAGGCTGGGATTTTTCCCAACATGAACTTGCAGGAGATGGGTGTGGTTTTTAGTAACTGTCAGGGGTTCTGACAACCCCTGTTTCATTTCAGTTATACAGACAAGCAAGTGGGTTTTGAATGATGCTTTGGTGCTCTCTGATCTTAAAATTACTTGGGACCCTTCTGAAATACTCAATGTAAATGCATGGCTTTCCATGAATTTCTGTTGAAAGCTAGTTAGTATCACCAATAAACAGAGCTTATTATAGCAACCTCCTGAGGCTTGTGATTAGATTCTGGGAGAATATAAAAAAGTAAAAGTTAAGGCGTTGTTTCCATCTTCCAGGACTTAAATCTAAAATTGAAAAAGTAGGGCCCAGTGCCGTAGCCTAGCAGCTAAGGTCCTTGTCCTGAACGCACCGGGATCCCATATGGGCGCCGATTCTGGTCCCGGCAGCTCCACTTCCCATCCAGCTCCCTGCTTATGGCCTGGGAAAGCAGTCAAGGACAGCCCAAAGCCTTGGGACCCTGCACCCGCGTGGGAGACTTGGAGGAGTTTCCTGGCTCCTGGCTTTAGATCGGCTCAGCACCGGCCGTTGCGCTTACTTGGGGAGTGAGTCATCAGATGGAAGATCTTCCTCTCTGTCTCTTCTCCTCTCTGTATATCTGTCTTTGCAATAAAAATAAATAAATCTTTAAAAAAAAAAGACATTAGCACAAAGGAAGTGCTTTAAAAAATAAAAATAAAATGGAAAAAGTAATCATGAAATCACACAACATTTCTGCATGCTCACAGATAAGCACATGCATGCAGCACATGGAGCCAGAAGCACACTTAAGAATCTAATCTTCTTTTTCTTTTTTTTTTTAAAGATTTAATTATTTTTATTGCAAAGCCAGATGTACAGAGAGGAGGAGAGACAGAGAGGAAGATCCTCCATCCGATGATTCACGCCCCAAGTGAGCGCAGTGGTTGGTGCTGCGCCAATCCAAAGCTGGGAACCAGGAACTTCTTTCCGGGTCTCCCACGCGGGTGCAGGGTCCCAAGGCTTTGGGCCGTCCTTGACTGCTTTCCCAGGCCACAAGCAGGGAGCTGGATGGGAAGTGGAGCTGCCGGGATTAGTACCGCCCCCATATGGGATCCTGGTGTGTTCAAGGTGAGGACTTGTAGCCGCTAGGCTACGCCGCCGGGCCCAAGAATCTAATCTTCAACCTTAGTGCTGGCATTCTGTATGGGCACTGGTTCGTGCCTTGGCTGTTTCACTTTCCATCCAGCTCCCTGCTTATAGCCTGGGAGGACAACGGAAGATGGCCCAAAGCGCTGGGACCCTGCACCCAAGTGGGAGTCCAGAAGCTCCAGGCTCCAAGTTTTGGCTTTGGCGTTGTGGCCACTTGGGGAGTGAACCAGTGGACAGAAGATCTTTGTCTCTCCTTCTCTCTGCAAATCTGCCTTCCCAATTAAAAAAATAAATAAAAAAAAAACCAAACAAGTGAATGAATGAATGAATGCTGATTGTAAGCGTGGGTGGGTTAAGTATTCTCAGAGATCAGTGCTGCGGGAAACACCCAGGTGGGGATGATGAGTGCATGTGGCTCCCCATCTCTTGTAATGCTTCCTCAAGCTGTGGCACGCCACTGTGCTGTGACTCTGCAAGGTGTGGTGTCTGAGCTGACCTGTTCTCATCTTTCAGAGGATGAATAATGAATCGCAGTCTTGCTGAACACAGGTTGGCTGTAAAGGGGTCCGTTTATTTACTGAACACAGCTTCATGAGCAGCCTTGTCACCATCACAGAGGTCCTTAGCCTCTTTTTTTTTTTTTTTCATTTTAAAATTTTTTCAAAATGCTTTCATTCTGTTAACTTTATTTTTAATGAAGAAAAATATGTACTAAATTCATAAATTGCCTTTTTAATAAATTTTAAAATGAGAGTATAACAATTAGTAGGTTCTATCTAATAATGAAATTCTGTACCATAAATGGCAGTGTATGTCTTGGAAAAACCAGAAGTGAATAGGCTGAAATATCAATCCATTTTTCTATTTTTGTGCAGTTGATTATCTTATGTGCTTGAATCTCATATTTAAATTAGGATATTGTTTTGTCATGCAACACCTAACTCTATCTATATGTAGCAAAAGTTCAATCGATTTTGGTTGTTATTTATATTCCTATGGAAAAAATAGAAATAAATGAATGACTGCAACAGAAAAAAGTATAAAAATAAAATAACTCCCTACTGTGATCATAGACCATAACCTAAGGTGAGTTAGTTCCTAAGGACTATATAAATCTATTTGCTAGTTTCCTGATGTCAAAGTAAAAGAGAAAGCTAATTATATATTAATGTCAATATTAAATTTTGTTCACCACAGATAAAAGAACACAGAAAAAAATAATCATTTTTTGGATTAAAGTGAATTTCTATAAACTTTTTCAAATCATTTTTATTATTTTTCATGGGACAGTTTTGTAGATATAGGCATTGCCCCTTAACCTCCCTTTTTCCCATCCGATTTTACTCTCCACCACTTTGGCAATATTTTACAATAATATTCTTTCTTAGTAATAGTTACAAGTTTATATTCTTCTACTAAAATGTGTCATGGCATTCCCATCCAGCTCCCTGCTTGTGGCCTGAGAAAGCAGTTGAGGACTGCCCATAGCCTTCTTGTGTGGGAGACTTGGAAGAAGGTGGTGGCTCCTGGCTTCCAATTGACTCAGCCTTGGCTGGTACTGATGGAAGATCTTTGTATCTCCTTCTCTCTGTAAATCTGACTTTACAGAAAAAATAAATAAATCTTTCAAAAAAGAAAAAAAGCTGGGTGCTGTGGACACAGCTAATGGCCATCACCAGCTTCTCTCCAGGGCATTCATTAGCAGAAAGCTGGAGTCAACAGCAGAATCAGCTCTTGAATCCAGTGTCAATGCAAGCGTTCTGCATGGCATAATCATCATGTGTTAACAATTTTGATAACTATTTAGTTTTAATCACTTAAGGCCCCAACATGAAAATACTTAGACTCAGTTCAATATAGGAAAAGATTTTGTGGTGGAAACAAAAATGATAACTGTTCAGTAAATCATGCTTAGATGTATATGTCTGATTATTAAACTGTGGTTAAAAACAAGAACTAAATAAAATAATATAAAAATCTTCCTATAGAAAAACATGAGACATCTAACAACTCTCCATTTCAGAACCAACCAATGAAGTTGGTTAAATTTCTTTCTCTCTTCAGCTCCTTCTCTCCCCCCCAGTTTCTCTGCCTTTTGAATAAGTAACAAATAAATTAAAAAAAAAAAAAGAAACACCTAATACATGATATCATTGTAAGTAAGATCAAAAGATACACAGGGGTCACTTCTTTATTACTGTGTTAAGAAACATGAACCTGTCCCATAAATAATATGTATTCAATAGATGGCTTCACACCAAGGAAATATGCTAGAATTTTAGATAAATCCCTGGTTAAAGACTGGAGAATAGATTAAAGAGAGAAAGCACTTAAGTTTCACTGCTGTGGGAGTGTTCCAAAAAGATAAGAGTTTAAACTCGGAAGGTAGTCATGAACGTAGAACAAGATCATCTTCTGAAAAACATTTAAATCAAGCTGCAATTACTATATACTCACCGAGTATATAGTATATACTGAATTAATGGAGCATACTTCAGAAGGTAATTAGTGTTGCGAAGAACAGTGACACCATCAGATTGGTGTCATGTAAGTCCCTTCATTTGACGATTCTGTGGTCAACTAAAGTGGCTGGGTTTATTGCCTTTGGGCCTAGTGATTATTAACTCTAAACAAATTTTGGGGGGGGTCCTTAGCCTCTCGTGTATTCTACCATGTTGACATGAATAAGCCTGTTCTTTGTGGAGTAAGCACACTTGGGATTTGGGGTGGAGCTATCTCTTCCCTGTTGTGAACTGGGGAGGCCCATAGCTTGGTTCTGGTTAGGTTAGGCACGTAATCTTGGGCTCACAGTGAACCTGTAAATCCTGCCTTACACGGAGGGATGGAAGGAGTTGGTTAGAATCACATGCTGTTATTGCTCGGATGGAGGAGCCATCAGCTTGATGCTCGTGCCTTTCCTTGGCTGCCTGCTGCTTGCTTCGCTTAACTGTTCTGGTAGTGGCAATGGCTTGCTTCTTTCTTTCGGCTGCCTTGAGAGGCTTTGCTCTGGCACTTGATGAATGCGTGTGGCCATGTTAACCTTTTGGATCATTGTCTCTGCCCTTCTCCTCCTCTCTTTATAGCCATGCAGTTCTTTCTTTAGGAAGTGCTATTTGGAATCTTCCATTGTTGACGTTCGTGAACTCGCTTTTAAACTCATTTTTCAGTCTTTTTCCATTGGTGAGAAAGTTTGGCCCTGTGGACCATCATCAGCATGACTGTTTTCTAAATTCTCCCATTGATGGTACATTGCTGGTGCCTCCTAGACGCGTAGGAGAGAACATAATTCATTACATGTAAAACTTACCCTAAGACATTAGGCCTTCAGCCTCACAGAATCTGGTGACAAGGGCTGCTGTAGCGTGTTTCTGATATCTTGATTCAGTTGAGTTACTGTTCTGAGTGCCTCATGCGGGCACTTGGTGGTCTCCGTGCTCTGTCCTCAGCGCAGCTGTTCTTTGGATTTCTCTTTTCCGCTTGGCTCAACCTCTTGTGCCACAGGTTATCACATCACAGTGTAATTGTTTTCTGATCCAAACTGGCCCATTACTATTATTATTATTATTTAGTATCCTTTGTAGGCAGGTTTGGAAGAGGCATATTCTTTTTTTAAAAAGTATATATATATATCTATGTATATATGTGTGTGTATACATATCTATGTATATATGTGTGTGTATACATATATATGTATATATGTGTGTGTATACATATATATGTATATATATGTGTGTATACATATATATATGTGTGTGTACATATATATGTATATATATGTGTGTATATACATATATATTAAAGATTTATTTATTTTTCTTGGAAAGGCAGATATATAGAGAGAAGGATCTTCCATCTCATGGATCACTCCCCAAGCGACCTCAGCAGCTAGAGCTGAGCCAATCCGAAGCCAGGAGCCAGGAGCTTCCTCCGGGTCTCCCGCGTGGGTGCAGGGTCCCAAAGCTTTGGGCTGTCCTCCACTGCATTCCCAGCTAGATGGGAAGTAGGGCTGCCGGGATTAGAACTGGTGCCCATATGGGATCCCGGCGCGTTCAAGGTGAGGAATTTATCAGCTACGCTGGCTTCAAACTTGGTCTCTTTTGGAGCTGGCATGTTGTGAGAACACTCAAACAGCTCTGTGGCAAGTTTCCAGGGCCCTCTGCCAACAACCAGCACCCATATGAGTGTTCAGTCTTGGAAAAATAAGTAGATTCTGCAGACCTGCTTGAACCTGCCACAACTCTGGCTAAAAACCATGACTCATGAGAGACCCTGGGCTAGAACCACACAGATACACCTCAGAAACTGTGGGATAGTAAGGGTTTACTGTTTTAAGTAGCTGGATTTTAGGGTAGCCTATTAAACAGCAACTGATAATTAATACATGTATTCTCAAACTATAGTACTTGACTTCTGTTTGTTTTTTTTTTTAAGATGTGTTTTATTTTTATTGTTAAATTAAATTTACAGCGAGAAAGATTTTCCATTTGCTGCTTCATTCCCCAACTGGCTGTAGCAGCCAGAACTGAGCCAGTCCAAAGCCAGGAGTTGCTTCTTAGTCTCCCAAGCCAGCACAGAGTCCCAAGGCTTTGGGCCGTCCTCTACTGCTTTCCCAGGCCACAAGCAGGGAGCTGGATGGGAAGTGGAACAACTAGGACATGAACTGGCACCATATGGGATCCCAGCACATTCAAGGAGAGGATTTAGCTACTAAGCCATCGTGCCATGCCCGTTGACTTCTGTTTCTGTTTTCTGTGTTTATAAATTGTTTATTTGAAAGGCAGAGTTACAGAGAGAGAAAAGATAGAATATTTCCATCCCCTGACTCATTCCTGAATGACCACACTTGTAGGGGTTTGTCCAGACCAGGAGTCTCATCTGGGCCTCTCAGCCATCTCCCACTGCTTCCTCAGACATATTATCAGAGAGCTGGATTGGAAGTAGTGCGTCTGAGGCTTTCCAGTTCTTGAGGGGACACTTTACGTGCTGTGCTGCACTGCTAGCCCTGTGTTGGAGGGACAGCTTTACTGCACTGCCCAGTGCTTGACTTTTATGTTAGTGTACTCAGCTCATCTGTAGATCATTAAAAGTGGCCAGCAGGTCCGGCACAGTAGCCTAGTGACTAAAGTTCTCGCCTTGCATGCACCAGGATCCTATATGGGCGCCAGTTCTAATCTCGGCTGCCCCACTTCTCATCCAGCTCCCTGCCTGTGCCTTGGGAAAGCAATGGAGGACGGCTCAAAGCCTTGAAACCCTGCACCCATGTGGGAAACCTGAAAGCTCCAGGTGCCTGGTTTTCAATTGGCTCAGCGCTGGCTGTTGTGGCCACCTGGGGAATAAATCATCAAACGGAAGATTTTCATCTCTCTGTATATCTGACTACTGTATATCTGACTCTCTGTATATCTGACTTCCCAATAAAATAAATAAATCTTTTTTAAAATGACCTTCATATTGGGCATAAAAAAGATTTGTTTATTTACTTGTTTATTTGAAAGTTACAGAGACGGAGAGACAATGGGCCATCTTCTGTTCCTTTCCCAAGCACATTAGCAGGGAACTGGATGGCAGGTGGAGCACCAAGTCCCCATATAGTATGCTGGCATTGCAAGCAATGAATTTTAACCCATTATGCTACTATGCTGGACTACCCCCTCCCCCAATCAGGTAGTTTGGAGCATTATCTTGCTACGTCCCCTTTAAAAATATCTATACAGATAAGTATGTTCTTCTGTCCGAAATGAGTATTTGCAGGATTCTGTACTAGTAGCAAGAGAAGGTTAACTATCAAGATTTCATTATACTGTGTCATGACACATTCATACAGCCAAAAAAAAATGTGTTAAATAATCATAGTTATTATCTATGTTTAACTTCAATTATGTTACTGGTTTTAAGGAAAAGTCTGGAATGTTATATCGCTGGGAGCAAAGGCAGTTTTTCTTTATAATTGCCTGTGCTTGGCGGATATTTGGCAAGTATTTGAGTTGCTGAATGGGACACCTGTATCCCAAATTGGAGTGCCTATATTTCCAGGTCCAGGCTTCAAGCTCGGCCTGACTCAGCCCTGCCTGTTTGTAGATGTTTTGGAAGTGAACCAGAGGATGAAAGATCTTTGACTGTATCTTTGTTTTCCAAATAAATAGCAAAACATTTTATAATTACTTACACTTTTTTTGAGATATTTTATAATTAGTATAGATAGATTTTTTTGAGGTATTTGAGTGCCTGCTGTGTGCCAGGACCTGTGTTGCGTTCTTGGCTTACAGAATGCCTTCAGGACAGCTGCCCTTGGTTTTTCCAACAAGGAGCTTCAAGTGTGCGAGTCCTGCTGTGATACAGCCGTTAGGAGGCCAGTGCTCCTTGGAGTCTGAAGGCCAGGGTGCCACCAGAGGAGATTCTGCTTTCAGGCTTCTCCTGTCTGTGGGAACTAGACAGGCAACAGAGGAGAAGCCCGCCCACCCCAGGGAGTTAGAAGAAGCTCTCTGTCCTCATGGAGGGTGAGGGCATGCCAGCATTCCTCTTCCAGATGCTGGGATCTCTGGGAGCTCAGGTGAACTTGTGTGGCATCGAGAAGTAAGATGTATAATTGGAGGAAATAAAAAAATCATTCTTCCATCCTGTCAGCTAACATTATGAGTCAAGGGGAACTGAAGGATAGCTTTTTGATAGAAAATTACACATTTCCTGGTCTTCCAGCCCCCCCTTCACTTCTGGTGGGAATTATGCAGAATTGGTATTTTCCTTAATTGTTACATGGGGAAGAACCAGAATAGGCGCTGCTGGGCTCTCCAGGGTCACTATTACAGATGGATGGCGTCATCCTCAGAAGTGGTGGCTTCTGTCATGGTCCCCAGACCAACATCAGCATCAGCCTGTGTTGTCAGGGCCCCTGTGTGAACAGGGTCTCAGCTTCGATGGCGGGCCACTGGAAACACAGATGGAACTATGGAGGCTATTGTGAGTTAGATTTTGGGTCTGTGAGCCTTTGTTCGATTCATACAGGAAAATTTTTTTTTAACTTTTGTGTTCTACTAAACACAGTTGTGAGGGATTTATTTATTTAATAGAAACTGTGATCCAATTGACACTTATTTTATTTATTTATTTATTTATTTATTTATTTATTTATTGCATTCTTTATCTGGGCTGAAAGCTTAGGACCCAAAACAGTAGCCTGTCAGAGCTTCGGTTTTGTCAGCTTGGAGAATTGTCTGAAGGTTGGGAAAGCACATGGTATGTAGGGTGCTTGGGGAAGACACAGTGGCAGCGACACAGCATTGTGGCAGATCACACTGACCGAGGGCTCCCTCTAAGTGCCAGACGCCAGGCCGATAAGTGCCTTCTTTCATGGACAAGTTCAAAGCCAACGGCAGTCTCCTAATGGTGCTTTTCTGTGAGATTTGTGCTTCCTGCCAGCACCTGCTGGATTTGCATTGGCTGCAACGCTGCCTCAATGTAGACTGCTGACAGGCGGTTTCCATTTCTGCAAACAGCAGTGCTGTGTTTGGGACAAATGTGGCGGTGGCGGTAGCCTTGTGTGCAGATGCGGGCATTTGGCACTCAGTAGCTCTGGGTGTTGTGGGCAGAAGATTTTCTGGGTGCCAGTTGTAGGATGCCTGCTCCCTGCCTCCTAAAATAGATTCTGTCTGATGCCCAGAGCTCTTTAAATTGTGAAGTGTATGGGACCCTGAAAGGCTGGGCGAGGGGGAAGGCACCAGCTGCAGAACAATGACTTCCCAATTAATGTCGCGATCTGCCAGCCACACGAGCACTCCGTGGCCTCATTACCACATGAAGTGCCCCAGCAGGCCTTTGCTTCTCTCCCTGGTGATTGTGTTTTCCAGGGGGAAGGGACACGCCCTATTCACCCCCCAGTTAACAATGGAGCACAGAGTCCTGGCAGAAGAAACCTCAGTGTGCCCTGGGGCTATTTTTGATGACAGTGAGTGGCTGTGACTCAGAGGGAGTGTGCCCTGGCAGATGAGGGCTCTGCTCACCGTGCCCGCCCCTCCTCCCCGCTGGAGATGAGCAGGCTGCCTGTCCCTTTGTGCGCTCCCTCGCCAGCTTCTCCTGCTGCTGCAGTTCACTGATATGTCCACAACAGCCGGCCTGCAGGCCTGACAGGGCCGACAGTGGTTTTTACCATATATGGCCATCAGAGCTCTGTGGCTGTCAGCCGGCCAGGATAATTTCCTTCCTTTGCTTTGATTGGCTGCATAGCGGCTGGAGAGAATGGTGGGATCTGGGAGTGTGGTGTAGAGAAGCCACCGAGTCAAGTGCAAAGAATGTTTAACTCTTTCCTGGGCCTCTGGAGCCCGGAGTCCATGCTGAACTTGCGGGCAGCATGTGGGCAAGTGCTACTCAGACATGAGAACTCTTTTGAGAAAGTAGTTCTCAGGCCAGGAAGGGCTTCTGAGTATGGGTCACTCTGAAACAGACTTCAGGCGTAGTGGACATGTTTCTGCAGTCATGGTATGTTCAGAAGCCACCCACATGTAGCAGAGGGTAATTCTGCCAAATGAATAGGCACGGTGTCTGCTGGTGAGGGCTGGGACCTGAGTTGGGAGGGCAAGTGCTGGAGCACGTGTCTGCTTGGAGCAGCGGGCATTAGGGTTGCATTTCTGGCAGAGCTTTCGAGTCCAGATAACTGATACAGGCTGCTGAATTGGGTGTGTACTCCAGGTCTCATGCTTAGAAACAGCCACTCCTAGAGCTGAGCTGCCACAGCCTCCCCCACTGGAAGGCAGGTGGACTTTGGACTGGTCCGTGGCTAAGCCAGTTCAGAGCCCTGAAACCCTTGCTGGCTCACGGGGGTCCCTGTGAAGAAATCTCCAGGGCTGTTCACTCACTTGAAGGATGGGCAGCCATTATTCAACTCTGGTCTGACAGTGAAGGTTTTAATTCCCCACATTGTATTTGCATCTGTAGTTCTTTTGCTTTTTAGTGTTTGCTTTCAAGTTGAATTTTGTTTTGACTCGGTTCTACCTTATCTAGGCTTCCTGGTTTTTGTTTGTCCTCAGCTCAGAAGCCTCATATGGAATTACTTGTCTGCAGTGATGAGCAGGAAGTATTAGGTTAAGTCAGGAAGTTAGCCTCTTTGATTGTTTAGTATTTAGGCTTGCTTGAGTAGGAAATATTTTTCTGCTTGTTAACTTTCTGGTAATACTCAATTTTAAAGGAATTTGCCTTAGGTTCTTGATTGATTTTTTTTTTTCAAAATAAAGATTAATTTCATTTGAGGTGCACAGTTACAGGGGCGTATTGGGGCAGGGGAGACCTTCCATCTGCTGGTTCACTACCCCATATGGGCTCATTGACACAAATTAATCCTGTCCAAAACCCAGAGCCAAGAGCTTCTTCCAGGTCTACCATGTGAGGCAGGAGCACAAATACTTAGGCTACCCTCCATTGCTTTGCTAGGGACGTTCACGAGGAGCTGGATTGGAAATAAAGCAGCTGGGACTTGAACCATGCCCACATGGTCTGCCAGTATCGCAGGCTCAGGTTGGTTTTATTCCTGGACCTCGAAGCATCACTCTATGTGACCAGCCGGGCCCTACATCATATGTTCTGTGTGAGTCTTTTTGGTCTGCTACTGAGTCCCTGTCCTGTTATCTGGTCAGCACTCCGCTGTCCCAGGACCACAGGCACTATAGCTCCTCCTTGCGGAGCAGCAGGGGCTTAAGAGCTGCCAACAGAATGTGTCTCCACATAAATAATGCTGTCAAAAGAAAAAGGAAGTTGGAAAAAGGGGAAACCCACTTCAATAGCTATCCTTTTTTGACTCCTTTGAACTCTGCACAGCGTGAATGGAGCCCTTATGCTTGGGCTGAAAACTTTTCCTCTGCCTGAGCACATGTTTGACTTTTTATTTTCCTTGCTGACAGAGTTCAAGAATTCTTGGTGCAGTGCCTCAAAGCCAGAAGGGAGATTTTATTGAAATTTGTACATTTGAATTGATTTTAATTCTGATTTTTTCCTTTTTCTAAAATGAAAACTCCAGTAAATATAAATTAGAGGTGTGCCAATCTTTATCTCTTGTCCCTTGAATTGGGCAATGTAGAATGTCTTTTATTGCCTTCCTCAGGGTGGGGTGGGGGCGGAGGGTGGTGTGACCAGGCTGGATCATAGACCCAGCTGACTTCAGATCAGAGAGATTAGAACAGAACTGGAAAAGTACCGGGAAGGGAGACAGCTGCCTGTGTAACCTTAGATAAGGAAGGCAGAGTAGAAAGTGGCCTGGCTGCAGCTCTCCAGGGTATGTGATGAACTCAGAACGTGATTTAGAAGGAAATGGTATGAGGAATGCTTTGAGCATCGTAAGAGAGAATATTTGATTTGGGTGATCTCACCACGAGAGTTTAACTGTTTGGAAACAGGCAATTGAGAGAAGTATAATGGGAGTGATACTTAAACAAAACACTTTCTGAGGAACCAGTGCTTGTTAGACTGGCCCTCACTAGAACCAATTTGGTAACATCTTTCACCCAGTATTATTGAACAAGCTAATATGTGGATCAAAAACACTTAACATGAGGAATCACTCTTACATTGAGAACTCGTCATTTAGATTATTTTTTTTTATTATTCTGTATGATACCTGGGACATCCTGTAAGCATCCAGTTCCGAATTTTGTGAGTTTGAGAAAGAAGTGGGTATAGTTGCATATATAATACACCATTCGGTCCCTTAAAAAAAGATCCTAGGCCTGGTGCAATGTTGTAGTGGTTAGGAATCCACCCATATAGGTACCATTTCATATCCTGGCTGCTCCACTTCCCATCCAGCTCCCTGCTTATGGCCTGGGACAGCAGTGAAGTATGACCCAAGGCCTCTCCAAGTGGGAGACCCAGAAGAAGCTCCTGACTTCGGATTTGCTCAACTCCTACCACTGTGGCCACTTGAGGATTGAACCAACAGACAGAAGATCTTTATCTTTGCTTCCTTCTCTGTAAATCTGACTTTCCAATAAAAGTAAATAAATCTTAAAACAAAAAAAAAACAACTCAAGGATAGGCATTTGACCTCATGCTAAAAGCCTCTGGTTAGGATTTCTGTGTCTTGGGCCCGGCGTGATAGCGTAATGGTTAAGGTCCTTGCCTCAAATGCGCCAGGATCCCATATGGGCGCCGGTTCTCATCCTGGCAGCTCCACTTCCCATCCAGCTCCCTGCTTGTGGCCTGGGAAGGCAGTCGAGGATGGCCCAGAGCTTTGGGACCCTGCACCCACGAGGGAGACCCAGAAGAGGTTCCTGGTTCCTGGCTTTGGATTGGCGCAGCACCAGCCGTTGCAGCTCACTTGGGGAATGAATCATCGAATGGAGTATCTTCCTCTCTGTCTCTCCTCCTTTCTGTACATCTGCCTTTCAAATAAAATAAATACATCTTTAAAAAAAAAAAAAAGGATTCCTGTGCCTGGGCTTACTTTTTGGCCCCTAGCTGCTGCTTCCAGATTCCTGCTAATACAGACATGGAGAGTCAGGTTTGATGCCACAAACAGTTGGTTCCTGCCGCTCACAGGGGAGGTATGGAGTGCATTCCCAGCTTTGACTGCCCTGGCAGATACGGACATTTGGAGGAATCATCTAGCAAATGGGAATTGTTCTGTGTCTCCTTGCCTCTCAAATAACTGAAAATTTTAAAAACCAAACCAAGCACATCCCAGAGTGGGGCTCTTGTATTGAATGTATCTGTAAAAAATGTTCTGTAAGGTGCTTGGATTGCATAGCCCTGCCCTAAGTGCATAAGATGAGTTTACTTTTTAAAATATAGATTACTTTGTGAAATGAGGTATAAACCAGATAAATAGATACACTTATCAATAGCAACCCTTGTGGTTTTCTATTAAAAATTAAAAGGAAATATCTTTACAACTAGAAATACTGTTTCTTAAGAATTAATGAATTTTGGGCCTGGTGCAGTAGCCTAGCAGCTAGAGTACTCGCCTTCCGTGCTCCAGGGTCCCATATGGACACTGGTTCGTGTCCTAGTGGCCCTGCTTCCCATCCAGCTCTGCTTGTGGCCTGGGAAAGCAGTCAAGGACAGCCCAAAGCCTTAAGACTACACTCATGTGGGTGATCTGGAAAAGGCTCCTGGCTCCTGGCTTCAGATTGACTCAGCTCTGGCTGTTGTGGCCACTTGGGGAGTGTATCAGCGGATAGCAGATCTTTTTCTCCGTGTTTCCTCTATGTGAATCTGATTTTGCAGTAGAGATAAATGTATCTCATAGCTGGCCTTCCTTGGATTGTCAGCATTCATTTACGTTTGCTGCTTAGAGATGCGGGTGAAGTGTGTTGTCACCATGACATATGGTGGGCGTCTTCTGAATGGCCTTTCTCAAGTGAGTGAATTAGACATGGATTCCTTGGTTTATTTGCTGAATGATAAATGAGATTACGTCATGGAGATGAATGAAAACTACATTCTCAGCAGATGCTAATGGATAATGCCTTTCCGAATGTCTCATCATGTTTCTGTTATCAGTGTGGTTTCCCTGTGTCTCCTATGTACTTGAGCTCCGCTCTCTGGCGGTGTATAGTTCTTAGCTCCACACCTTAAATTACACGTGTTTGGGGAAATGTGTTGTATTTTTTTTTTTTACTGTGGTTTGATTTTGGTATGGACAAGACGCTCTTCAGAGGAATTTCCCTTGCAGGCTGGGCAGCTGACACCTGATGGTGTGCTGTGCTTGTCCATTTGCAATGCCATTGTGTCCCCTTGCTTCCCGCTGTGTTGCTTTTCACAGTCAGCAGTTCAGCCCGCTCCCTTTCTCCTGCACTGCAGTGGGAAGCCGCTGCTCTGGCCTGATTGGTTGTAGGATTTGCGATGACATCACAAGCAGAGGAAGCAGCTGCTTGCAGAGTATGATTTTTTCCTAACTGATTCTGCTGGCCAGTTGCCAGTAGTTTCCACATTGCTTTTGTGCACTTTCACAGCCCATAGCATGGTGGAAACCTTATTCCCTATCCACATCAACGATGCTTCAGATCTCTGCTTCTTTCTTTAGTTCCTCGGGCCTCAATTTATTTAGAAAATGGGTATAATAAAGTTCCCATATTGTGAAGTTGTTGTGACAATAGAGACATAACTGTCTTGAGACAGTCCCTGGCATGTGTAATAGGGATACTCTGAAAGTATTCTTGTTGTTGCTGTTTTGATAGAAGGGATGAAACAGGTGACTCTTTTGAGTGACATTCAGGTATGTGGGGAAATGGTGTTCTCAAGCACAGTCCATGGTGGACTTGTCCGGGTTAAATGGGAACAGTGGTCGCAGTGACTCAAATGCCGTGCCTCACTAAGGAATACTAGTGCGTGGCCATTGACTTTTAGCTAGGGATGTGTCGTTTCAACTTGGAAAAGTGTCATTTGGCAAGCTTCTTAATGTGAAATTAGGAACAACCAGTACTAGTACTTCCAGATTCCCCTGAAAATTGTTTTGTATCTGACTGAAAACTCTTACTGAGCTCAGATGGAAAAAATCCATTTGTTATTGTTGGAAGTTCAGGGTTCAGTGCTGCTCTTTGCCATCCAGGCTGTCAAATGCGGTTTGCTGGGGAGAGCCTGAGAACGCAGAGGCCCTGAGGTGAAAGACAGTTTGGGGAGAAACACCTGTGTCCTTGGAAGAACTAAATAAAAGTTCAGTCAGTAAACCATTCATTGGTGTCTTTCTCCACTTTGTTATATTATTAACTCTTTTTAAAAAAGAAAGCACATTGAATAATGATGTCCATGTACTCACAAGATTCAGTAGAGATCGCTTAGCAATTTGTCTTGTTTCGTGCCTCTTTCTTGGAAGTAAATAAATTTAAAAAGCATAACGAATGTACCTCTAAAAGTTCCTGTCCCTCTTTCCTCCTTACAGGTCATAATTTCCTCAAATATGTATTCCTATATTCTTACTGTGTGTTTATCCATTGCTTTTTTAAAAAAGATTTATTTTATTTTTATTGGAAAGTCAGATATACAAAGAAGAGAGACAGAGAGGAATATCTTCTCTCCTTTGGTTCACTCCCCAAGCAGCCTCAGTGGTTAGAGCTGGGCCGATCTGAAGCCAGGAGCCCAGAGCTGCTTGTGGGTTTTTCATAGGGGTTCAGGGTCCGAAGACTTTGGGCCATCCTCTACTGCTTTCCCAGGGCATAAGCAGGGAACTGATTAGGAAGGAGGAAGCAGGGTGCCAGGATTAGAACCGGCGCCCATGAGATCGCGGCTCATGCAAGGCAAGGACTTTAGCTACTAGGCTACTGCGCTGGACCCTATCCATTGCTTTTTAAAATTCTGTGTCCAGCTTCTATGCAAGTAATAGGCATGCTTGCGCTGAAGACTAAAATTGCTTTTACTTTTCCCACTGTTTCCCACAATGCTGCAGTATGCTTGTGCAAAAGGCGGGAGCATTTCTGTCCTGCAGACCACCCAGAAGTAGTGTTGCTGGGGTCAACATTCTTAGCTTCCCATTACCAAACTGCCTCCCCCAAAAGGAGTAGTAAGGAGATGGTCTCCTGTAAGTGCCCTCCTAACCTCTCTCTCCCAGACATGTGCTTGGACATTTTAGCATCTGCTGGTGGGATAGGTGTGCATGTTGCTCCCACTGTTTCACTTTGCAGTTTTTTAATTGCTCAGTGAGATTTGTGTCTTCATATTCTATTGGCTTTTTACATTTCTTTCCTGTAAAGTCTTGGCTCACATTACAGTCCTATTCTTCTGTCATGTTTTTTGTTGACTTTGATGGGTGAATTTGATGTTGTGTGTATACTTTGTAAGATTGGTAGATTTATTTATTTATTTATTATAGATTTACTTTCTTTTTAAAAATTTTTACATTGTTAAAAAGGATGCATGCCTATGTGAAATACTGATCAAGTTGGGAAGGGTCCAAGAATGGGAAAAAGTAGATGAGCCAACTGCTTCCAATCTTCCTTCTGTTCTTCCTGTTTCTGCGATACAGTGGCCTTGTCAGTGCAAGTCCCCCGGAAGTCATTCCTCATCTGCAACATACTCCCTACGTGGTCTTCCTTCCCGCACATCCCCTTACACCCCTCCCTGAGCAATCCACAGTCCCCATGCCCAGGAGCCCATGGGTTTCCCAGCCACATCTTCCTGAGCCCAGTGTTCCAGTAGGATGGTGTGCTGATCTGGATGGTGTGCTGCCCGTTCACCAGGGACCCAAGCTCATACACTGGTGCCCAGATCTAGTCTTCTGGCACACATGCTGGCCTGGGGCCTTACCCATTCCTCCAGCCTGGGAGCGTGTGCGTGAGATGCCAGCCTGGCTCACCAGCAGGCCATGCCAGCATGGGGCCTTTCCCATCCTCCTCACCATGGAACTGAAACAAGTGCACAATCTCAGGCCTGATCCAACAGAACCTGATGCAAGTCCCCTAGCCAGAGCCCGCAAGAAAGTGAAGCCTCTGGCAGCTCCGTCTGCAAATAAAAATTTATTTATTTTTATTGGAAAGGCAGATTTACCAAAAAAATGAGAGAAAGAAAGATCTCCCATCCTCTGGTTCATTCCTGAAATAGGCACAGTGGCTGAAACTGAGCTGATGTGAAATTAGGAGCCTGGAGATTCTTCTGGGTCTCCCCTGTGGGTGCAGGGTCCCAAGGATTTGGACCATTCTCCACTGCTTTCAGGCCACAAACAGGGAGCTGGTTGGAAAGTGGAGCATCTGGGACATGAACTGGCCCCTAATCGTATCCTGGTTCTTGAAAGGGGAGGATTAGGGACCTGGAACTGTGGCCCGGTAGCTAAAGTCCTCACCTTGCAAGTGCTAGGATCCCGTATGGGCACCAATTTGTGTCTCAGCTTCTCCACTTCCCATCCATCTCCCCACTTATGACCTGAGAAAGCAGTAGAGGATGGCCCAAAGTCTTGGGACACTGTACCCTTGTGGGAGACTCAGAAGAATCTCCTGGCTCCTGGTTTTGAATTGGCTCAGCTCTGGTCATTGCAGCCACTTGGAGAGTGAACCAGTGAAAGGAAGATCTTTCTGTCTCTCCTCTCTGTAAATCTGTCTTTCTAGTAAAAATAAATCTTAAAAGAAGAAAAAAAGGGGTGGGGAGTGGGCAGCATGATAGCCTAGTGGCTGAATCTTTGCATTGCATGCCCGGATCCCAGATGGGCGCCACAGCTAATCCCAGTGGCTCCAGCTTCCCATCCAGCTCCCCGCCTCTGGCCTGAAAAAGCAGTCAAAGATAGCCCAAAACCTTGGGACCCTGCACCCACATGGGAGACCCGGAAGAAGCTCCTAGATTCGAATAGGCTCAGCACTTGGGGAGTGAATCATTAGATGGAAGATCCTCCGCTCTGTATATCTGACTTTACAATAAAAATAAATAAATCTTAAAAAAAAAAAAAGGTAATAACCATCTCACATAGGTTTAGCTGTGACACAGAATTTGGCAAAACAACCTGGTTTAGATGCTTAAAGCTGCTGCTTTTTTTTTTTATGATTTATTTTTTATTGGAAAGTCAGATATACAGAGAGAAAGATCTTCCATCCGATGATTTACTCCCTAATAGGCCACAATGGCCTGAGCTGCGCCAATCTGAAGCCAAGATCCAGGAGCTTCTTCCAGGTCTCCCTCCCAGGTGCAGGGTCCCAAGGCTTTGGGCCATCCTCAACTGCTTTCCCAGGCCACAAGCAGGGAGCTGGATGGGAAGTGGAGCTGCTAGGATTAGAACTGGTGCTCATATGGGATCCTGTTGCGTGCGAGGCGAGGACTTGTAGCCACTAGGCTACTGTGCCAGGACCAAAGCTGCTTCTTTTAAAATGAAAGATGAAAGAGAAGGTTCTGATATTTGTTAAATTTTAGATAATGATATTGAGCATGTCAGGTACTGGGACAATACTATTTAATACCCGTCATAATCTCAGAAGGTAAGTATTGTATCTTTCACAGGTAATGAACTGAAGCTTGAGAGAAATTACGTGACTTGCCTAAGGTCATCTAATGTTTAAGTAGTAGAGCCTGTGCTCTTAGCCCATCTGCATACTGTTGAATCAAGGTGAGGAAATTGTAGCATTTACTGATCTGAAAAAATGCCTGGAAGCCTGTTCCAAGATTGGGACATAGTGTGCCGTAGTAAGCAAAGAAAAACAGAAGTCAGGTTCAATTATACATCACAGCAATTCTCTTTTGTACGTCTGCTTTCATGGAGTTTGTGGCCTTGCAAGGGCTGGTGTTAACTTGTTTAAAAAGGGAAATAGCTCATGTGCACTTGATGTTACAATAGCAGTTGTTTTAGTTGACAGTAGATTCATCTGATAAGCCAGGCTGGCTTGTTCAGATGTGTAACTTGAGCAAATGGTGGCAACTGTTCACACATTTAATTCCTGTGGGTTTGGGTGATGGGTGGGGTCTAAGTTGGTGTTCATTAGACTGTCAGACTGGCATTTTTATTGATTAAAGACAGCACTGAGACATTAAAATGTGGTTTGTGGGGTGAGTCTGCCTCGCTGTTAAGGTGCTCACAATCACATGTCAGAGGCTCCAGCTCCCGACCCAGGGAGGCAGCCATGATGGCTCAAGTGACTGATTTCTTCTTACCTGTGTAGGATTCCTGGGTTAGATTCCCCACAGTTTTGGCCTGGCCCATTCCTGGCTATTCTAAGCTTTTGAGGGAATGAGAAATATTTAAAAAGAAGGAAAGAAAAATATAGCTCCTGAGTAATAACTGAAACTTTTTTTTTTTTAGGTTTTCAACAGTGTCATTCTAAAACTGCTAATTTGTACATTGAAGTGTATTATCAAGTTGTATATGACATTTTAAATAATGGAAATAATGACGAGCATGTGTGTGTGTGTTTCTTCAATAAAAACATACCTAGAATTTACTATTTGGCTGTTGTAGCACTATATTTTAGTAAAAAGATGTTTATATTCTCTTCCCTTAATGGACTTGATTAAGCAAAATCTTTGTGGTTATAGACATTTCTAGAAGTGTGAATCCTGGTAATTTGATGGTGTGTCCTTGGGAGTAGCTGTTTCTAAGGCACTGACGCATATGAATGTCAAGTTATGTAAACAGTTGAGGATTTTAGGTGGCGGCTGTGAAGGAGAAATGGGCCTGAGAAAGCATGCAACGACTGTATGGTATTTATATTACATAATAGTGTTATTTTTTCTCTTCTTTCAGACTGGCCGAATTGACAAATCCTACCCTACAGTATGTGGCCACACAGGACCAGTGCTGGACATAGACTGGTGCCCACATAATGATCAAGTGATTGCCAGCGGGTCGGAGGACTGCACAGTTATGGTGAGCTCACAGGGAAGCTAGACAGGGCACTTGCTGCATGCGCACAGCTCAGTGTGTATGTGTGTGGGTGTGTGTGGGTGTGTGTGAATGCATGTGTGTTTCCTCTTTACATGCAAGTGTGTGCATGCTTATAGACCATTGACATCTGTTACACAGGAACATTTTTTAAAATATTTATTTTATTGGAAAGTCAGATTTACAGAGAGGAGAGACAGAAAGATCTGTCCACTGATTCACTCCCCAAGTAGCCTCAATGGCCAAGCTGAGCTGATCTGAAGCCAGGAGCCAAGAGCTTCTGGTTCTCCTATGTGGTGCAGGGTCCCAAGGCTTTGGGCCGTACTCCACTGCTTTCCCAGACCACAAGCAGGGAGCTGGGAAGGAAGCGAAGCCACCAGAATGTGAACCAGTGGCCATATAGGATTCTGGCACGTGCAAAGTGAAGACTTTAGCCACCAGGCTACTGCATTGGGCCAGAAAAATTTCAGGGAAAGTAAAACGACTTTCCAATGATTACGTGAATGTCGCTTGTCTGTCTCATGCCGTCCAACCCCCATAAGCAGTGAAAAAACTACTGACCCAAATTACGATATGATGAGCTAAGATGCTGAAGGGTTACAGATTAGAAGGGTTATGCAGTAAATTATTAAGAGATAATAAAGAGTTTTAACAAGTGCTTAATCCCAAACAAACACAGCAGAAAATGTATTCAGTGGACACTGGCTAGGAAGGTTCATGTCATGAAGTCACACAAGCAGAAACTTGAAAGTCAGGTTCTTTATTTTTCTCATTTCTCGGCCTTGAGGAACTTTTTTAAAGTGGAGCTTCTTATTCTTTGATTATTTTTTTTTTGATAAATATTAATTTATTTTGCTTGAAAGTCAGAGTTACAGAAGGGTGGGGAGAAACAGTGTGTGTGTGAGAGAGAGATCTTCCATCCACTATATCACCTTCCAAATGGCCACAATGGCCAGAGCTGGGCCAGTCCAAAACTAAAAGCCAGGAGCTTCTTCTGGGTCTCCCACATGGGTGCAGGGGCCTAAAGCGGGGTGCTGGGCTGAAAGTGAAATAGCCAGGACTCAAATGTGGGTGCCCATTTGGGAATGTGGCGCCACAGGTGAGGATTAATTGGCTATTCCACCATGCCGGCCCCTTGATTATGACCTTTAGCTTTGAATCATGTTTATTGGTGTAGATCATTTTCTGATACTGGCCCAACATGATGTTGGAAAGCTTAGACGTAAGCACAGCGGGTACAGGTGCCCCTGGAATGAGGACAGACGAGCCTTTGTAAACTGCACAGTCTTGCACACCTCAGGTACAGTGGGTGGAGAACTGCTCCTTCAGTTTTCCTGTCTGTGGTCTGTGAACTGAAACATTGTTTGATGTGCTTGATTAATTAAAATCTTTTTCATGAACACAAGCTAATTCCTAAACTGTGCCATTTAAATGTTTACCCACTTTGCCGCATGGGCTTTTGGCTGAGGATGGCTCCTCCTGTGCTCTCGTAATGTTGGCAGCCAAAGCATATTAAAGAAAAACACTGCTATTTGAAGGAATGGTTCTGTTTCCTGGGCCTTTCTAAATTGGTCATTTCAATGGCCGCACACATATTTTGTTAAGCAAAAACAACATTATTTAGACCTGATGCAAACCTGTTAAGCTGAAGTTCGCTCTTGGTCTCTTTTTGTGGAAGCACGTTTAACTTTTTTTCTTCCTCACCTGTCATCAGCCTTGTGGGTCATGGTACTCTCTCAAAATATTTTTTATTAGAAAACACAAAATCATGAGTTAAAGATTTGTTTTATTTACTTGAGAAGCAGAGTTCTAGTGAGAGAGAGTCTTATGTCCATGGGTTCGTTCCCCAGATGCCTTCAGCAGCTCCTCCTGGGTCTGTCACGTGGATGGAGGGGCCCAGACTTTTGGGTCATCTGCTGCCACTCTCCCAAGCACATTAGCAGAGAGCTGGACTGGAACTGCCCTGTCTCTCAACTTTTATGATGTCCATTTTCTTGCCTTTGTTTATGGTGTTGTGCACATAAATGTGCCTCTCTTGACACAGTGTTTTATAGCTTCCTTGTCTAACTGTCCTTGACTTTCCCTTCCAACATGCGTGTTGACGTGTGCTGACCTTTGCCCTGGCCTCGAAGCTGTCTGGATTGTGTTGTATGTGCCTTTCTGAATCAGTTCTGTCCTCTGGATTGCCTGCACGCTGGCAGCTGCATCTGAAGTGCAACCAGATTTCATTTCCGTTCTTTTGGCACGTTAACTGCTGATAGCTCTTTAATTCTGTTTTTATCTTTACCTGATAAATGTGTGAGGGCCATTTGGGTGGGTCTTCAACATCCTCAGAAGATAACCAGTTGGGTTTTTTCTTCTTTATTTTTTAAATAAAAACTTTGATGTATTTCTTCATGTTTCTTGTTTGTTTGCAAAACAGAATTGGAGGTCTTCCATGTCTTCCATATGCTGGCTTGCTCCACAAATGGCAGCAGTATTGGGTGCTGGAATTTCATCCAGGTCTGCCATGTGTGATGGCAGGGCCCCAAGCGCTTGGTCCATCTTCTGCTGCCTTCCTAGGTGCATTAACAATGAGCTGGATCAAAAATGGAGCAGCTGGGACTTGAACCAGTGCTCCTATGGGATGCTGGCCTTACAGCCTGCCACTTTACCCAGTGTTTGCCCATGTGAACCTCTTAGAGGTTCTTGAGTCCTTTGGAGATGAGCCCTGCAGCATTTAGAGCCTCCTTGCTGTCTGACACGTTCAAAGGTTTCACACTCACCTTGCATCTCTACACCCAGGCTTGAGCCAGTCACTTCCTTCAGAGTTCTGGTTTCTCTGACTGGAAAAATGGTACTTCTAGATCACAGTTTAGGTACTAGGGAAATCATCATTACCATAGAAATTATTATTATGCAGTTTTTGCTTTTTTTTTTTTTTATTGCATTTGAAAGGCAGAGAGACATAGACAGTTGGAGAGAGGTTTCCATCTGCTGGTTTGTTCTGAAATGCCTGTGATAGACTTGGCTGGAACAGCCAGGCTGGCCCAGGAGACAGAACTCAAGCCACATTTACCCCTTGAGTGGTGGGGACTCAGACACTGGCGCCATCCTCTGCTATCTCCAAGGGCAGGGATCCAGAGAGGACTAGCTGGACTCAAACACAGCACTCTGATATGTAATGTGAACATCTCGAATGGTCACCTAACTACTGGGCCACTTAGTGGACTTATCTGTCTCCCATCTACTAGTCTACTTCTCTATGGCTGCAAATAGCTGGGGCTCGGCCGGGCTGAAACCAGGAGTTGGGCACTCTGTTCTGGTCTTCACATGGGTGGCAGGGACTTCAGTATTTGTGCCACCATCCACTGCTTCCCATTTACATTGGCAAGGAGCTGCATCAGAAGCAGTGTAGCCAGAACTCACATTAGTCCTCTGTCATGGGACGTAGTTACCCTGAGTGGCAGCTTCATTTGCTGTGCCCTAACATCCATTTCCTCATCAAGTAAACAGGACTAGAAAATGCGTGTGTGTTTAAAGACAGAATACCTCATGTCCTGTCCTTCAGCACTGTGGGATGGTTGTCCGACCATATTCATGTTCATTGCTGTTCTGGTAGCATGGATGGAAATATCCCCACCCATCTCACTGGATTATCACAGCACATGAGGGTACTTCAAACAAATTGATGGGAGGGTCCGGTGTGGTAGCCTAGTGGCTAAAGTCCTTGCCTTGCATCCACCTGGATCCCATATGTGCGCTGGTTCATGTTCCGGCTGCTCTATTTCCCTTCCAGATCCCTGCTTGTGGCCTGGGAAAGCAGTTGAGGAATGCCCAAACCCTTAGAACCCTGTGCTGGTATGGGAGACCCAGACGAAGCTCCTGGCTTCAGGTCAGCACAGCTCCGGCCGTTGCAGCCACTTGGGAAGTGGACCAATGGACAGAAGATCTTTCTGTATTTCTTTCTCTCTGTGTATCTGCCTTTCCAATAAAAATAAACAAATTTTAAGAAAAAAAGTTGATAGGAAACAGTAATATGAAGAAGATTTTTTTTTAATTAAAAAAAAATTTTTTTGCTCCAAAATATATTTGTTTTTTTATTCTATTCTCTACAGATGTTTTCAAGTGTTCTTGCCCATACAATAGCCTCTGAGTGAAAATATACATTCTTTGGCTTTATGGGAAGTACTTAGTTTTGTAGAAATACCATCACTGGGTTTTGTTATTTGCCCCAAGTTTTTAAGGAAGGGCTTAGAGAAATCCTAAAACTGTGCTGCCCAGGAGACTTCCACCTTCTCCAAATACTCAAATATTGCTCTTTTATTAGTCTTGCTGGAGTGAACATTTGGTAAATTAAATCATATTTTGGGATAAATTCTTATTTTTTAAAAAAAAGCTTCACGTATAGAGCTGGTATGTTATCACTTTAGTCACTTAATGTCTCCCAAATCATATGTGGTTGTTAGGATAATTTAAGTTTTTATAGCTTAGCAGTTGAAATGAAATTTTAAAGAAGCACTCGATCTTCTGTCCTCCCAGTTTCTTAATACCTTATTTTCCACTTTGCCCTCTTGAAGTTTGTAAAAGAACACTGCATGCCGGATCAGGTGGTTTCCAACAACACTTGGTTGTTAACAGAAACGCTGTCTGTTGCTTCTCAAGTTGAGGCAGTTGGCGGTAACTTGGGACCTCAAGGGGACAGTTACTGTCACCAGGCTAGTTCCAGTAAAGGAAAGATGCCAGGAAGAGCCTGAGACTCGAGTCCTTAATAGAAAACAGAGACATGATACCCACAATGCCAACTGAGCGGGTCAGAGGGCGTCTACCTGTGTGTGAGAAGTCCTGGCGTGGACCTGAGTGCTACACGAGTACCTTCACAGACGTCTGGTCGGGAAGGACAGTTGAGCCAAATTCAGCAAATCAGTCGTGAGAAAGGATAGCATTAACTTGAGAAACTGCTTTTTGAATGACTTCCAAGTCTGTCCGTTAATTTCTTCTTCTTTTTTTTTTTTTTGTAAGATTTATTTATTTGAAAAGCAGAGTCACAGAGTGAGATGGACAAGACAGGATCTTCCACTAGCTGGTTCACTCCCCAAATGACCCAAATGGCCAGGGCTGGGGCAGACCTGGAACTTCTCCCTGGACCATCTTGGGTTGCTTGTACAAATGCATTAACAGGAAGCTGGATCAGAATTGGGACAGCCAGAACTTAAACCAGTACCCAAATGGGATGCTGGTCTCGCAGGTGGAGGCTTAGCTGGCTAAGTTGGCCATGCCACAGTGCAGGCCCCAGTACAAAGCATTTAAGGGTGAACATTCATGCAGTGACAGTGTCACTTTGCAGTTTTCGAGGAGGGAACAACAGTTTGAATGGTTATTCCTTGAACTTGTAAAAGTGGCTTCTCTAAGCAGCCCAGGAAATACATGGTGTTGACACAGTTCATCTTTTTGTACTTTCATTTAAAGCAGTGTTCGATGTCAGCAAAAAGCAGTGTGAATCCTTTTCCCAGCAACTACTTTTTCTTTCTCATTTTTTAATAAGATTTATTTATTTTTGGATCTGATGCAGTAGCATAGCAACTAAAGTCCTTGCCTTGCGTGCTCCGGGATCCCAAATGGGTGCCGGTTCATATCCTAGCTGCTCCACTTTCCTTCTAGCTCCCTGCTTGTGGCCTGGGAAAGCAGTCGAGGATAGCTCAAAGCCTTGGGACCCTGCATCTGTGTGGGAAATGCAGAAGAAGCTCCAGGCTCCTGGCTTCAGATCAGTTCAGCTCCAGCATTGCAGCCACTTGGGCAGTAAGCCAACAGATGGAAGATCTTTTTCTCTGTCTCCTTCTCTCTGTAAATCTGCCTTTCCAAGAGAAGTAAATCTTTAAAAAGTTTTTTTAATTAATTTTTATTGGAAAAGCAGGTTTACAGAGAGAGAGACAAAGATCTTCCATCCGTTTTTTTCACTTTGCAAATGGTCACAACAGATGGAGCTGAGCTATCTGAAGCCAGGAGCCTCTTCTGGGTCTCTCACGTGGGTACAGGGTCTCAAGGCTTTGAGCCTTCCTCTACTGTTTTCCCAGGCCACCAGCAGGAAACTATATGGGAAATGAAACAGCCTGCACACAAGTTGGCACCCATAAGAGATCCCAGTTCTTGGAGGTGGGAGTTTAACCAATTGAGCTGTCATGCCTAGCGCAGGAACTTTGTTTTGCTCCTAGATTTTCCAAAATGCTGATATAGAGAGAAAGATTGTCCATCTACTGGTTCACTCCCCAAGTGGCTGTAACTGAGCATATCTGAAGCCGGGAGTCAGGAGCTTTTTCCAGGTCTTACACACTGGTGCAGAGTACCAAGGCTTTGGATCATTCTCTGCTGCTTTCCCAGGCCACAAGCAGGGAGCTGGAAGGGAAGTGAAACTGGTGCCCATATGGGATCCCAGGCATGCAAGACAAGGATTTAGCTACCAGACTATCGTGCCGGGCTCCTAAAGTTCTGTTTAGTGAATGCTGTTGACTCAACCTTGTTAGTATCTGTAGAGTAATGATCAAACACATGTGCCAAAAGTGACTAGTTCAGAGCAGGCATTTGGGGCAGGGTTACACACTGCTGGGAACACCCACATCCCTTACAGGAGTGCCTGGTTTTGATTCCTGCCTCTGTTCCCAGTTCTCGCTCTCTGCTAAAGCACACCCTGGGGCATAGCTTGTGATGGCTACAGCACTTTAGTCCCTGCCACTCTCATGAGAGACTCTAAAGGAGTTCTGGGCTGCTGTCTCTGTCTGCCTTGTAGGAACAGTGGCCAGTTCAGAAAATGGGATTGTTGCGTTGTTTCTTCCAGAGTCTGGGAGAGGAAGCGATCCTGTAAGCCTGGTGGTCTTCACTGTCCCCAGCTTTATGTTTTGCACGGTTCCAATTGAACGCTTTCCCCACTTGTCCAAAACAGCTTGTCTCCCACAGTCATCAGCCAGAATCTTACTCATCAGCCCCATCTTACTCATCATCTCACTCATCTACAATTGTAAATTTTTCCAATATTATTTTTGCCTTGAAATGGAAATGGGAAAGATTAGTGGTTCCTCTCAGTCAGTCCTCCAGCAGGACTTCTTCATGTTAATTCCACTGTGCACGAAGACTGTCGGTCCGAGGATGCTGAAACCTCGGCTGAGCAGAGCCTAGCACTCAGGCCTTGACTTTGCCAAGCCCAGCGTAACTGTCGGTGTACGTACGTACACACACACACACACACACACACACACACACACCCCTGGGCCAGTGATAACAGCCCAGAGTGAGCATGTAACAGCAGTAACAACCAGAGTGAGCATAGGCATGGCTCCAACACTTACTGTTGCTGTTGTGAGCCTCCATGTGTGCGATTGGATCTCATCATTGTGACAGCAGCATGAGGTAGGAGAATGGTCTGTCTTGCACCCTAGGAAATGGGCCCTGAGAATAGTGGTGTTGTCAGAGGTCACTCAGCTGGTGAGGGTCACAGCCAGCCGTGGAGCAGGCTCTGTGCCCCCCATGTCAGCAGGGTTTGCCCCCAGGCAGCACTGGGTGAAATGCTTCCTGCCATTTGACTGTCCCAATGACCCCCCATGTCTGCACATCATCCATGTCCCTGCTCCAACAGGAGCCTGGTCGTTCTGATACCTCGGTCAGTATCCTAGGTGACGCGTGTCTGCACCATGTGGCGCTGGTGCTGTCTCTTGTCTCTGAGCCTCCAAGCTGGCGAGCCCGTCTTTAGAAGGAACAGGCAGCAGTGGAGAAGCCAGAGGTCACATGGTGCCAGGCCTTGGAGAAGGCTGTGTGCCTGTGCGGATAGGTGCTGTGATCCTTTGTGTCCACAGTGGAGAGCAGCCTCACCCTCACTGGCCAGCAGACCCCAGGCTCTGTTCCTTTCTGCCTTGCTTCCCAGGCAGTTGCAGTCTGTCCTCCCCACAAGGCCCATGCTTGCCTGAGGTGTTGCCTCTTACTCTTTTGCTAGTCTCTTGGCTCCTCGGCCTGTCTCCCTGTGATGCTGTCTGTGTAAACGCTCAGTACACTTTTCAGAAAGTTGCCTTACATGACTGTATTCTGTTTGAGACTTGATCATAGATTTTCTTCTTTTTTTTTAAAGATTATTTTAATTTGAAAAGCAAACTCAATAGAGTGAATCAGAAATGGAGAAGGACATGTATCTTGAATCTGCTGGTTCTCTCTTCAAACAGCCACAGTGGCTGGAGCTGAGCTGATCCAAAGCCAGGAGCTTCTTCTGGGTCTCCCACATGGGTGCAGGATTACAAAGACTAGGGTCATCCTCCATTGTTTTCCTAAGCCATAATCAGGAGCTGGATCAGAAGTGGAGCAGTCAGGATGCAAACTGGTGCGCATATGGGATGCCAGCCCTGCAGACAGAGGCTTAAGCTACTACACCACGGCACCTGCCCTTCCTTCTTTGATTTAACCCCTGCTCATCCTTTGGTTTCCTCCCCAGGGAACCCTACTGGGTGGCCCATCCTGAGTTATTAGTGGGGAGGTGACTCCAGAACATTTGCATTCTTACTCAGTGTTTGCCTTTGCCAGCATGGCATGACTTACACTGTGTGGTTTCCTGACAAATAAAATAAATAATGGCAGTAGCTGGCACTAACCGCATGTCTGCCGTGTGCTGGACAGTGTTCTGCATGTGTTAGGTTCCTGTTGGCACAGCAGCCTTCCAACCACTGAACCATAGACAGATGTGCTCTTTTATTTTGAAGATTTATTTTTATTTTTATTGAAAAGTTAGGTATATACAGAGAGGAGGAGAGACAGAGAAATATCTTCCATCCGCTGAGTCACTCTCCAAGTGGCTGCAACGGCCAGTGCTGCGCCGATCCGAAGCCAGGAGCCCAGATCCTCTTCCGGGTCTCCCACACAGGTACAGGATCCCAAGGCTGTGGGCTGTCCTCATCTGTTTTTCCAGGGCACAAGCAGGGAGGTGGATGGGAAGCGGGGCTGCCGGGATTAGAACAGGAGCCCATATGGGATCCCAGGCATGCAAGACAAGGGCCTTAACCATTACACTATCGCGCTGGGCCCGGAGGCCTGTTTTGTTTTTGTTTTTGTTTTTTTGCATTTCATTTTATGACATTGTTTCATAGGCTCTGAGGTTCCCCCAACCCTTCCCCGTGCCTTCCCGCATAGTGGATTGCTCCACCTTATTGTAGTATTACAGTTCAAATCCAGTCATGTTTCTTTCATTGCAAGCATGTACCATGCATAGAATCCAGCATCTGATTGTCCAGATCAATTCAACAGTTTCTTGGGGAGACCATCTCTGGTCTAAAAGCAGAGCTGGCAGAATATTGTTCCGACCAATTAAAAGCCATAACATAACATCAACAACAGTTTACAACATTATGGAGTTAATTGACATGGTATTGAGTGACTAATATGTTAGAAAATGCAAATTCTTATTTTATTTTATTTTTTAAAGAATTATTTATTTTTATTACAAAGTCAGATATACAAAGAGGAGGAGAGACAGAGAGGAAGATCTTCTGTCCGATGATTCACGCCCCTAGTGACCACAAGGGCTGGTGCTGCGCCAATCCAGAGCCGGGAACCAGGAACCTCTTCCAGGTCTCTCACACGGGTGCAGGGTCCCAAAGCTTTGGGCCGTCCTCAACTGCTTTCCCAGGCCACAAGCAGGGAGCTGGATGGGAAGTGGAGCTGCCAGGATTAGAACCGGCGCCCATATGGGATCCTGGGGCATTCGAGGCGAGGACTCTAGCCGCTAGGCCACGCTGCTAGGCCTGAAAATGCAAGTTCTTAACCACATCCTGTGACTGCTTCATTGACATTTCAATTTTAGTTTATATATCACCGGCTTCTGTCCACCTTAAATTGGCTATAGGATGCTATTCAGCTGTCTCGTGTCTATTTTCATTTTTGTATTTAGCAGTTTATTGTATTGAAGCATAATTTTACGGAACTTGGCAGATTTTAGGCTAGTCCAAACTGGCTTACAACTTTAACAAGACATATGTCAACAGTTGAAGCACAGAACAGTTTTAGGAGGGGTGTGCAGAGAAATCTTCAATACCCCAGTGAGGAGTAACTTATCTTTGTGTCCTACCTAGTAAGGTATATGTGAGTCCCCGCTGACTGTTTCCTGTCTGGTTCTAAGCTTTCCTTGTTGTTCTCTGTCTATTCTAATTTTTTTGTTGTTGTTTTGTTTTGTTTTGTTTTTGGGGGGCTCTGAGGCGACTCTGTTGGTCTTTGCAGCAGAGAGTAGGGATCCAAAGTTGGAGCTAAGTAAGGACCAGAGAAAGCTTCTCTCCCTAGTCCCGAAGGGAGTTTACTGTTCTGTTTCTGCATACTGCTCAGGGCTCCTGGCTGTTGTCACGATAACATTGGACCCTGCGAGGAAGGATTTGGGCTTCTTCCATCCCATGTGGGAGATTCAAATGGGAGTGAGTGACCTCAGTGTTCTCGGCCTCGAAGGCACTCCAATTCCCCGTGGTCTGCTTGCCAGTTGGGATGTAGTCTTTGGTGCCCGTACTGATAGTCCTTGGTGAGGATACGGGAGTCCCGGAGGCCTGTTCTTAACCATTGCTCTGGACCAGCTTCACATTTTGGAAGCACTACTTGTGTGCCAGGCTCTGTTTCAAGGGCTTTAACACCTCACGGTTGTCCTCACAGCAATCCGGGGAGGTGTACGTGGTGATGCACACGGTTGCTTGGTTACTGGCCCACAGTCATGATGGTGAATGACCAGGCAGGAGTTGCCACCTCTTCCTCTCACGTGCACCTGCTCTGCTGGCTATCCAGTCTGATACAAATCCTTTGTGGTCATGTGAGCCTGTGACAGGAATGGTGAGATGGGTTAGCTGCTTGCAGAAGATGTGTAAGACTAGCTGAGGAAGTGGTTACCTCTGTCCAAAGTCAGGTGAGAAAGAAAGAGTTCCCTCATTCTAAAAAGTTACGCAGTGACATTTTGTTCCAGAAAAAAGAGGGGGTGGGGCAGAAGGGAAAGAAGAAAAGGAGGAGGTGAGTAGAGAAGCTCTGCTCTTGCTCTGCAGGCATCCACCAGTGGGGCTGTTTGTAGTCCTGGTGAGAAAACCCAGCATGTGTGGTTAGGCTGTCACCTGGAGGTGGCGGCCGGTATTACCCTGCTTTCAGCTCTAAGACTTGATCTTGGAAGTGAGCTGATCTGAAGCCAGGAGCTTCCTCTGGGTCTCCCATGTGGGTGCAGGGTCACAAGGCTTTGAGCCGTCCTCCACTGCTTTCTCAGGCCACAAGCAGGGAGCTGGATGGGAAGTGGAGCAGCCAGGACACAAAAAAGGCTCCTATGGGATCCCAACTCTGTTGAACCACTGTGTTGCCCCTATATAGTTTTCTGTCAATGACTTCAGTCCTGCTTAAGTTTAGGTAGGTTCAATTTGGAGATGTTTTAACAATCGTAAACCCTTGAATATGCAGACTATTCAGGCCCTTGAATATACAGAATGTGTGACAGGCTCAACAGAGTTGGGATACCATAGGGGCCTTGTTTGTGTCCCAGCTGCTCCACGTCTTGGAGCCATGAAGGAATGGTAGGGGCCGAGTATGTTCATGGGAGATGCAGGAGCACAGGCTTAGCTCCCCAGAAGGCAGGTTTATTTTGCCATGGTTTGCCTGATGGGTTATATTTAGCTTGCAGAGAATGTAGCTGGGAAGAGGAGTGACTCACTCAGCTCAGGACTACTTCACACTCTCCAGGGTGGCGGACGTACTGTCCTCTTCTCACACGATACAGAGCTCTCATGTGAGCCACATCCTCCCTTCTGCCGAGTGCCAGGAAACCATCAGCTGCTCTTCTGCTTCGTGAGAATCCCCACAAGGAAAAGGCTGATTCTTACTTGTTCCACTTGTTGCACTGTTAAATGTGATTTTTCTCTGGTGCGTTCTAAATCTCGCCTAGTTCCTTAATTTGTGATGGCAAGTTTACTTCAAGCTTCCTATTTAAGGTCCTGATTTCAGACCTCAGCCTTTTTGTAGACTACGTTATTTAGTTTCTAATCTTCAGTAGGGTTTTGGTGCTACCCACCTTTTTTTTTTTCTTTTAAGATTTACTATTATTGGAAAGCCGGATATACAGAGAGGAGGAGAGACAGAGGAAGATCTTCATCCGATGATTCACTCCCCAAGTGAGCCGCAACGGGCCGATGCGCTGCGCTGATCCGAAGCCGGGAACCTGGAACCTCCTCCAGGTCTCCCACGCGGGTGCAGGGTCCCAATGCATTGGGCCGTCCTCAACTGCTTTCCCAGGCCACAAGCAAAGAGCTGGATGGGAAGTGGAGCTGCCGGGATTAGAACTGGTGCCCATATGGGATCCCGGGGCGTTCAAGGCGAGGACTTTAGCCGCTAGGCCACGCCGCCGGGCCCAATAATAAAATCTTTAAAAAAAAAAAAAGAAGAAGAAATGGAAAAGTATACCTGAGCCTTAATTCACACGGAGTTCACATGTCTGAAACACACTCCCCAGGGACTTTGTGAATAATAGCAGATGTGTACTACAAGTACCACAGACAACTTTAGAATGTTTCCATCACCTCAAAAACAAATCCCATGCCCTTTCTCTATCCCTCCCCCTCCCCCGTTGCTCCCCACCACTAAGCAACCACTCATCACTTGTGTCTCTGCTTGCCTGGTCTGGATATCTCACGCACACAGGACATGGTCTTGGGGGCCTGTCGTCTTCTCAGCATTTGTCGTCTGCTCTCCCCAGTGTTGTCACAGGGTTGACCAAGTAATGCTCCCTTGTGTGAGTGTGACACATACACTTCTGGGAAGCAGAAAGAACAGGTCAGACAAAAAACACATGGTCTCTAGTTCACTCCTGAGTGCCCATGATTGAAGGCCTGGCCTAGGCAGAACTTGGGAGCCTGTAGCCCCACCAGGTCTCCTGTAAGTGTCAGAAACTGTACTGCCTCCCAGCAGAGAGGCGGAATCTAGAGTGGAGTTCTGGGATTGGAATTCAGGCCCTCCAATATGAGCTGTGGGTATCCCAGCTGGTACCTTAAACGCCAGACCAAATGCCCGCCTGCACTCTCACTCTCACCTTACCCATTTTTAAATCGGGTAGCTTACTTGTTATGTTGAGGTATGAATTCTTTCTACATGTCTCTTATCAGGTGAATGATTCACAGATAATTTTTTCTTATTTTGCAAGTTTTCGCTTTTTTTTTAAATATTTTTATTTGGGGCTGGTATTGTGGCACGGTAGATTAAGCTGCTAGCTACATTACGAGCATCTCATTTGCAGCAGTGATTCAAACCCCACCTGCTCTGCTTCTGATCCAGCTCCTGCTAATTGCTAAGGCATCTGGGAAGGTAGTGGAAGATGGCCCAAGTGCTTGGGCTCTGCAACCCCTGTGGGAGATCAGGATGGAGTTCTGGGCTCCTGGCTTTGGCCTGAACCAGTCCTAGCTATTGCAGCCATTTGAGGAGTGAAGCAGCTGGTGGAAGATCTCTCTGACTCTTCTTTCCAAGTAAAATCAATCCTTTTTAAAAAATGTTTTATATTTATTTGTTGCTGTCTACCTAAAAGGCAGAGCAAGAGAGGTAACTTGCATCCACTGGTCCACTTCCCCTATGGCTGCAACAGCCAGAGCTGAACTGATCCAAACCCAGGAGCCAGGAGCTTCATCTGGGTCTCCCATATGGGTACAGGATCCCAAGGCTTTGGGCCGTCCTCTGCTGCTTTCCCAGGCCACCATCCAGTGCCCATATGAGATCCCAGCACTACAAACAGCAGATTAGGCTGATCCACTGCTGCAAGGCCTGGATGTGGTCTTCTAAGCTGCACTGTATCGCTGCCCACCCTCCTACCTTCTTGCCAATGTCCTTTAAAGTACGAGGTTCTGACTTTGATGAAATCTAACTCACCTGCTTTTACTTTGGTAATATTTGCTATGTGTAGTGATGTATGTTACATATATTTTCATTTTCCAGATGTGAAGTTATTGACCACTTGTTTTCTAAGCTGCCCCACCCCCTTTGTGAATCTCAAACCTGGCCAAGAATGTTTGTTCCAGATTATCTTTTCATGGCTGCTTCAATCACTTTGCTTTCAGAACTTAACAACAAGCTTGAAATCTCAGACAATAGTGAGTGAGAGCTGCAAGGTGATGTTGTATGGTCTCTATTGCTATTGTGATCAGGTTGCATTTTGGAAACACAGTGAGATGAATGAGGCTTTCCATCCCGGTACCACTGAGTGTCCTGTGCAGGCACAGCGAGTCTCAGGGAGACTGTGTGACTGCGAGAGGCCATGGCTTTCACTTGCTCTTCCCTTTCCCACAGGTGTGGCAGATCCCTGAGAATGGACTCACCCTTTCCCTGACTGAACCCGTGGTCATTTTAGAAGGTCACTCCAAGAGGGTTGGTATCGTGGCCTGGCATCCGACAGCTCGCAACGTGCTTCTTAGTGCAGGTAGGAGCCAAGTGGTCCTTCCTTGCTCCTTGCTTTCATTCTTACTCTGTTTGTGTGTGAGCCCCTCCAGCCCCCGCCCCAGGGCCTCATGCTCATGTGCACTGGAGTTCTGCAGGTCTTTAGGAAGGTGCAGTGACAGGTGCTTACGTAAATGACTTAGCACAGAGATGGGGTCGTGTGCTTCCCATGTGGCTTGCCTCCTGCACACTGTGACCCTTTCCATGGGCCACAACACAGCGTTCCTACAGCACTAGCAAGGGTGCCCTGACTGGACCTCAGCTTATGTAATCACTGCCCTGTTGCTGATTTTGCTGAGGGGTTACTACTAGGCAGCACACTCAGGCACCTGGAGCCGAGGTCTCTGTGTTCTCACTGCCACCACACTTGAGGGTGGCTAGGCTCATCTCATGGGAGCTTTTTTCTTTGTCTGCTATCAGGGATTTTGTTTCGTTTTATTAAAGCACCGCTGAGGACACTCAGAGCTCTATTGGGGGGCTGGACCTGTTCAGTGTCTCTCTTGTGTATGCTCACAGCTTTTATGTCTGTCCAAACTTCACTGTCAGTTCTGCCCTGACAGTTGTCTTACATAAAAGCAGCACTAATGTTAGGAATAGAATTGTTGAAAGAGAAAGAAAGTTGAAGTCCAGTTTCTGACTGGATTGATGATGCTTATTATTTATGGGGAGTTAAATAAGAAATGTAATGTCAGGTACCCATTGAAACTAAGGGCCATTTTTCTTTTCTCTCTCTCTTTTTTTTTTTTTTTTTTTTTTTTTTTTTTGTAAGATTTATTTATTTTTATTGGAAAGTCAGATTTACAGAGAAGGAGTGACAGAAGGATCTTCCATCCACTGGTTCACTTGCCAGGTGGCCACAATAGCCAGAGCTGAGCTAATCTGAAGCCAGGAGCCTGGAGCTTCTTCTGGGTTTCCCATGTGGGTACAGGGTTCCAAGGCTTTGAGCCGTCCTCAACTGCTTTCCCAGGCCACAAGCAGGGTGCTGGAAGGGAAGTGGAGCTGCCAGGATTAGCACCGGTGCCCAAATGGGATCCTGGTGCATGCAAGACAAGGATTTAGCCACAAGGTTATTGTGCTGAGCCCCAGCCCCTCCAATTTCTTACTTTTAGGTAATGGGTAACGGGGGAGGGGGGAGGAGAGGTCTGTGTTGAATTCTTGTTTTAAAACAGAATTATTTCTTTCCATTTAATTTGAAAGGCAGAGAGACAGAGGCAAGTAGAGTGATCTTCCACCTGCTGGTTCTCCCCAAATGCCTACAATAGCAGGAGTGGGGCCAGGCCAAAGCCCAGAGCCCAGGAGTGTCACATGGGTGGCAGTAACCAGACTACTTGAACCATCGGTTGCTGCCTCCCAGGGTGGGCATCAGCAGGAAGCCCGAGTGGAAGCAGGTGAGCCCAGACTCAAACCAGGCGCTTCTGGGATGTAGGGACTCCAAGCAGCATTTTGAGTGCTGACCCCCACATACTTAGAAAAATGCTTTATTGGCAGGAATTCACCTCCAGGTCGTCCTTCCTTATCTGCTTATTCTTGAAGAACCAGGCACTTCTTGTTTTGTTTTGTTGGGTTTTTGTTGTTACTGTTGTTGGTGCTGTTGCTGCTGCTGCTGAATTTAATTTAATTTTTAAAAATTTATATATTTTTTTAATTAGAAAATCAGATTTGCAGAAATAGAAGGAGAGACAAAGATCTTCTATCTCCTGGTTCACTCCCCAAGTGGCCACAACAGTGATCCAAACCCAGGAGCCAGGAGCTTCTTCTGGGTCTCCCACATGGGTGCAGGATCCCAAGGCTTTGGGCCATTCTGTACTGCTTTCCCAGGCCACAAACAGGAATCCTGATGGAGAATGGAGCAACCAGGACACGAACCAGTGCTTATATGGGATCCTGGTGTGTGCAAAGCAAGGACTTTAGCCACTAGGCTACTGTGCTGGGTCCTGGGTTTTTTTGTTTGTTTGTTTGTTTGTTTGTTTGCTTTTTATTATTATTTTTTTAAGATTTTATTATTATTGGAAAGCCGGATATACAGAGAGGAGGAGAGACAGAGAGGAAGATCTTCCATCCGATGTTTCACTCCCCAAGTGAGCCGCAACGGGCCGGTATGCACCAATCCGATGCCGGGACCAGGAACCTCTTCCGGGTCTCCCACGCGGGTGCAGGGTCCCAAAGCTTTGGGCCGTCCTCGACTGCTTTCCCAGGCCACAAGCAGGGAGCTGGATGGGAAGTGGAGCTTCCGGGATTAGAACCGGCGCCCATATGGGATCCCGGGGCTTTCAGGGAGAGGACTTTAGCCACTAGGCCACTCCACTGGGCCCTTGCTTTTTATTTTTGATGATGTTTTACATAGTTGAGAAGAACACATGCCTATGTGGACCACCAATCAAGGGGGGAAGGGTCGAAGACCAGGGAAAAGTGGATAAGACCATTGTTTCCAAATTTTCTTTCTCTTCTGTATCTGGGGAAAGGGAGAAGCCACACCCCGCATCCCAGCATCAGTGCCCAAGGATAGGGAACAGCTACCTGATGTCCTCCCAGGGTCCCTCAAGTGGAACATGTTCCAAGGATTCTTCTCTAGTGGTTTCAATAGTTCTGAAATGCTGTCGTTCTCGTTAGTCCAAGGATGAGGAAGTCCTTCCAAGGTCCATTGGCTGAAGTCCACCTTAGAGTTTCCATTTGTCCAAATATTTGCTGTCAGTACTTGGCAGAAGTAGTTGTCCAATTTGTTCTGTTGTCCATCCTCTGCTATGGTATCAGATATCCTCTGCAGGCCTAAATGAACTGCCATATACTCCATGTGCATTTGGGCATGCTGTCCACTGCTCTGTCTTAGCCACTCGGAGGCCCAGTTCTGACTCATGCTGTCCATGATCAGATCACAGATCCTGGAACCCCTCCCCATGGTTGGAGCTCCGAGTTCAGAAGTTCAGTTGGGGGGGACCCGTAAAGAAACCTTGTCTGAGGTGATCCCAGACCTGACTGTTGTGTGTGCTTGCCAGAATGGGGTCCTGCTCAGTCCATCACCCACACTAGCCCATGTGCACATTGGTGGTTGTAGTTGCTAGACCATCTCTGCCTCTAGCCCTATCTCTTATATGTTCCCAGCCATAAATCTTGCACATGCCACTGGTTGCTCTGACCCAGCTCGGCATAGTCCATTCCCTGTCTTGGCCTTTGCTGTCGGATGCTACAGCCAGACCTGTCCTTGGCCCATTCCCAGTCCCAACACTCACTGGTGGATGCTGTAGCCTAGCCTAGCCCAGCATGACCCACACTACAACCTGGCTCCTGCACATGCCAGTGTGCTAAGGTTTGGCCCAGCCCTGCCTGATCCAGGGTCTCCCTTCCCCACATACCAGAACTGACCCACATTCTTGCCAGTGGGTGGAGCTGCCTTGCCCAGCCTGACCAACACCCAGGCTTGAATCACATGCTTACCAGTGGGAGATATAGCCTTCCAGGGTAATTCCCCAAGCTCCCTCACTAGGCCCACTCCCAGATCCACATCTTAAATGTGCCAGCAGGTGCTAGGCCCTTAAACATAGTCTCCCCTCTCTGTCTCAGCCTTTGTATGAGCTGGTGGATGTTGTGGCCCAGCCCACCCCACACCTTATTCTTGGGTGCATCTGTGAGTGCTGTAGCCTGGGCCAGCCTGGCCTGTTCCCAGTCCCAGTGCACATGAGTGTCATAGGGTTCCATGTTCATGCCTAGCTCAGCCCTTCAGTACTCAGCTCTTGAGCAAACCAGTGGAAATTACAGTCAATCAGGGGTGAGCCCTCATATCCCCCCACCCAGAATCTTCCCCAAGACCTGGTTTTCTTGCATACTGGTTAGTGCCATGGCCCAGCCTAACATTGTCCATCCCCTGTTCTGACTCTCCGTGGCGGTATTGTGATCTAGTGCTGCCAGGTAGGCCCCAGCCCTTACTTTAGTGTGTACCAGTGGGTGGTGGTCGGCAGTCGTCAGTGTTAATTATCCCAGCTTAGGTCTTCCATGTGGACGGGTGCATTAGACTGACCCAGAAAGGTCCTCTTGCTGCCCCTGTCCAAACCACTCGGCCTCAGCTCCCTTGCTTATCTGCAAGCACAGTGGCCTTGTTGGTGGAAGTCGCTCAGAAATCATTCCTCACCTGCAACATATTCCCTTAGCATTCCTCCCCCACCACACACACACATCCCCTTACCATCTTCCCTGAGCAGTCCACATTTCCTGTGCCCAGGAGCACATGGGTTCCTCAGACCAATCTTTGGACCAGTGCTCCAGTGGGGTAGTGGGCTGGCCTGGAACTCTGCCCAGCCCCCTAGGGTCCCAAGCTCTTGGCATGTGTGCTGGCCTGGGACCTTACCCCTCCGCCCACCCGATATCCAAACCCATTCAAAATTTCCCAAGCCCAGTCCACCAACACACCAGCCTAGCATGTTAACCTAGGGCTCTTCCCTCCTTTCCTCTACCCTTCCAGGGACCAAACACATGGGGAAATCCCCAAGTTCTCTCCACATGCCTGGGCGTGAGCACCCAGGTTCCCAAACGCCCCCACTGGCATCATTCCCTAGGCCCCCGCAAGCCTGAACCCCCCAAGTCCCCACGAGCCAGGTGGCTTTGCCAGTACAAAGGGCCACACTTCTTGTTTTCAGAGAGGTCCTGGAGCTTATGGGTGGGCTCCCTGAGAAGTGGTTTCTGAGTGAAGTTTAGGCTTTCCACTCCACCCTGTTTGGGCCTCTCTGGGCCCATTCTCCTCCCCCTTTAAAGATCTGCTGTGAGCAAACAGGCTAGTTCTTATGTTTTCCTCTATTATTGTAATTTACCCTATTTTCATGTAATAATCTGTCATTCAAACTTTGAAAAGAAATGGGCTGTTTTCATTCTGATACTTGCTTTACTAGAAAAGGAAGCTTGAAATGAGTCAGGTTCACCAACCCAGTTAACTTGAAAACAGCAACAGGATGGGATTCTGAAATGGTACAGTGCTGTGTGTGTTTGTTTGGCTGTCTCCTATGAATCCAAATTTCACAAGCTGTGTTCTTCCTTTTATGCGGTCATTTCTTTTATACCAATCTCTCCTCAGTTTGTCAACTCTTGGCAGGCAGGGTCTCTTACCATCAGCCCCTTTGTTTCTCTGCATTTCTAGTTTTCCTGGAGGTGTCATCTTTCAGGTGTTTAACCTTTGGAGGGCTTGGTTGTGTTGGTTCTAGGCTGTGATAATGCCATTATCATCTGGAACGTGGGGACTGGGGAAGCCCTCATCAATCTGGACGAGATGCACTCGGACATGATCTACAACGTGAGCTGGAACAGGAACGGCAGCCTCATCTGCACAGCCTCCAAAGACAAGAAAGTCCGAGTCATCGACCCCAGGAAACAGGAGATTGTTGCTGTGAGTGTGCATGCAGCCGTGGTGCTACATTGAGCCTGTGCTTTCTGTGTGAGGCCAGGGGCCGCAGTGCTGCAAGCATATGGGAGCTGAGAGTCAAGTGAGGTTCGCGCAGGCTTCTCGCTGCCCCCAGTCACGCCTTGCCATCTTTCATTCTATGCCCAGTCTCACCTGGTGGCCCCTTTTCACAGGAATCAGTTTTCATGGTTTGCTAGAGTCCTTCCAGGTTTACAAGTCTGGATCAAGTGAGCAGACACTTCCCAGGTCTCCAGGCTAAACACTAAATGCTGTTTAGTGCTTAGCTCTAAGCACAGGCTCTCTGAGCAGCTCACACTGGGCCCCAGCACAATGACTTACTCTGCCAGAAGGGTTGGGACTGCAGATGCTGTTAGAGCAGCTCACTCAGTTACACTCAGAAGCCTGTGCAGAGATTTGGCCAGGCTGACAGCCCCTCGAGTTGGTGCTTGCCAAGCCCTGGAGACATTTGGCCTTGTGCAAAGTGCTTTCCTCTGCTGGAGTCTGCCAGGGTCATCACTCAAGCTCTCTTAGGAAACGCAGCAGCATAGGAAGGGGTTGGCCAGCCTGGACTTCTTCCTGTGTTGTGACTTGAGTAGAGAAGTGGCAGAGTGTATCCAGCCTCCAGATTATCATCCTCTGGAGAAGCAGGCGTGTGGCGAGTTCTTTCATGTGTCTTGTCTGTTGTACGTGGACTTGGATTGGAAGTGAAATGAGGCTTTTGAGTTAAATCTGCGCCTTCTGGCTTGCTGACTAGCTAAGGGAGGTGACCACTAAACCGCTTAGTGCCTCTCATTTGCCGAGGGTCGGGGGATTGGAGGTGTGGGCACTGACTACATGTGCCACCTGAAACCTCGGCATAGGGTGAGCTTGGATGTTGGGCATGTCTTTCCGTCGTATCTCACTTCCTGCGGTTGAAATGTGTACAGTGTGCTTATTCGCCCTCCCTTCCAGGAGAAGGAGAAAGCACACGAAGGCGCAAGGCCCATGAGGGCCATCTTCCTGGCGGACGGCAACGTCTTCACCACCGGCTTCAGCCGCATGAGCGAGCGACAGCTGGCTCTCTGGAATCCGGTATGTTCCCCGCTCGCCTCTTTCTCATCTTCCCCACCTCCAGCCTTTTGCACTCACTTTCGCTTGAGCATTCTCTCTGTTCTGAATGAGTCGTTGGGCTCTTAAGTAGATTATAGATTCTTAGTGTAGATCTCCAAACTTCAGCTTGTCTGAACTTGAATGTGTTGCTGTCATCACTGAAGACATATTGTAATTGTGTTTTAAAAACACGATCTCTATCTCCCAGGGAAACCTTTGGCCGCTTTATATATATAAGAATGCCCTGCTAGCTTCTGCCACCCACTGGCAGTGTTATTTAACATGGGAGGATTTTAGAGAGTTATATCTTTTGTAAATCATGTGTACTTATTTTACAATCCAAGGAAAGTGCCACATAAAAAGATAGCAGGCACAAATTAGAAGGGCTGTGTCCTCTGTCACTACTCACGGTGCCGTGTGTTCACTGGGGTGTCACATCCCAGTAGTGTCCCCACTGGGGTTCACATATGTGGATATCTCATGCACATCATCCAAGCTTTCCTGATTCATGGCTCACTTTTTAAGTAAGGTAAGAAGGATATATAAAAAATTTGCATACACATGGACAAACACATACATATATTTATTTTTCCTTCCAGAAAAATATGCAGGAACCAATTGCGCTTCACGAAATGGATACCAGCAATGGAGTGTTGCTGCCTTTCTATGATCCTGACACAAGTATCATTTACTTATGTGGAAAGGTGAGTAGTGCTGCTTGATTCAGGTCTGTTTACTCCTGTGAGAAGAAAAGTCTGCCCTGCAGGGAATCAGATTAGGGAATGCATTGGGCGGTTTAACTTTTTCACTTGTCTGAACTATGTGTCTGTGCGTCTTAAGCTCGGATCACAGCGGGTGGTGTTGGTGTGTTTGAGGCCCTGAGGCTTGGCAGTTGGACTGTTTGGTGCTGCTGATTGAGGCAGGGCCTGGGCTACAGTGTTGGGGCGTGTGGACAGGGCAACATCACACAGACCCTTTCTGGGGGAGATTGGCCTTTGCCGTGTTAGGGAATGCTGCCTCCTGGTGGGTGACATCAAATGTTTATCTGTGTTATGACCAGGATGCAGAAACCTTCTCAGATAACCCTGGGTTAGCATATGTGTGTGTTACTCTGCCATGGTCATGAGCTTTTGGGTGCGTGTCTGGACTCACCGTCAGGGCCCTGAACTTGAAGGCTGATGACCCAGCTGAGGTTTCAGGGAACACCGGCCAGGACAGGATGACCCCATGCTGAATTTAAAACCTTTTCCCTTGCCTCATGATCTCTGCCTAACCAAGCTCGTGGCAGCTTCATTACTGCTGTCTGCTTTCTGTGGGTGGTAACCTCAAATTTCGTTTTCTTTATAGGTCTGATTTTCTCCTCAGAACTTTACATATGGGGACTGATTGTGTATTCCGCAGCCCTGTTAGCTGGGCCCTGGGTGGGCAGCGTTGGCCAGGCCTTGCCTCACAGACAGTTGTTAGGTTGGTTACCTAGAAATGGAGGTCTGTGTGTTCCTTGAAGGCCACCAAGCAGATGTTAATAACTGAGCAGTTACCCAGATATTAACTCTAGATGGAAAATGAGAAATGACTAATAGATGCTTGGCTTCTTTTCTACTGCTTTGGGATATAAATCATGGAACAAAGGGAAACTATGGGAAATGCTATTGGGGCATAATGCCAACATAGTTTGGTGTGTCTACTTTCCTGTAGACATGATAGGTATGTATGCATGGCCTCCGTTGTTCAGGTTGGTAGAGCTGTGCCCAGGGATCTGTACTAGACTCCCACGCTCCAGCCTTCAGAACTCCAAAAAAGTCCAACCCCTGTAACAAAATGGCTCCAGAACTTGATACATTGTGATGAGATAGTGTTGCCTTCTGAAGTTGAAGAACGCCCTCTGAGACACTAAATCTCTTCCTTAGGAAACTCTCCCTGCTCTTGTTCCCATCCTGTCTGATGGAAATGATCTTGGCCCTGTGGGTGTGGCTCACCCTGCCGGTGAGGGTGGCACAAGATCTCTGTGGCCGCCACTCTTTGCTGTTTAAAGTTGAGTGGCAATGCAGTCATCTGGCAGAGAAGTTCACATTTTTGCCCTAATGCTGGCCAGATGCCCAGGCTTTGGGGAGTAAAATCAGCCTGCATAGCAGGTAGAAGAGACCACTTACAGGGCATGTTAGTGCGCGGTAAGCAGGGGGTCCTTCGCAGGGAAAAGCAGTCGCACACTTTAGGTAAGCTTCCTCATGAGCAAGAGCAGGTCAACTACAAGTGTAAGGTCGCAGCTGTCGCTCGGTTTAGAGCCGAGTGTTTCAATTTATGTTAAACACAATCCTATCTCTGATGTTTTGTAGGGCGACAGCAGTATTCGCTATTTCGAGATCACGGATGAATCCCCGTATGTCCACTACCTCAACACATTCAGCAGCAAGGAGCCTCAGAGAGGGATGGGTTACATGCCCAAGAGGGGACTTGATGTTAACAAATGTGAGATTGCCAGGTAAAGCATGGGTGTTGCACAGTGTTCCGTTTGTTCATGCCACCCTTGGGTACCAGGACACCATAATGACTGTGTGCAGAGCAACATGCACATAGTCATTTTGCCCTAACAGCTGCAAGTGTAGTGGCTCACAGGCATGGCAGGGGCGAGCCTGGTCCCTAGATGCCCCTTAGGGTGAAGAACCAGGTCCCATCCTCAGTTGGGGTCCCCACTTTTCCTCAGCTAGAGAAGCCGAAGATCCCACAGTGGGGTGCTGGGAGAAGCCGAAGATCCCACAGTGGGGTGCTGGGTTGGCTCATTTGGGAGCTTCAGCTGGCTGATATCATTTCTGCCTGTACTACTCTGATTTTTAGGTTTCTTTCTGTACCACTAGTGAGTTTCTAGCAGACAATTTTCTTATCCTAGACAACAGAAGATACCCAGTGAGACTAGATGGCCACTGGCCATTCTCATATTGAGGTGTGGGTTAATCCACTGCCTGCAGCCCCAGCATCTGACGTGGGTGCTGGTTGGAGTCCTGGCTGCTCCACTTCTGATCCAGCTCCCTGTGCCTCCTACATGGCATCTCAACTACTGAGCCAAATGCCTGCCCCAAGACAGGTGTACTTTAGTTGAGGGGAGGGATTGAATCCACAAATTGTTCTTGAAATAACACCATTCTTTTTGAAGTATCTTCCTATGTCAGGCGCTATGCTAAACATGGTATCTAACTGACTTAACTGTCCTGTGAGGTGAGTGCCATTTTTCTCCCTGAATATGGATGAGGAGTTTGAGGCTCGAGGACCTTTTTGCCCTCCAGCGTTGCAGTTCTCACAGCCAGGCCAGTCCATCCCTGTGTCACCATCGCTTTTCCCTACCCTCCTCCTACAGTTTTCATTGATTTTTTTTTTTAACTGTGACACTTCCTGGTTCTGATGGTGAATAGACAAGTTTGACACATGCGATCTGCACTCAGCGTCTCCTCTTCCCCTCAGAGTGTCCTTCCTGGCAGCTCTGCTCAGTTCTGCCCTTCACCCCAGCTGCTGGGTCTGGCATAATACATGCTGTGCACTCTTTCAACAGAAGCTTTAAAAACAACTCTTAATGAAAGATTTCATCCACTGGTTCATTTCACAAATAGCTACAGCAGCCAGGTCTGGGTCAAGCTGAAGCCAGGAGCCTGGAACTCCATCTGGGTCTCTTTCATCGGTGGCAGGATCCATTAACTGGGAGTTGAACCTGAAGCAGAGTGACCAGGATTCAAACCAGTTGGCAGCTCAACTTAATTGCCCAAAGCACCAGCCCCTTAGAAGGAACTCTTGATTTCTTTCTGGGAAACAAAATTGGCTTTCCCTTATCAGGGTTGGCAGAAGAGAAGTGATTTCTGGTTCTCTTGTTTTGTCTTATTGTAGGGTGTATGAGAAAATGCTGCCTTTTTTTAAGCCATAAATAATTTGTTTCCCTCTCCCTGTTATAATTCAAGTTGCTTCACTTTCCCATTCTTTCCATAAGCTCCACAAGCCTCCCAGGAAGACTAGCTAGCACAGACACTGCCAGGAGGGTACACCTGAAAGCAGCCCTGTCCTAATAAAGGCAAATCCATACACACAAAGTATTTTTTGAAAATCAGGCTTTTACAGAGAGAAAAGGATTCCATCTGCTGGCCCACTTCTTAAATGGCCTCGGCAGCCAGAGCTGGTCCAGTTAAAAGTCAAGTGCTCCCTCTGGGTCTCCCACGTGAATGCAGAGGCAAAAGCATTTAAACCATATTCCATAACTTTCCTGGACACATTAGCAAGGAGCTGGCTCAGAAGTGGAGCATCTGGGATTCAAACCAGCATCCATTTGGGATACTGGTGCTCTAGGTGAAGGCTTCACATGATATGCCACAGCTCTTGCCCCTCTTTTCCTTTTTTTTCCCTGTTTATTTTTGTTTGAAAGACAGATTTGCAGAGAAAGAGACAGAGATCTTCTGTCTGCCAGTCCCTTCCCCCAAACGGCTAGAGATGGCCTGGTCTGAAGTCAGGATCCTGGGACTTCCTCCACATGCCCCGTGTAGATTCAAGCTCCTGGCTTTGGATCTGCTCAGCTCCGACCACTGCAGCTTGGGGAGTGAAACAGCAGATGAAAGATCTTTGTCTCTCCTTCTTCTGTTAATCTGCCTCTCCAATAAAATAAATCTTTAAAAAAAAAATGGTGGAAGAGAGCTAAATGGGACTTGAAACAAACTGGGATTTGAACTGGTGCCCACAGGTGGTTCTGGCACCGCAGCAGAGATGTAAGCTACTATACCATGGCACCAGCCCCTTCTCTTTTCCTTTTTAAAAATCAGAGTTATGCTTATAAATGTTTGCTTCAAGCTGGCCAAAACCAGTGCCCAGGCTGTAGATGCAATCTAGTACACAGTGCCTATTCCCGCCTGCCATGTGGTGTGGTGACTTCATCCTCTTGCACTGTTGTGTTCCCCACAGTTGATCTGCCCCAAGAAAGGGGCAGTTTGTCACCATCGTTCATTGATGTCTTATCCGTGCTCATCTCATCCACCATTTCCAAGCATACTTCCTCGCAGCTGTGTGAAACGGGGACATTGAATTCCACCCTGGGGGCAGATCAGGTGGGGTGGCAGGAAAGAAGCCCTCAGCAGCCGTGCAGCGTGCCAGAGCATACAGATTCCCTTCTGTGGTCTCCCGGTTAACTCAGTGAACTTTGCCTTGTTTCTCCCTTGAAGATTCTTCAAACTCCATGAGAGAAAGTGCGAGCCCATTATCATGACGGTTCCCAGGAAGGTGAGTGCCCAGCTTTCTAACAATCAGTGTTTTTTAAAAAAAAAATGTCCCAGAGCTGCTTCTCCCTCCTTACCAAAGGCTCCCCCACCCCTGGTTGTCGCCCGCAGTCGGACCTTTTCCAGGATGATCTGTACCCCGACACGGCAGGGCCCGAAGCTGCGCTGGAAGCTGAGGAGTGGTTTGAGGGGCGGGACGCAGACCCACTGCTCATCTCTTTGAAGGACGGGTACATTCCAGGCAAGAACAGGGACCTCAAGGTGGTCAAGAAGAACATTCTGGATAGCAAGCCCAGCGCAAACAAGAAGTGCGACCTGATCAACGCTCCCAAGAAGACCACAGACCCTGCCAGTGTGGTAAGGGCTGTGGGAGCTGGGGCCTCTGTTGGGCTGGCTTGAATCTTGCCTCTGGAAATGCCTTCATGGCCCAGGGCGTTGGTGGGCACTGTCCCAGCTGTGGCCATGTGGGGAGTTTTCAGTAAACGGAGGCCTGTGGCGAGCCCAGGAGCCCATGACCTTGATGGGTTTGTAATCATGCCTGACCTTTAGCTGTGTGTTTTATGTTATCTTGGGCGGGCGGTGACCTCCATCTGAGAGTGAGTAGGAATATTTCAGGGTTTTCTTGACTGTCTTTCCCCAACCTGGTTAACCCATTTCTGACATAGTTAGACATGAGCGACCATGCATGTGGGGACACAGGCCCCCGGAGGAGAGGGCCTGGAAAGGAGGAGCAGTCACGTGACAGAAGGGTCCTGGCTGTAGGTGGAGCAAACTGCCAAGGTGGCCTTGGCTCTGGCTAGCTCAGCCAATGGGTGGGAACCAAGCCTCTTACCTTGGTGGCTCCCTGTGGGCCCCAGGGCAGCTGCTGCTCCTGGAGAGCCGAGTGGAGGGGTCCAGACCATGTGGAATAGATTCCAGGGGCAGGAAGAGGGTTGGAGAGGCAGAGCACCTCCAGGAGCTGGTGGCAGACAGGGGCTGCCATTGTAGACTTGGTGTGAGGGTTCCAGAAGAATCAGGTCTGTATGGAAGACAGGGACCTAAGAAGTTTGGGCCCTGAGAGAGCTCTTGCCGGGCTGCAGCCTCTGCAAAGATCACTGTATTTGGGGAGTTGTGGGGGGGCAGGAAGAGGAGCCTGGAGGAGAATGGGTCACCCTGCATTCTCTGAGTCCAGGTCAGTGTGTGGGGCCTGGGGGGTCCTGGGTTCTGGGCAGATAGAGCGGCATCCTCTGCACCCCCAGGCCCAGAAGCTCAGTGCCTGAGCCTTGGCATGGACAGGGAGAAATCTGCAATGTACGTGCCACCGATCCTGCCGTGTGTTGAATGTACTGCATCTTAGTCACCGCTCCCCTTTCTGTTTTCTTAGCAAAATGAAGCCAAGTTGGATGAGATTTTGAAAGAGATCAAATCTATAAAAGACACAATCTGCAATCAAGATGAGCGCATTTCCAAGCTAGAGCAGCAGATGGCCAAGATCGCAGCCTGAAGGTCCCACCCCCACCCCTCCGGAAATGGGAGCAAGGACTTAGGCTTGGGAGCTGGTGGTTGGTGTGGCCCCAGGGAGGGTGACCCAGGCACTGCCGCCGGAGACATTCCGCTCAGACCTGGCAGCCAGTGTAGGCCACGTTCCACTCAGAACACGATTTGTCTCCCAAATTTGCAAAAAAACAAAGGCTGAGATTTTTATCAGAAAGCCTTTTCAGTGTTTAAGTGTTACGTGACTTGTTGAACTTTTAAAAAGACAAAAGTGCTACTTTTAAAATCCTACATATTCCGAATTTTAAAAAAACAAGCCAATTCTGACTCAGTGTCGTGCCCAAGTACTTTTTTTTTTTTAATTTTTACAAATAGGGACCAATGCCACATTGCTTTTTTATATTTCTTTCTTTCTTTCTTTTTTTTTTTTTAATGTTGCCAAAACCAAAAGTAGCCTTTTTTTTTTCCTTTGTATTTTGCTACTTTGCAGTATTTGTGTGTGGGTTTTTTTTGTTTTCTTTACTTTAAAAGGGACAGCACTGTGTATGTTTATAAACTAAATGAAGATATTATTTTGTATAAATGTTCATCTGAAAGCATTGAGAGCAGTAGGCACTCAGTGCTGGCTCGTCTGCAGCACAGATCCAGTCCTGCGAGTGACTGTGCACAAGGAGGACTGGGAAAGCAGTGTGGGGTCAGGGACCACCCTTCTTGCTCCCCTGAGTCTTCTGAGCAAAAAAAAAACTCACATCGTAGCTCCTTCCTTCCTTTCCTTCCTCTTTTCTAGAAACTAGGTGGCTGTACCAGATGGAATTTTACTTCTTGGTTATCCTGTGCTTTGGATGATTATAATCTAACCTGAACTAGCATGTGTTTCTGCAGTTTTGTTCTACATGTAGGATCTGCCGCGTTCATCACTGGACGCCATGTTTCAGGTTCTGGTCGATACTTGAGAAGGGTGCCCGGGATGAGAACACAACGCGTGTGTTGCCTGCTGTCCAGTGTTCTTGCCCGTCTCAGCAGCTGGCCTGGTGCTGGAGTGCCGTGGTGGGGACTCAGGGCAGCATGTCGCCCTGGGGATCCCGTTGCCTCACATGATGCCTGCTGTCCCCATGCTGACCGCCCCCAAGCTCCTGCCTTCCCCTTTGCTCACACGCCGTAACCTTTCTCAGGGCCTTCCGCAGCCATTCCTCCTGTCCTTGTCTTTCAGTCCTAACCACATGGGGTCTTGGGTTGCTCTTGCGTATAAAGATCAAGGAGGGTGGTCCAGGAAACAGCAGGTGCAAGAGTGCAGACTTCTGCTGAGGCTGTGGTGTGTGCCGACTACTCCTCTATGCCCAATGCAAATGAACTGCTTGGCCTCTGCAGTGTCCTCCCTGGCACCGAGGGGACCAAACACTGAACTTTGAACCCTGTGCTCATTCCTAGGCTTGCTCAGAACTCCCTACCCTGCCCCCCCCCAACCGATTTCCCTTTCTCAGAATGCATGCTTGCAAAGCAAGGTAGAAAGAGTGTGTGTTAGACGGAGAGTGTCTGAGGAGGCACTCAGAACAAATGGTGTCCCAGGGCCCTGCACTGGTTTGGCTGGCTGGAAGGGTCCCCTAGGGGAAGCAGTAGTGACAACGCCTCAGGCTGCACAACCCAGCTGCGGGTAACACCCTCCTGCAGAAGGCACCGCCTTCCTAACCAGCTGTGGCCTGGGGTTGAAGGCATCCGAATGTCGGGGGTGATTCTGTGTGTGTTCCTAGTCCTGAAGTGGGCAGTAAGAATGACGGTGACTTGGAAGTCAGCCCGTTCACGTCTCTGTCAATGTCATGCCTTCGTTTTAGTGACTCGGCAGTGTTGGAAGGTCTGACATGAGCACCCCCACCAAGCCTAGTTGAAACACCAGGGGGCTCGTGGCTGGAGAAGAGGCCATGGAGGCCCAGAGAAGGTACCCTAATCGGGGCCGCAGGTGACTGAATGAATGAATGGAGGCCCCACTGGCTCACTGCAGGTGTGCCCCTATCACGTTCTGTCTGGGTTTGTTTATTTGTTTGCGTGTGACATCCTGGAGAGGGAGGACAGTGGATTACTCCTCAATCGGCTCTTATAGAGCGGCCATAGCAGTCTGTCAGAACACTTGCTTCCATTTTTCAAAGATAAAAATCATTGATTACAAATCTGTGTCTGTGTTTGCTTCGTACATCAGCTGTGTCTCTGAACAGCCCACCACGCCTCTCCCACTCCTGCCCCTGTGCACAGCACAGTGCCCGCGATTAGGCCTTGCCATCCAGGTGACACTTCCCCCTCTGGACAGTGAGAATGAGGGGAGTAGGGCAGGCTCTTGGCTGCAGCAAAGGGGAAATCAGCCCAGCAGGGGCTTGCGCTGTGTTCCAGGTACACACAAACACACCACCTGAAACCCCACAGACCGGAAGTGTGGGTTCCAACATACACACACACACCACCTGAAACCTCACAGACCCGGAAGTGTGGGTCCCACCTCAGGCCTTTGCCAGCATGCAGATCAGGGGGCAGAGTGCCTCGCCTCTCGGGGCTTTTCTCTTGTCTTGACAGATGGGTGACAGTTGCATTGGGGTCAGGGGAGGGATGGCTGTGTGGGGCGGCATGCACAGCCTCATGCAGAGTCGCTGCTACTGTGGAACCCTCGGCCTCTATAGAGGTGGCATTCGTGTGGCTGGGCTGTGGGTTTTGTGCCAGCAGAAGGCTCTCGGGATCAGCTAGAGCGTACAACCTCCTCCCAACTTCCCCTTTTGTCTTACAGCAAGGCCCCAAGACACGTTGGTGTTCCTGGTGCAGGATCTTCTGCTGTTTGCTTTTCTGGACGTTTCTAAAGATGATGAATCATGGGCACAAAGTTCCGCTGCCCGCGATACCACAAGTAGTTGCATCCGTGAGAACAGTGGTGCCAGGTGCCTGTAGAGCCTCAGGTTGCAGGAAGCAGAAGTTGGCCGCGGGTTGTGGTCAGCAGGGAGGCGCATGGTGCTCTGTTTATGGCAGACAGGCTGCTTCGCTGACTTGGATCGTCCTGAGTCTCTGCCAGGGGACCTAACGGTCCTTCTGCTGCCCCCCGCCAGCCAGCCAGCCAGCCAGACATCGTCTAGGGAGAACTTGCTGTTCTGTTTAAAGTTGGCTTCTCTTACTGTTCCGCAACTAGTAGTTGGCTCTCAATGATCTGTTAACTCTCAGTGGCCCTTTCTCTTGTTGCTGGCACATTTAAACATCCCAGAGTCGTCCCTGGTCCCTGACGTGAGTCGCCAGCAAGGTGGCCAACCAGGACAGCGTCCTGTGTTCCTAACTGCCTTCCCTGCCACCCCTAGTGGGAGTTTCTGTGACAGGAAACACTGAGGGGAGGCCTGGCAGGGGTGTCAAGCCTTCCGTGTGTGTATGTTTAAGATTTTATTTATTTTTATTGGAAAGTCATATACAGAGAGGAGGAGACACAGGGAGAAAGATCTTCTGTGTGCTGATTCACTCCCCAGGTGTCTGCAACAGGCAGAGCTGAGCAGATCCAAAGCCAGGAGCATCTTCTGAGTCTCCCATGCAGGTGCAGGGTCCCAAGGCTTTGGACTGCACTCAACTGCTTTCCCAGGCCACAAGCAGGGAGCTGGATGGGAAGTGGGGCTGCTGGAACACGAACCAGTGCCCATACAGGATCCTGGTGCATGTTAGATGAAGAATTTAGCTTCTAGGCTGCCACGCCAGGCCCTTCAGTGTGTTTTTGACCCAAGATTTCCACCATTGGGAATTTTGTCCCTCAAGACTAATAGGAAAGAAATACAGACATAAGGGGGCAGGATTATGATATAATGGGTTAAACTGCCACCTACAGTAGCCATTTCTCGTCTAGGCTGCTCCACTTCGCTTCCAGCTCCCCTGTTAATATGCCTGGGAAAGCACCAGAGGACAGCCCAAGTGCTTGGACCCCAGAACCCATGTGGGAGACCCAGAACAAGCTACTGGCTCCTGGCTTCAGACCAGCCCCAACCCTGGGTATTGTGGCCATTTGGCAAGCGAACCAGCAGATGGAAGATTGATCTCACGTGCTCTATCTCTTTCTTCCCCCTTTGTCTCTGTCATTCTTCCTTTCATATCAATAATTTTAAAATGCAGGCATTAAAGAAGGTATTGAACAGAAACATTGAAACAATAGGTTGTGAAAAAATAACCCTTTCTTTGTAAGATATACCTGAGCAAAAGCACAAAGGTACTGGGATTTTTGGGTGTTGGATCAAGTTCTGGAGTTTCAAAGTGGCCCGCAGTGAACTGTGATATCAGTGTTACTAACAAAGGTGCAATTTGTGTTTTTTGTTTTTAAAGATTTATTTGTTTTTTTGGAAAGACAGATCAGATTTACAGAGAAAAGGAGAGACAGAGCACAAGACCCTGCATCCGCAGGCTCACCCCCAAGTGGCCGCAGTGGCCAGAGCAGAGCTGATCAGAAGCCAGGAACTTCTGGGCCTCTCATGTGGATGCGAGGTCCCAAGGCTTTGGGCTACCTCTACTGCTTTCTCAGGCCACAAGCAAGGAGCTGGATGGGAAGTGGAACAACCAGGACATGAACTGGTGCCCACATGGGATCCTGGCAGATGCAAGGTAAGGATTTAGCCATAAGGCTATCACACTAGAGGTTGGAGGGAAATACACTTTCTGTCTCTCTCCCCCTCACCTTTGAAATACATTGAAGAAATCTAGGCCAGTACTGTTATGCTGGAAGTTAAACCACCGCCTGTAGTGCTAGCATCCCATACGGATTCAAAGAGTCCCAGCTGCTCCACTTCCAGCCCCTGTTGGTACACCTGGCGAAATAGTCCAAGGTAGTACTGGACTATCCCATACCCATGTGGGAGACCCAGATAAAGCTCCTGGCTTCAGCCTGGTGCAGCCTCACCAATGCAGCCATTTAGGAAGTCAGTCAATAAATAAGAGGACTCCCCTGTCTTTCTCTCCACTTTCAAAATAACTGCCTCTCACAATAAATAAATCTCATATAGCTAATTCAATATATGCTTATTTAAAATGGTTGGCAGCAGCTCTTGCCTGATGGAGCCAGTGGTGGGGAGAGAATGATGACAAAAAGACCCCTTGTCTTCAGACTAAAGACAGAACTTTGTTTTTTTTAAGATTTTATTATCTATTTTTATTGCAAGGGCAGATATACAGAAAGGAGAGACAGAGAGGAGGATCTTCCACCCGATGATTCACTCCCAAGTGGTCACAATGGCTGGAACTGAGCCAATCCAAAGCCAGGAGCTTCTTCCAGGTCTTCTACATGGGTGCAGGGTCTCAAGGCTTTGGGCTGTCCTCGACTATTTTCCTAAGCCACAAGCAAGGAGCTGGATGGGAAGCAGGGCTGCCAGGATTAGAACCGGTGCCCATATGGGATCCTGGCACATTCAAGGCTAGGACTTTAGCCGCTATGCTATCGTGCTGGGCCCAGAACAGAACTTTAAACCCCAAAGCAATGGGCTAAGTCACCCAGGACAAGACTGACTACATAAACATTCAGTTGTGTTAAGACTAATATGGTGGCAAAGAGTAAATGAAGACCATTGAAATGGGCCATAGAGGGGCCAGCACAGTGGCTCAACTAGCTAATCTTCCACCTGCCAGTGCTGAAATCCCTTATGGGCACCAATTCTTTTTTTTTTTTTTTTTTTTTAAAGATTTATTCATTTTATTACAGCAAGATATACACAGAGGAGGAGAGACAGAGAGGAAGATCTTCCGTCCGATGATTCACTCCCCAAGTGAGCCGCAACGGGCCGATGCGCGCCGATCCGATGCCGGGAACCTGGAACCTCTTCCTGGTCTCCCACGCGGGTGCAGTGTCCCAAAGCATTGGGCCGTCCTCAACTGCTTTCCCAGGCCACAAGCAGGGAGCTGGATGGGAAGTGGAGCTTCCGGGATTAGAACCGGCGCCCATATGGGATCCCGGGGCTTTCAAGGCGAGGACTTTAGCCGCTAGACCACGCCGCCGGGCCCATGGGCACCAATTCTTACCTAGCTTCTCCACTTCCTTCCAGCTCCCTGCTTATGGCCTGGGAAAGCAGTCAAAAATGGCTCAAGTCCTTGGGATCCTCCATCCACACAGGAGACCTGGAACTAGCTACTGGCTTCCAGTTGGCTCAGCTCCAGCCATTGCAGCCACTTGGGAAATGAACTAGCAGATGGAAGATCTTTCTCTTTCTGTTGATCTGCCTTTCCAGGAAGGTCAAGAAACACAACTGCCCCCAGGTGTTGCATGTGTCAGGGCATCCCATACAGATACAGCCCCTTTGCAGCCGGCAAGGCCAGCGGTGGGCCCAGGGGCCTGGGGGCCGTAGTTGCTAAGGTGGTTTCCTGATCTCATCCCCCACTTCCCAGCGAGGGAACGCTTGTTCCAACATGGAACAGTTAAAGGGCCTGGAGCTCTGCAGTGGGCCCAGTGCTGAGAGTGGAGCAGTAGGATGTCAGCCACAAAGGCTAAGCTCCGGGGACATGAGGTTGAGGTCTGTGAAGGGAGAAGTTGCTTGAGAAAACAGGAAGTTGTTGCAGGTTTGTCTGTGCCAGGTTGCTGTTTGGGTTTGTAGAAGTTAAATTGAAAAAATGCCACGGGTTTATGACAAGCTCATGGGGTTGCCGCTCTCTGTCCTCAACCACAAGGTGTCTTCTGGAAGATGTGAGCATCTTGCATAGCGGTGCTCCAGGAAGCCCCATCGTTTGGTAAGGTGGAGATTCTACCTGCTGGAGACCTCCCATTGCAGAGAGAACAGCCCATCATCCCAATAGCCTTGAACCTGAGTTCTTAATCTCTAACCACCCATTCCCTTTTTGCTTCCAGAGTAACCTTTCTTTCTTTTTTATATTATTTTTATTTGAAAGGCAGATTTTACAGAGGTCAGTCTTCCATCTGCTGGTTCACTTCCCAAATGACCTCAATTGACAGAGTTGAGCTGAACTGAGCCAAGAGCTTCCTACAGGTTTCCCATGTGGGTGCAAAGGACCAAGGGCTTTGGCCATCCTCCACTGCTTTCCCTAGCCATTAGCAGGAAGCTGAATCAAAAGTGGAGAAACTAGGGCCTGGTGTGGTAGCCTAGTGGCGAAAGTCCTCACCTTGCATGTGCCAGGAACCCATATGGACACTGGTTCTAATCCCAGCTGCTCCACTTCTCATCCAGCTCCCTGCCTGTGGCCTGGGAAAGCAGTCGAGGACGGCCCAAAGTCTTGGAACTCTGCATCCGCATGGAAAACCTGGAAAAAGCTCTTAGCTTCTGGCTTCAGATTGGCTCAGCCCCAGCCATTGGTGGTTGCTTGGGGAGTGAACCAGTGTATGAAAGATCTTTCTCTGTATCTCCTTCTCTACGTATATCTGCCTTTTCAATAAAAATAATAAATCTTTTTTTAAAAAGTGGAGAAACTTGGGCCCGGCGGCGTGGCCAGGTGGCTAAAGTCCTCGCCCTGAACGCACCAGGATCCCATATGGGTGCTGGTTCTAATCCTGGCAGCTCCACTTCCCATCCAGCTCCCTGCTTGTGGCCTGGGAAAGCAGTCGAGGACAGCCCAAGGCTTTGGGACCCTGCACCGGTGTGAGAGACCCAGAAGAGGTTCCGGGTTCTCGGCTTCGGATCAGCGCAGCACCGGCTGTTGCGCTCACTCGGGGAGTGAATCATCGGATGGAAGATTTTCCTCTCTGTCTCTCCTCCTCTATTTATATCTGACTTTGTAATGAAAATAATAAATCTTTATAAAAAAAGGTGGAGAAACTTGGACACAAATCAGCACCATGTGGTTATTAGTGGCGCCTGCTTCCTGGCTGCTCTCTGATCCCACACCCGGATCAGCAGCAGCATGTACTGGGTGTGGTTGCATGGCATAGCCATGTCCCAGCTCCTTCTCACAGCTTGGCTGTGACCCACCCTGTGTGTATCCCGGCCTCGTCAAGCAGAGCTTCAGTATTAGAGACACAGAGTTGGAGTCCAGAGCAACCAAGTTTCAGCCACATTTCTGACCTGGAACTCCAGACCACACCCCACCTGGAGTTGTCTGCAACCATGACTCCATCCTGCACCACATCCTCAGAGAGCCTGGTTTCCTTAGCAGACCCCGGGATAGGTTGTGGGGTGCAGTTTTCCGTATGCAGATGGCCAGGCCCAGGCTGAGTGCTTGAGGGTAGCCCATCGAAGCAGGGACTCCTTCATGCAAAATTGCTGAGTCAGGAGTATGCTGTGCCACATTTGCCCTCTGGTCTTACAAGCCTGGGGTCACACTTCTGTACCCAACCCTTGGGAACTGAAGGCTACTCTGGGTCTTTCTCGGAGGAAATGGTTCCCTGCTGCCGGCTTCAGCCCAGAGCCCAGAGTAGCAGCCAGAACCCAGGACTGAAGGTGAACTTTCGGAGGCTGTGTTCATGTTTGAGAAGGGGAATGGTGTCCTGGCTGCAGTGAGCCCCAAAGGTTCTACTTCCCTTTTAGGAGACACCTATTAATCAGCCTTGGGGGGAGCAGCTTCCTGAAGCCAAGGGGAGCCCTGACTGCACCTCTAGGCAGTTGGCGTGAATGTGCCTGCCAGGGCTCAGGATCCACAGGGCACCTGCAAGCCTTTTCATTCAAGAGGAAGAACGAGATCTTTCCACTTACTGGTTTACTCCCCTAATACCCACAACAGCCAGAGCTGGGTCAAGCCGGAGACAAGAGCTCCATCCAGGCCTCCTGTGTGGGTGGCAGGGACTCAAGCACATGAGCCATTAGTTGTCTTCCTAGGCACATTAGCAAGGAGCTGGAGTGGAAGCAGGAGAGCTAGAACTCAAACTCGCACTTTGACATGAGCTGTGACCATCCCATGGGGCAGCTGACTGGGCCCCGGCATCCACTTCCAGTGACAGATAATCCTGAAATCCAAGCCTGCGTTGTTTCTTCACACTACAATCTGACTTCTGGCAAAACCCTCCTGTGTTTCCCAACAGCATTCCTAGAAGCAGGCGCCTGTTCCCTTTGAACATTTGAATCGCAGGTGTCAGGTGCAGGGAGATGTGGTTTCAGAGTCACGCTTGTCCCACGAGACAACACAAACCGCAATCCATCAGCAGTATTTGCTGCTCTTAAACCCAGCTGCTCAAGTCTTGTCCAGAAACAGCTTACCTGTCTCTGAGCTCACCGCCCACCGTTCATCCTCTTACACCTGGAAAACCTCAGAAGACTGTAGAGCCTTACTCCTCATCTGGCTGGGGTTGGCACTCCACATTTGCCTCACCCACCCTGAACCTCAGCTTCTTCCTTTTGTAGATTTCATGAGCTGAAAAACACCAAGCCTCTGTGCTGGGCCTGATATAGACTGGCAGCTCAGGAAGTGATAGGCTTCGCCTCAAGGGCAGCATGAAACTAACCACATTCAGTCCACCCACACCAACCAGTATAGCTGTGTCAGTCAAACTCCATCTGAAGACACGGAGCCTAAACTAACAGTTTTCATTGGTCATGAATGTTTCTCAGTTATTTTAAAAAGCATTTCTTAGGAGGCCCAGCATGATAGCCTAGTGGCTAAAGTCCTTGCCTTGCATGCACAAGGATCCCATCTGGGCACTGGTTTGTGTCCTGGCAGCACCGCTTCCTGCTTGTGGCCTGGGAAAGCAGTCTGGATGGCCCAAAGTTGTGGGACCCTACACCTATGTGAGAGACCTGGAAGAAGCTCCTGACTTCAGATTGGCTCAGCTCTGGCTATTGTGGCCAATTGGGGAATGAATCATCAGGTGGAAGATCTTTCTCTCTTTGTCTTCTCCTCTCTGTATATCTGACTTTCTAATTCAAAAAAAAAAAAAAAAAATTTAGGGACCAGTGCCATGGTATAGTAGGCTCATCCTCCACTTGTGACACCAGCATCCCATTTGGTGAGATTCAAGTCCCAGTTGCCCCACTTCTGATTCAGCTCCCTGCTAATAGCCTGGGAAAGCCATACAGGATTGCCCGTGTGCTTGGATCCCTGCACTCGGGTGGGAGACCCAGAAGAAGTCCCTGGCTCCCAGCTTTGGACCAGCTCAGCTCTGGCTATACACACAAAAGCCAGGAGCTGGAAACTCCAACCTAGACTCCCACAGCGGTGTCAGGGACCCAGCAGCATATGCCAGAATAGGATCAGTCACCTGAGGAAGGTACAGATGGAAGAGGACAAGGACACTGTTTGAATAGAGCACACTGAGGCCCGTGATATGAGAAGTGAGACCCTTGGAGACCTCAGCAGGGACAGAACTGAGAAACTGAATAGACACGAGTGTAGGCTGGAGCTTGTTCTCAGGGGACAAGTCCAGCCTAGCACCTGTTGCTGTGCAGCATACATTCTGAGGGTGGTTTTCCATCGCTGGAGAACAGCCCTTTAGCCTATTGTCAGAGACCCTGGATAAGATCCCCACATCCTAGACCAGTGAACCTGGCTTTAGCGCCTTGCTCCCTCTCCTGTCCCTGGCTTCCAGCCACTGCAGACCCTGGGAGGCAACACCGATGGCTTAAGAGCTTGTATTCCTGCCACCCTCGTGGGAGACCCAAGTTGTGTTCTCAGTCCCCAGCTTTGGCCAGGTCGTGGTGGGTAGCTGCCTAACAACTGGGAAGAGGCAGGGAGCAGGAGCCCAGAGCCACTTGAGCTCGGCTGCTACTGGGGCTGTCAGGATGGGCAGGCCTTGCACTGTGCACACTGAGACATCTGCTGACCCAGTAGGCTGCAGCTCAGAGGCCCCGCAAACAGCACTGGAACTCTGCAAGAGGACCTGCGTCCCACTCGCAAGCCCCACCCATGCAGGTCTGTGAGTTGTGGTTCTCATTCCTCTGCTCTTTCACCCCCAAACAAGACAACTGTGATGTCGTTTCAAAATATTTTTAAAATGTGGGCCTGGCGTGGTAGCCTAGTGACTGAGGTCCTCGCCTTGAACTCACCGCGATCCCATATGGTTGCCAGTTCATATCCTAGCTGCTCCATTTCCTTACCAGCTCCCTGCTTGTGGCTTGGGAGGGCAGTCGAGGATGGTGTGAACTCTTGGGACCCTGCAACCACATGGGAGACCTGGGAGAGGCTCTTGGCTTCTGGCTTCAGATTGACTTGGCTCTGACCACATTGCAGTCACTTGGGGAGTGAATCAACGAACAGAAGATCTTCCTCTCTATCTCTCGTTCTCTCTGTAAATCTGACTTTCCAATAAAATAAGTAAATATCTATCTATATATAGAGATAGATATATTTGTGTATAGCCTATCCCCTCAAAATGTGGAATGTCTGGAATATTAACTGATGTAATGTTTTGGGGTGTTTTTTGGGGGCGGTGCCTGTTGGATGTCACAGCTGCTTCCTCCCCAACAGTCACATCTTTTTTTTTTTTTTTTTAATGATTTTCTTTAATTGGAAAAGCAGGTATGTGGAGAGAAAGAGAGACTGAGAGAAAGATCTTCCATCTGATGGTTCACTCCCCTAAGTGGCCGCAACAGCTGGAACTGAGCCAGTCCGAAGCCAGGAGCTTCTTCCAGGTCTTCCACGTGGGTGCAGGGTCCCAAGGCTTTGGGTCATCCTTGATGCTTTGCCAGGACATGAACTGGCGTTCATATGGGATCCTGGCACATGCAAGGCGAGGGCTTGAGCCACTAGCCAGTCCTGACATAATGTTTAACCTGTATGTGAAAATGTGTGCAACATTAGCTGATGAAATATAATTGTGCTTAACTTAGAGTAAGGAACAATATTAAACGGCATTTCCACACTTGTCTGTGAACTAGAACTGGCTCAGGAGATGTGAAAGACAAGAAGATAGCATTCATCCTCTGGCCCGGCGCTGTAGCCTAGTGACTAAAGTCCCTGTCTTGCATGCGCCAGAATCCCATTTGGGCACCAGTTCTAATCTCAGCGGCCCCACTTCGCATCCAGCCTGGGAAAGGAGTTGAGGACGACCCAAAGTCTTGGGACCCTGCACCCGTGTGGGAGATCCAGAAGCTTCCGGCTCCTGGCTTTGGATTGGCTCAGCTCCAGCCATGGCAGCCATTTGGGGAGTGAATCAGCAGATGAAAATCACCTTCTCTGTGTATATGACTCCAATAAAAGTAAATAAATCTTTAAAAAATTTTTTCATCCTTCCCATCCCCCGCTCTTAACCCCCAGTAGTGTGTAGGAACGAGATCCAAGAGAAGCTGTAGAAGGGATAGAGCCCCATTAGATATAAAAAGGGCTCAGTTGAGTAGGCAGATTGTGCTCAACTGGCTGGTAGAGGAGACTGTCTCAAGTGGAGCAAGTCAGAGAGAGAGAGAGCCAGCCATCGCTCTGGCTCTAACACCCTTGCCTCTCCTCTGACACTGACTCCAAGGACCATCAGTAAGCAAGCATGATGGCCTCAAGAAGAACCCTCTGTCCTGAGACTCAGAAGTCATAAGACCTTTATGCGACTTTCTGATAGGGGCATCAAGGACTTAATGATGCATTTTTTGTAGAAGAACAAAGCATGGAAAGGCAGATCCTGCACATCTCTTGTTTGTGCTCCAAAATAATACAATCGCTTGTGACATCCACCAATCCAGGTTCCCAGAACCAGCAGGTCCCCATCTCACTGCCCCTGCTTCCCTTCCCGCTCCCACCCAGTGCTGTCTGTGTTGTCACCCAAAGCTGTCACCAGCATGGGGGTGTGGCCCTGCTTGAGTAACCACATTCTCGCTTCCTTCTTCCACGCACAGCCGTTGGGGGTTGGCCGGGACACAGGCGGGCTGCCGCAGCTGTGCCCTTAAACTGGGGCCTTGTTGCCAACGCGGAGAAATCGCCTCTGGGCCCACGGGTGACTGGCTGTCCCATGTCCTGCTGAACGCGGTAAGTGCTGGCTTGTCAGCTTCAGGGATTGGGCGGGGAACCCCAGAAGAAGTAGAAGGGTGTGGGGGGACCAGTGTCTGCCTTTACAGCCACCAGCGGGACCTGGGGCAGGAAATGGGAGACCCTGCTTGAGCTGGCAATTCCTGGACACTTCAGGCTCAAGGTCTACCTGCTGCCTGTACCTTCTATCCTGTTCCCATTGAGATCCCTGTCATGGTCGGTGCAGCAGGCAGTTGCTGGGCTGGCTGTGTTCTCAGAGAAACAGAAACGGCCCCACCCCTTCCCTTCCAAGAGTGGGAAGGGCAGGCCCACACCGCGGAAGGAATTTACTTATAGGGTCAGGATTGAAGTCAGGTCTGAAAGATTCCAGAAAATGAGAGGGGAGCAGGATTTGTCTTGCAGCCATGTAGAGAGAGCTCTACAAGTCATTTTCAAAGATGGAGAGCAGACACCAGTCCAGAGCAAACATTAGAATGGCGAGGCTGTGGTTGACAAGAGACAGTGATGCCATGGCCCAGGTACTTTTGTTTGTGTTGGTGTATGTCGTATAGTGGCAGAGGCTGGTGGTTCAGGAGTTCCCCTTACACGTGCACGTGTGTGTGCACACATGTATGCATACATGTGCTCCACCAAGATCCGTGTTCCTGTGACCTGCAGTTTGCTCTTTTTCCTCTTTACCGGCCTCCATTTCCCATCTCTGACTTTGAACCCAGACCCTTGCCCAGGGCTCTTAGTAGGCAGCAGGGTGGGATCAGGAGGCGGCCCTGCCCTCCCCTTGGCCTGGCCGGCAGAGTAGGGGAAGGGAAAGAGTTGAAACCAGGATAGCGGAAGAGGCTGCACCGCAAGACAGAACCCCTCCTGGAAACCTTAGCCACACCCAGAGTGGAAAGGTAGCGACTGCAACATACCCAGCTTACAGATAAGAAAACAGGCCCAAGGCAGGGCCGCAGTTGCCTAGGGTGCTTCCCTCCACCCCATACATGCCACCAGGCTCATTCAGTCCACTTTACTGAACTTGAGCAGGCAGAAGCCATGGGGAGTGGCAGGTTGGAAGGAAGTAGAAGACCATCATATGTGTGCCTGTCTGCCCATCTGTCCATCAGCATGAGGCTCCATTGTTAAATCCGACCCAAAAGAGGGCTCATGTTGTTCCTTGGTGCCAAGTACCCCACCTTCTCAGTCTCAGGACAGCAAGGCAGGGTGTCTGCAGATGAAACCTAGTTCTTAGTGGGTTATGTACAAAACTGAGCTCACACAGGGCTCGCAGTCTTGTGAAGGGCAGGGGCCTGAAGCAGATGCGTGGGAGGGGCAGTGGGGTTCCGGAGGCGGTGGGGGAGATCTGTGGTTCTCATGCCTCTCTGGAGCGGGGAGAGGGCCATCCAGAAAAAGCCATCCAGGGGGATGCTTTTATTTGGCCTGGCACGGAAGACACCTACTCTCCACATCTGATTGCTTGGTTGCCATATCTAGCTCTGTTCTCCACACCAGCTCCCTGCCAAGGTCTATCCTGAGAGACGACCATCATGGCCCAGGTACTTGGACAGAGGCCTGGGTGAGTCACAGCTTTAATCCAGCCCAGGACTCAGTCCTGATTATCGCAGGTGTCTGGGGAGTGAGCCTAGTGGGCAGGATTTCTCATCTTTAGAAAACAGCTAAGATTTGGGAAGCCCCAAGCAAGAGGTCTAAAGAGACTCCTCGTTGGGAGTCTCTGTGAAGGAAGACTTGCAGGAGTCAGGCCACAACAGTGAGTCCAGTGGTGGTGGCCAGGGCTTGTGGAGCGCTGTCCACCCCACCTCACCATGCAGCCACACCTACTACAGGAGTGAGCACCACCCGCTCCCAACACAGGGATGTCAGGCCTGTTGGGGCTGGGGATTCCTCCCTCCAACAGCTGTGTCTACCCAGCCTGGCACTGAGGAGTGGTCCGGAGCTTGGGGCCAAGGGTCAGGCATGTGGCCCCATCAGTGGGGCAGTGGTGGCTCCTGTGCCCTTGGAATGTGGGTGCTAATGTGGGTACCCTGGGAAAAAGTCAGTGAGCAGCAGAGGGGGACTCCACAAGCCATGCCTGGAGCAGTGAATCCTGGACAGGTCATGCTGTGTGCCGACGGCGTGCTAAGCATTCTGCCTGCGTCCCTCACCCACCCCTCAACAGCCCATGGCAACAAGTGTCCCTTGACAGTGAGGCCTGACTTAACTTTGACTTTGTGGGCTTTCAACTTCACAATGGTACCAGAGCCGTCAGAAAAATCCTCTGGTTCGCATTTTCATCTTTACCCTGGGTGAGTGGCTTCACGATAAAGTAAACTTCGTGATTGGTAATTTTTGCCCAACTCTAGGCTGGGGTACTTGTTCCCAGCACATCTAAGGCAGGCCAGGCCAGGCCAGGCCAGGCTGTATGGCAGGTCATATGTCTCTCATATGCATTATGTACTGTTTGATTCATTGTGAAGAGAGAGAGATCTTCCATCCACCATCCTCTACTGCTTTTCCAGGCCATAAGGAGGGAGCTGGGTCAGAAGTAAAGCAGCCCAGGGTCTGGCATGGTAGCCTAATGGCTAAAGTCCTCACCTTGAACACACCAAGATCCCATATGGGCGCCAGTCCTAATCCCGGCAGCTCCACTTCCCATCCAGCTCTCTGCTTGTGGCCTGGGAAAGCAGTCGAGGACGGCCCAAAGTCTTGGGACCCTACACCCACGTGGGAGACCTAGAGGAAGTTCCTGGCTCCTGGCTTTGGATCGGCACAACATCGGCCATTGCGGTCACTTGGGGAGTGAATGACCGGATGGAAGATCTTCCTCTCTGTCTCTGCTCCTCTCTGTATATCTGACTTTGCAATTTAAAAATAAATAAATCTTTAAAAAAAAAAAAAGAAGAAGAAGTAAAACAGCCAGGGCTTGAACCAGTGTCAACACTGCAGATGGAGGATTAGACTGATATACCACCACACCAGCCTCATATTGAATGCACTTTTGACACATGATCTTTTCAGGCTGCAATGGGTTTCTCAGCACATAGTCCCACAGTAAAACGAGGAACATCTGTGTTCCAGGGGACAAGCCCATGGATCAGAGAAATGAGTAGAGTTGTGCAAAGCCACCCAGCCATGAAGGTCAGAGCTGGGATGAGCTGGATGGATGTGACACCCAGGCTGGGGCAAGGCCTGTCCGGTGCACCAGGACATAGGGCTGCAGTGGGAGCCAGCAGGACACCTGCCAAGAGCCAGGTTGGATCTTGCGTTGGCTCCTTCACTTGGCTGTGGCTGGATCAACGGGGCTCAGAAGAAAGTCTGTTCTTTGTGTGAGCAGCCAGAAGGAAGGCAGAGTCCCCACTAGGGGCTGCTTTGCCCGAGAAGTAGTTGGCCAGGATTTCTATGGCACGACCTAGGACAGTGCCTGTGAGTAGCGGAGACATGGGCAGCGGGCTTAGCAGCTGGGAGGGCGGCTAAGAGGCTGAGTCATCCCACGTTGGTGTTTCTGGGTTCAGTTCTCAGCCCGACTTCCAGCCTTCAGCACCTGCTCACCTACATCCCAGAAGGCCGCAGGCGATGCTGCCCGCTGAGGGAGGGGGACCTAGTTTGAGTTTTGCAGCCCCTGGCTTCAGCCCACAGCTGTTGCCTGCATCTGGGGAGTGACCTGGAGAGGGGATGGGAGGGCACTGTGTGCCTCTGTGCCTCTCATATGAATTAATTTTTTTAATTTATTTTTTTATTGGAAAGGCAGATTTATAAAGAGATAGGAAGATCTTCCATCTGCTGGTTCACTTTCCAAATGGCCACAACAGGCAGAGCTGAGGTGATCCAAAGCCAGGAGCCAAGAACTTGCTCTGGGTCTCCCACGTGGGCATAGGGTCCCAAGGCTTTGGACCATCCTAGACTGCTTTCCCAGACCACAGCAGGGAAGTGGAACAGCTGAGACACAAGCTGGTGTCCATAAGGGATAATGGCACTTGAAGGGGGAGGATTAACTAACGGAGCCATCACCTTGGACCCAAATCAATTAATAAACAACAACAGCAACAAAAGCAAAGGGGCCTTTGCTCAAGCAGCACGCACAGTCCTCAGCTGTGGCTCCTTGGTCCTGAACTAGGCTGCTCGTTGCCTCCCCCTCGTGGTTGGGTATGGACTGAACAGCTCAGGGGCCCAGGGGCCGGGGTTGGGAGTTGTCTCCAGGGTGGGGCGTGTAGGACCCCCTAGCGGGCTGTCCCTCTGTGTGGCCCCAGGATAGAAGCCATGTGTGAGAGACAGGAAGTGGGCAGTGTCTGACCCTATAAGCCCCTGCCTGGAGCCCCGCGGGATGTGGCCGGCCCCCCACCCCATGGCCAGCCAGGATTTTCCTTCCCGCTGGGGATGAGTAGAGGTGGTTGGTGCGGCTTGGGAGCCTTGCTGTTGTCATCTGTCCCATGGGAGTCAGGTGGATGAGCTTGTCTGCATGGGGAGGCCTGAAACAGTCTCAGCACCTCAGTGGGGGAGGTGGACTGAGAAGCCACGTTTAGTCTGGTGCGTGGGAAACGTTTTAAAACCCACACATAATACTGACTCATGCATGGCCTTTTCACGTCACTCATCTTCCGTCAGCGTTTTGAAAAATCCACCTGCCTTTACTGCAGCAAATACTACTGAGTGGTTATCAGCCTCTTGGCTGTGTCTACATCTTCCTACTGCCTCCCCTTGGAGCCCAGCTGGGGTCACCAGCTGCCCCTCTCCCAAGCCCCCAGCTGACCTGGGCCCAGGCTGTCTCTGGAAGGAAGGGCTCTAAGCACCAACCTCAGGAACAGCCAGGACAAGCTGGCAGGAGAGACCCCAGATGGACCCAGGCCAGCAGATACGGGCTTTCTTGGGGTACTCCCTTACTACCACCCCCAAGCCATAGCCCCCTCTGGCTACAGCCTGAGAAAGGACCTCCCACGAGGCCTCTCCGACAAGTGTCAGAAGCAAAAGCACCCATTTCACAGGTGAGGAAACTGAGACTCAGAGAGGGCAAGGTGACCACTCAAGGTCACGCAGTGGCTAAGCAGCAGCCAACATGAGAGGCAGGCCCTGGCTCTCTCCCACCATCACTGGCCCTTGGGAATGAGTGGGGAAGGGTAGCCAATAGGGAGCTCCCACACCCCAAAAATGCAGCACTGGTCCCACCTCTGGGCTCAGAAGATAGGTCCTGACTCTTCAAGGTGCCCCTCCACCCCCACCCCAAGAACTGACAGGTAAGAGCCTGGTGGCCTCCTCCTCTGCAGCCAGGAAGTGGCCAAGGCCTCTGCCTTCCAGGAACCCAGAGCCACCAGCAGCGGGGGTGGGTTGGAGGCGAGTGATTTTGTGATTAAGAGACTGTTTATAGGGGGTTGGGGAGAGCTTCTTCTCAGAGTTTGCTGCCTTCAGGAGAGGGGCCAGGGTGGGGCCATTGATGAACCACCTGCTAGGAGTCATCTTGGTACATCCTTCAACAACCTTACCCACCCACTCCCCTTTTACAGATGGGAGAACAAGAGGCTCTGAGTGGCAAGGATCCATCTCTCAGTCCCACAGCTCAGGAGAAGCAGAGCTGGGATCGCAGGCCTCTCTGGGCCTGACCTCATAGCTGGAGCTTTGAGTCCTGGGCCCTGCATGCCCAGCCTTCCCGGGTGCCTGTGTCAAGCCGCGCCCTCCATCTCCCACGAAGCCCCACACCAGCCACAGATGCACCAGCTCTCTTCCCCACCCCCTGCCCCTGCCTGTGTTCTATTTTGCACCCCTCCAAAGCCATCCTGAAGGCTCGTTGGGTTCAGGTCTGATCTGGGCCACGCCCCAAGTAGCTGTGTGTCATCAGGCAAGTGACTTCCTGTCTCTGAACCTCCGTCCCCACCCTCTCGGTAAAGTGGGGTGATCCTGAAGGCCGTGTGTGTACAGATGCAGGAAAGTCCAGTTTAGGAAATGGTTCTTAGATGTGGTCAGATTTGCACTTTTCTCTTGTGAACACAGATTTCAAAGTTCTGTTGATTGCGTTTTTCCAGGTTGTTTTTGGAGTAACCTTGTATGCATATCTGTCTATGAATAGCCTACAGGCCACATTACTTTTAGGATGTATGTATATATATATTTATATATATAAACAAAGGTTAAGAAGGACTGTGGTGGGCCCAGTGCAGTAGCCTAGCAGCAAGTCCTTGCCTTACACGTCCAGGATCCCATATAGGCTTTCTCCTCTCTGTATACCTGTTTTTCCAGTAAAAATAAAGTACATTTTTAAAAAAGATTTATTCATTTTATTACAGCCAGATATACAGAGAGGAGGAGAGACAGAGAGGAAGAGCTTCCGTCCGATGATTCACTCCCCAAGTGAGCCGCAACGGGCCGATGCGCGCCGATCCAAAGCCGGGAACCTGAAACCTCTTCCGGGTCTCCCACGCGGGTACAGGGTCCCAATGCATTGGGCCGTCCTCAACTGCTTTCCCAGGCCACAAGCAGGGAGCTGGATGGGAAATGGAGCTGCCGGGATTAGAACCGGCGCCCATATGGGATCCCGGGGCGTTCAAGGCGAGGACTTTAGCCGCCAGGCCACGCCGCCGGGCCCTAAAGTACATTTTTTTAAGATTTATGCTTTTTATTGCAAAGTCAGATATACAGAGAGGAGGAGAGACAGGGAGGAAGATCTTCCGTCCCATGGTTCGCTCCCCAAGTGAGCGCAACGGCCAGAGCTGAGCCAATCCGAAGCCAGGAGCCAGGAATTTCCTCTGGGTCTCCCACGCGGGTGCAGGGGCCCTTGGCTTTGGGCTGTCCTCGACTGCTTTTCCAGGCCAAAAGCAGGAGCTGGATGGGAAGCAGGGCCAGTGGGACATGAACCAGTGCCCATATGGGATCTTGGTGCGTTCAAGGCGAAGACTTTAGATGCTAGGCCACTGCGCCTAGCTGGGCCCAATAAAGTACATCTTTAAAAAAAGAGGGACATGGTGGGTGCTGCAGTCACATGGGAACACCCACTCCCCATATCCCACTGCCTGTTTCTGGTTCCGGTTCTTCTGCTTCCCAGCCTGTCCCCTGCCAGTGTTCGCCCTGAGAGGCAGCAGGTGAGGACTGCAGTACTTGGGTTTCCGTCTCCCATGGAGGAAGGATGGAGGGAGATGGGATGCCTGAAGCCACAGTGCCCTCCCCAGCAGACAGTCCTTCCCCTGCCACCACTATTCTGGCCAGTCAGGTACAACCTCATAACTCGGTGTCCTGTCTCCCCAGGTGCCATGCTGCTGCGCCTCCTCCTCTTGCTCACCCTGCTGGGGCCCAGCCGCAGCCTCCAGCTGTGGGGCTACTGGGAGGATGGCCCCAAGGAGGGCTTGGGCCCTGGGCTGGCCCGGGAGCGGAGACAGGTGGACCTGAGCGACGCAGGGGATTATGAGTACCCTGATGTGGACACAGAACCCCCAGAAATACTCACAAACAGTATCATGGCCACACCCCCACTCTTCAAGCTTCTGACCACGACAGCAGTACCAGGAACCTCAGAGCCAGCCACGGTGGAGGCCACCACTGGGGACTCTACTGGCCCAGTTGCAGGAGGGACAGCCAGGGAGAATCTGAGTACAGATTCCATGCAGAGGGTATCTGTCACTGTAGGCCTGCTGCCCACACAGCTGGCCTCTATGACAGTCCCTGTGACCCAGGCTGTGTCCACTGAGGAAATTCTGTCCACGGAGCCAGCCACCATGGAGTCCATGAGACAAATGGCCATGGAGGCAGAGACCACTGAACCAACAGCCACGGAAGTGGATACCATGGAGGCAATGACCACTCTACCAGCAGCCACGGAGGTGGAGACCACGGAAGTGAAGACCACGGAGGCAGCAGCCACGGGGGCCCCACTCATGGAATCCACAGTCGTAGAGGTTCTGTCCACAGAGCCAGCAGCCACCACAGAATCTCCAGCGGTGGAACTGACCACTCTCAGCACCCACACGCACACCCTCACAGCAGCCAGCAGTGCCTCAGGAATCATGGATATGAAGAGCAGGAAGGAGCTTCCTTCTGGGAGCCCCGGGAGCCCCAGCCCCACAGGGACCCCCGACCACATCCCGGTGAGGCAGTGCCTGCTGGCCATCCTGATCCTGGCACTGGTGGCCACGGTGTTCCTCGTGTGCAGCGTGGTGCTGGCCATCCGCCTGACACGCAAGAACCACATGTACCCTGTGCGCGGCTACTCCCCCACCGAGATGGTCTGCATCTCTTCCCTGCTGCCAGAGGGCACCGACGGGGCCACGACCACGACCAACGGGCTTCTGCCCAAGGAGCTTGACCCGAAAGCAGAGGCTGCAGAGGAGCGCAAAGAGGACACGCTCCCCCTGCACAGCTTCCTACCCTAGCTTCCTGTGCACCCTCTCCGGCTCCCTCTTCTCTCCAGGGCCTCCCGGGAACCCTTGACCAGGGCAGCCTTAACCACCAGGTGCAGCTACAGACTTTGCTCTCTAGCCATGGACTCCGAGACTGGGGATACCCTCTCCTCCGCGCCAGTGGCTCCACATTTCCCACAGCCTCCCTTCCAGTCCTCACGGCTGCACTCCCCTTTTCCCTGGGGCCCTGAATCTCAGCCCCACGTACCCAAGGATGACTTGGGCTCTCCCCACACACAAGCTCCCTGCCTCTGTCTTCTGGATGTCAGTGTCTCTTGGGGGCAGGGACACTGCAGAGTCAGGGTCCCCAGGGGCCACTTGTGCTGGCACAGCTGGGGTTTTCTCGGTTGTCTCTCCAGGGAACCCAGGATGAAGCCTCGCCTGGGAGGCCAAGGGTGGGTCACCAAGCCCCGGGGAGAACCTTCTTGGGGACCCTGCAGACAGGCAGTCTCCACCTGGGGACTTCCAGCACCTACCCGCCTCCAGGGGTCCCCCTCAGGGTGGACTCAGTCCTGCCCACTGCCCAGCCAGGGGACCAGACACAACATGGGTCCTCAATAAAGGTGTGATGAACAAGTGACGTCTGTGTTCTTCAGAGTATCCAGGCTGCTGCCTCTTTCAGGAAGCCTCCCTGGGTTTCTCTATCCCCCCAACATCGGGCAAGACATTGGTCCTGGGTCACTTGGTCTCAGCCTCAGCCCCTCAAATCAGCCCTCTGGTAAGTGAGCCCTGCATGGCCTCTCACAACAAATGTGTTTAAGTGTGTCTGAGATTGGCTGGAGGGAGGGGGTGGGAGGTAGGGCTGTCTCTCCTGGGCCCTCAGCTCTTCTCAACGCAGACCTGGCCTGCAGAGTTTGGGTCCCCCACTTCTCAGTGCCGCCTTCCCCTGGCATCCTGCCCTGCCCTCCCCATGGCACTCCCCGGGGCAACTCCTCTACTCTGATTGGCATCTCATATCTGGGCCTGGCTAGGGAACTTTTTCTCAAAAAGCAACAGGCAGTAAATACAAGGACATGTGAGGAAATTTATGGGAAGACAGAATTTAAAGGTAAGTTTGTTTTGGTGTGAACGCATTTTAAAAAGATTTATTTTTATCAGAAAGGTGGATTTACAGAGAGAAAGACAGAAAGATCTTCCATCTGCTGATTCACTCCCCAAGTGGCCACAACAGCTAGAGCTGAACCGATCTGAAGCCAGGAGCCAGGAGCTTCTTCCAGGTTGCCCACACAAGTGCAGGGTCCTAAACACCTAGGCTACTCTCCACTGTTTTTCCAGGCCACAGGCAGGGTGCTAGACGGAAAGTGGAGCAGCCAAGACACGAACCAGCACCCATATGGGATCCTGGTGCTTGCAAGTTGAAGATTTAACCAATCAAAGTCTTGACGTTCCTTTTGGGTGTGAAGGGCTCACTGCCTCCCCAGGGTGCCATCAAGTAAGAAAGCGAAGGTGGGGAAAGGCAGGATGAACGGCTTTTCTCCGGAAGGTTTCTGGGGCTCCAGTACACTGCTTGACCGCCAAGGGCTAGGGTTCCATCTGTCCCTGACAAATGAGTGTTAATGCAGGGTCGCTGAGGCGGTGCTTAAAGTAGCCACCAGGAGGCGCCCGCCACCAGCTCTTAGATCCTTCTGCTGAGTTTTTATGAATGGAAAAACGACGCTTGAGCCATGCAGGAGCATCTACGGGTGCAGTGCTAGCCCTGGGTTACCAGTCGGCTCCCTGGATGGGACCAACAGCCCTGATCAGCTTCTTCGAGGTGAACCCTGCCATGGGTATCTCTGAATGACACCCCTTTCCAACCGGTGCTGCTGTGAATGATTCAATGCCTGCCAACAATGTCCGGGGTGCAGATGGGCACAAACACCCAAAGCCTTGGCTTTGAGTGTCACACTGCAAGAAGGCTGGTTCACACAGCGAGAGTTTAGCCTGCAGACTACTGCCTCCCACGTGGCAGTACCCTGATTTCATTCCTGGCTCTGGCTTCTGCCTGCAGCTCCCTGCCAATATGCACCCCAGTAGGCAGTGAGGGTGGCCCCACTGCCCACATGGGAGACCCGGGTTGAGTTTTCAGCTGCTTGTCTCGGTTCTGACCCTAGCCCTAGCAGTTGAGGGCATCTGGGAGTGAACTGGTTGATGCAAGATCTTCAGCAAGTAAGTAAATGAGCTGGCCTCGCACACTTCTGGGAAGGTGACCCCTGGCGGCCCTTGAGGGGGGCAGTGACTGGAGCCCATGGAGGTCTGAGAATTGTATTGTACTTGGAATCACAGCGGGCTTCTAGGGGAATCCTCAACTCTTCCCCGGGGACCTGCCCTGGTGCCCAGAAATGGTGACCACAGGAAGGTGGATGGCACAGGGCCAGCCCCTCCTTGCAGAAAGCAGAACAGAACACAGCAGGGCAGGGGTCTAGGGCGCAGGGGCCAAGTGGCTGCCACTTACTGAACACTTACTGCATGTATGACGGCGAAGCCTCATTTAGGCATCACGACAACCCTGGGACCACTGGGGAAACCGAGGTTGCTGATGGGACACCAGGCCCGCAGGGCAGGGGAGGGAAGGGTAGACAGGAAGAGGGAGTTGTTGGTGGTGGCTAAGTGTGCTCTAGGTCCCTTATCTCTCTCACGCACTGGGGTGGGGAGCTCTGTGATGGTTCATCCAGCAGCTGATGGCAGGGGCTTCCCACATACCCCCATCCCCACATCTGCCCCACTCCTCTGAGCCACGATGGTGGCACAGGCAACTGTGCCTGGTGTAAGTCAGGAGACCCCTGGCTGAGACTCCATGAGTCCTTGGCTGGGGGTAGGGGAGGAAGAAGATTCAGGCACTGGGAGCAGCGAGTGGCACAGACGCAGGTGCTGGGGTGTGGGTGGGTGATGGACAAGGCCAGGCATCTGGGCAGAGCCTGCAGGGCTCCAGGGAGGAGAGGAAGACAGGGTGAGGATGATGGGGGTAGGGGAGGTCTGGGTCAAAGTGGGGTTGCCCAGCAGGTGTGGGACTGAAGGTCCACTTGGGAAAAGGAAGGGAGGAACTGGAACTGGGACAGGAGCAAAGTTGAAGTGACAATGACATCCCCAGCGAGCACTGGCTCCAGGCCTGGCTGCTCCACTTCTCAGCCTGCTCTCTGCTGGAGAAGGGAGAGACGTCTTCCATGTGCTGGTTTTGCTTTGCAAATGGCCGCAATAGCCAGAGCTGGGCTGCTCCGAAGCCAGGAGCCAGGAACTCCACATGGGTCTCCCACATGGGTGCCAGGGACCCAAGCACTTGGGCAGTACTCTGCTGTCTTCCCAAGCCTGTTAGCAAAGGAGCTGGATCGGTACTCAGCAGCCAGGACTTGAACCAGCGCTCCTATGGGATGCTGGCTATGTCCCCTTGCTGGTCCCCCAAAATAAACTTCTCACTTTCATTGTTCTATTTAGTAGCACGTATGTTAGTGATAACATATTTGTGGGCTTAACTCACATAATAGAATCAAAAGACAGGGACTGAGCTGGCTTTTTAGCACAGTAAATGAAGCTGCCCCCTGCAATGTAGGCATCCCATCTTGAACCTGGGTTCAAGTACTTGGCTCCACCCCCGTTTCCAGCTGCCTGGAGATGGCAGATGACAGCTCAAATGCTCAGATCTTGGCTTTAGGAACCTCAGTTCCTCATTTCTAAAATGGAGAGGACTGGGGAGCAGGGCTCTCTACACCCGGATGACCCCGTGTACAGTAAGTACCCTTTAGTGCTCACCCTGGGAGAGTGATGAGCTTCAGCGCAGGTGTGGGCTGCCGAGGGGCACTGCGGAAATCCCAGCTTCCAGCAACCCCTTTCCCTGTGGTTGGGGGAGCGAGGCCCCACCCTGTGGAACTCTCCTAAAATTAGCTCCCAGATTTTTGGCAGCCTGGCTGGGGCTTGCAACTGACAATTCAAACCAGATGTGTGCAGCTGCTGGACCCAGCCCCCACCAGCACCCTCGAAGATCGGGCTCAGCCTGTGGAAGGTTAGGCTACCATATACTCACTTGTGCTCCTGGCATGCGGCCACAGCCCCCTGATGAGACCTGCCTAGCTGCCACCACCTGGGGTGCAGAAGACGCTATCCCTTCTTGTCCGATTGCAGGACCTACTTCGTCCCAGGTTCCTATTTGCTGCTGCCCTAATGGGGAACTCCACCAGGTCGTAGCTACTGCCGCTGGGATGTCATCAGCATGTTGATTTCAGCACCACAGGCCAAGGCTCACAAAAGCCCTGGGGAGCGGCTATGGTGAATGTGCCCATATTACAGGTGAGAAAACTGAGGGATGGTTTAGTAACTCAGCCCAGGATCACGCAGCTTGGAAGCAGTGGCTCCAAGGGCCCCGGAAGCCAGGTAGACTTGGCTTCCTCCCGCCCTGGGTAGTTTTCCCTCCTATGTCTCACCCCCCACCACCCTGCTGGCTTGTTCCTACCTGGGATTGGGGTACTCAGTGTTGTGGAATACACTTGCTAGGAGGCCACCCTGACTTGCTACCACTGTACAAGGAGGCAGCACAGTAAAGCTTCCGGCCCTAGAGTTGGTCTGGTACAAAGGGTCAACCTGTGACACTAGCATCCTATATGGGCGCCAGTTCAAGTCCTGGCTGCTCCACTTCAAATCCACCCTGCAGAGACCACCTAGTGCCCCACTAGCTGGTCACTCCATCCACACACCCCCAACTCTCTCCAGTTCAGCCTCAGCAGCCTCTTCCCCTCTTAGAAGACCTGCTCACCCCACTCCCACCCGCCCCAGAGAGGGACAGAGGGTCACCTGCATGTTGGGGTGACCGAGGGCCCCTGAAGCTCAGTTCCTAGCACCACCAACCCCCCCACATCTACCCCCAGGTCTTTCCCAAAGCCCCACCCTGATTTGGTGGCCACCAGGGTCTCATTTCCAACATCCAAGGCTGCTGAGAAGAATCCTCTTCACTCCGGGTCACTGCCAGGGAACAGGGCAGGCTGCTGGGAAGGGTGTGGCCTGGGGCAACACCCCAGGAGTGTTTGCATTCACATTGGCCGCCGTGGCCTCCATGTGCAGCTCGTAAAGCTGCTGCTTGTGGGCCAGGAATGTAAATGTTTATAGGGACGGCATAGCTGGCCTGACCACAGGAAGTGCCAAGACCCCAGCCGACTGCTGGAGACTCACAAATCCTAAAAAGTGTGCAAGCCCCAGGCCTTGACGCATTTCCTGTCTGCCCCCGCAGCCGCCCCAGGTGTGGGCCTGCTCTCAGAACCTCCTCAACCGACTGCTCTTCCTCTTCTTCTTCTTTTTTTAAGATTTATTTTTATTGGAAAGTCAGATATGCAGAGAAGAGGAGAGACAGAGAGAAAGATCTTCTGTCAGATGAATCAAGCAGGGAGCTGGATGGGAAGTGGAGCTGTTGGGATTAGAACCGGTGCCCATATGGTTTCGTTCAAGGTAGGACTTTAGCTGCTAGGCCACGCCACTGGGCCCCCAACTGCTGTTCTGATGACCTCTGACCCAACACTCAGGTTTACCCTTGTGTTAGAACCAACCAATGTGTGCTCTGTGGGTCCGTGGTTTTTCCTTTATTTTCATTGTATTTTTTTAAATTGGAAAAGCAGATCCATAGAGAGAAGGAGAGCCACTCACCAAGTGGCTGCAATGGCTGGAGCTGAGCTGATCAGGAGCCAGGAGTTTCTTCTGGGTCCCCCAAGGGGGCGCAGGCTCCCAAGATCTTGGATCATCCTCTATTGTTTTTCCAGGCCACAAGCAGGAAGCTAGATGAGAAGTGGAGCAGACAGGATTAGAACTGGTACCTATGTGGCATCCCAGCGGATGTAAGGCAAGGATTTAGCCACAAGGCTATCTCATTGGGCCATATTTTCATTGTATTTGATAAGCAGACATACACACACACACAGAGTCAGACAAGAGATCTTCATCCTCCGGTTCATGCCCCAAATGTCACAGCAGCTAGGCTGGGCCAGGCCAAAGCCAGGTTTAGAAATTCTGTCCAGGTCGTTCCCTTATGGGTTGCATCAGCACCTGCTGCCTCCCGGGGGGCAGATCAGCAAGAAGCTGGATCCAGGACTTGAACCCAGGTATAGCATGTGGGCATCTCACGTGGTGGGGCTAAGGCCCGCCCTAGGGTCGAGTTCTTGGGCTCTGGGCATCTGTTCCTTCTGGTAACCCAGCATGGGAATCCTGATGCTGGGCCCAGGTGTCTCTGCCCATTTTCCACTAGAGGGACCAGCCATTGCTCTGGCCTTCCTGGGCTGAGTCCCCGGGAATGTGTTTGCTGGGCTAACCTGCCCAGAACCGCGCAGTCCTCCACCATGGCTGCTCCACTGGCAGCCAAGTCATTGGCGTGACATGTCATTGGCATGACACATCATTGGCATCATTGCTTTTCTCTCCCAGCAGCCCCAGTGAGCATCCCATCTTTGCTGGGGGTGGTTCTTGGGACAGGTGGAAAAGATCACAAAGTGTCAGTGACCAGAGAAGCCTCCTCAGGCCCTCGCTGGTCCATGAAGGGAAATGAGAGAGGTGACTCAGGCCCGAATCAAGAGCGGAAATGGGCCTCCTGCAGAGAATGGACCCACACTCCAAATCCCTTCCCAGGGGCCTTTCCTGGAAGCTCTGCCTGCTGCCTCCTCTTACCAGCAGGTGTCAGGTCAGAGGCCTCTCTGGAGAGACATACCTGTCCCTGCTCCTTTCCCAGCCTCTCTCTGCCTGTTCTTCCTTTGCCTTTTTGGAAGCCCGCGTGTGTGTGTGTGTGTGTGTGTGTGTGTGTGTGTGTGATGGCCGTGGAGGGGATTCATCTGATGAACAGGTACTGGGGATACAGGGACAGCACGGGCCCTGCCCAGGTGTGCAGGTGGTGGGAGCCTGGAGGGGGCTGCTGGAAGAATCCTAGAGGGCTTCCTGGAAGTGGTGATCACTAAGCTACAACCTGTGGAGGGGCGGGGGCCAAGCCTAGAGGACACAGGGTGGAGCTGTGGGTGGGTGTGTCTGAATCCTTTTGAGCACCGGCCCTGTGCCCAGGCCTCTCCACCCACATGAAAAGCTCTGGCTATTTCTACCTCAAAGCAGGCCCCTGTGGCTTTGGGGACGGGGGTAGGGGGGGACCTGTGTAATTAGCCATGGCTCTGGCCCCAAGTTGGGTGGTGTTTCCTCCTTGGCTGTGTTGCTCACAGGGCGGGGACTCTGGCTGCTAATTTCACGGCGGGCATGGGGTGGGGTCTCTGACTGGCTCTTAGGCTGGGTGGAGGCCTGGGCACTGCTTGGAGCTCTGAAAATGACAGGTTGCCAGTGAGCGGCCCAGTCTGCCTGTGCCACCGGCCTGTCTGCGCCACCCCCACCCCGACCCCTGCTACCAGGAACCATGATGCAGGCGGTGTCGGGGGGACAGTGCAGGCCCCGGGGAGGGACCAGGCCCCAGGGCACCAGACCTATAGAAGGTGGACAAGAAGCCTGGGGGATGGAGGACAGGTGCAGAGTGTGGGCTGGCTGACATCTGAGTGCAGTGTGCAGGTCGGAGGGGAGTTCCCACAGGAAGGACGCTTCACGGAGCCGCTGAGAGGTCTGAGCACAGCCCCACAGGCAGGTGTCACAGTGTATTTCCTGGGGCTCCTGCAGCCCTGGTACACCAGCTACCGGGTGGCTGTGATACTGTCTACCTCAAGCTCTTCGCATGTGCTGAGTGCTGGGTATCCTCTTGTATCCTCATACCCCCACCCTAGGTCCCCACCCCCAACCCCGAGCCAGCCGCTCCCCACTCAGAGCAGGGACCACAGTGAGGATCACAGGTGACTTATTTCCCATGTAGTGGCCCATCCACTGGATGCCATCTCCCAGGGCTGGACGGGGCCAAGTGCAGAGTGGCGGCAGCAGCAGCAGCACTGTGGGAGCTCCCTTGGACCTGCATGTACATATCCCGAGACTGTCAGCACGCGGCCATGAGCCCCTGGCCCAGGTTGCACACAGCTGTGCCCGAGGAAGGCATGGTGGGCCCAGCAGCCCATAGCTGAGCTGTGACAGTGGCCTGGGCTTGCACTTTCCCTCTGCCCCGTGGCTGACATGACTGTTTTGACATGAGTCGTTTTGTTTAGGGAGAGAATGCATGTACTTGTGATTGCATAGACTCAAGCATGTCTTGCAAGGGAGAATTGTGTAGCTATGTGCAGGCAAGCGTATGCATGTGTGTGTTTGTGGATGTGGGTACTTCTGTGTCTATGCAAACATGTATAACTTGTACATGTGTGTACATGTGTTTTTGTGTGTGGGACTGTGTGTTAAAAGATTTATTTGAAAGAGTTATAGGGTGGGGAGAGAAACAGAGACAGAGATCTTTCTTCCCCTCGGTCATGGCAGCTGAGGCTGGGCCAGGCCAAAGCCTGGAACTCTGTCCAAGTCTCCCACATGCATGCAGGGGCCCGAGCACTTGGGGCCATCCTCCACGGCTTGCCCAAGTGCATTCGCAGGGAACTGGATGGGAAGTGGGGCTGCCAGGGCTGAGATGAGCACTTTCAGGCGGGATGCCAGCACTCATCCCTGCTCTCAGCCCGTCTCTCTGCAGAGGGCCTCACCTGTGCCGTGTGAAAGCCATTTCTGCACACATCCTGCTCCTGGGTCCTCGGCAGTCTGTAAGCTTCCTGGGGGACCAGGCCAGCTCAGCTCGGGCACCTGCTCGTGCCAGTACCTGGGACTCTCCAGGTACTAAGGGGGCCTTTGCTGAATGAATGCATGCATGCATGGGAAATGAATGCCAGGACTCAGCCCTGTTGGGCTGTTGAGGTCAGGCAGTCGTCCAGATTCTAGGGCCTGACTCACTGTAGCAGCCTGGTGGATCAGTTTGTATTCACCCTACCTCAGTTTTCCTCCTAGGGAAATGGGGCCACAACTTCTAAAAAAATCTACTCCCTTGGGAGCACCATGAAGCTACAGGTCCCAGACCATCAGAGCCAGAGGGCTAGCTCAGCAAGCTTCCTTCCACAATGAGAAAGGGGGAAACTGGGGCCTGGGTCAAAAAAAGGGGTCCCCACCAGAGCAGGAGCCAGAACTGGGCGTCCTGCCTAGGGACTAGAGCCTGCCTCGGACAGACCAGGCTTTCTCCACACCCCTTCGGCCCCCAACTCTGCACTCTAAGCCTGGAAAGCTTGGGTCACTGCTGGAACCAAGGATCGGGAATTTTCCTCACCACTCTAGGGCCTCAGAGCTGCCCTGCCCTCGTGGCTGTATGGGGTGCCAGGAGGGGCAGGCAAGAACCCTCACTTCTGAAGAAGCCAGCGGGACAGTCCCGTGAATATGTCTATCCCGTTCATTTGTCTCAGTCGGCCCAGGGGTCAAGCGCCCCAGCTGGTCCTGCCTGGGGCGGGTGGGCCTGCGTGTGGCCCCACAGCCCCGCCCCAAACCTTCTTAATGAGATCAAGCTGGCCCCGCAGCTTGGCCGTCGCTGGGAGGGAGGAAGGAGGAGCGGCGGGGGCGGGCGGGTGGAGGGAGCGTGGGGCCCGGCGCCAGCCCACAGCAGCCCAGGCAAGCAGGCAGGGAGGCAGGCAGGCAAGGATCCTCTCCCGCCCGAGCCCCCAGGCCCGCGTGCGTGGAGGAGCTGGTGAGTCCGGGCCTCCGGCGTGTTTTGGCAGCACCTCTCCAAGTTTGTGTGTCTTAGAGTGCACGTGTGGGATGGCCACAGAGTCCCAAAGGCTTGCAGGGGCTGGGTGTGTGTGTGTGGAAGGGGTTTGCTTCCAGCTTAGGGGGAGGATGGGGGGCTGGGAGGCTAGATTTAGGGGCCTTGCTCATAGATGTGCATGTGGTGTGTCCGTGTGTGCCCGCGTCCACACTGAGGTGCCTCTGTGTGCCTCCACAGTGTCTTTGGGTTGGCGTGTCTGGGATCGTGTCTCCAGGTGTTGCATGTCTGTGTGTTGTGTCCAGACTGTTGCTGCTGCTGCTGTGGGGGGGGACTAGGCCTCCAGGACCCCCTTTCTCCTCCAGGCCTCCCTTCGGAGGGGCCCTGGGTCCCTACATCTTGGGTTGGCTTCAAGAGGGCTGTGGGAAGCCAGGTATCAGCTGGATCCCCTCCCCCAGGCTATTAATGTGAGTCAGGTTTCTGTGGCCCACCCCTCCTGCCTTTGGCCTTGGGGTACACAGCAGGCCTGGGGATACCCAGGCCTTATGGATGATTTGCATTAAGCTATGTATTCGTGAGCACCAGTGGGACCCTTTCTTTTCAGACAGCAAACCTGAAGTGTGGGCTGTGGCTTCTGTGGCCTGTCTTTGCTGGAAGTGGTGGCCCTCGGCCCCAGGTGCAGCTGCGGCCCAGCCCAGGACCCTCCCTGTACCTCCTGGGCAGGCTGTCCATCTCTGGGCCAGTGCCAGCTCCTAGTGTCCTGGGAAACTCCAGTTCCTTGTGGGGACGAGGACCAGGGATTTGGCCAAGCTCTCCCAGGAGGCAGGCAGAGCTACTTCCGCATGTCTGGCTACGGATGGGAGATAGAGGCTTAGGCCGGGCAGGGGACTGGTCCAGGGCCACGTGGCTGTCTCCTTGGAGGCCTGACTAGCTACAGGGGTGGCTGAGTACCCACACTGCCTTGAGGGGTCAGGAAAGCTGGCGGGCTGTGGGGACTTGGAAAGTTGGGGTTGAATCTCTGAACTCTGGAATGCCGGGTGGCCACCTTGCCTGACTCACTGCTGCAGGCTTGTGTGTTTGTGTGTTGCATATGTTTTGTGTGTGTGCTGTGTGTGCTGTACATGTCCGCTCTGTGTGTTGTGTCTGTGTGTTGTAGACTGTGTGTCTGCTGTATATGTCTACATGCTGTGTGTTTTGTGTGTCTAGGTTGTGTGTTGTGCATGTCTGTATTATGTGTGTCTCTTGTGTGGTATGTGTTTTGTATTGCATGTCTGTGTTGTGTGTTGCATGTGTTATGTTTGCATGTCTAGGTGTGGACATGTCTGTGCTCTGCGTGTGTGTTTGGTACTGCGTTCCCCTGCGCCCAGAGTCCAGGCACTCTCCCTCAGTGGGGTGTAGGCATTGGTTTTTCCCTGCTGAGAACAAGAGACCAGGAGCAGACAGGCAAATGGGGTGCAGACCACCCTGGGGGACTTCGAGCTGGCAGTGTTGGCTGATCCTGGATCTCTGTGAACCCAGCTGAGGACCTGCTCTGTGGAGATGCCTGGGGTCGCCTCTGTCCTACTCCCATGTGTAGGTGGGGAAACTGAGTCCCCCGGAGTGAGGGTGCAGAGGAGCCAGGGTGCTGACGTAGCTTCCTGGCCAGCGTCTTTGGCCTCAGCACATCTAGAACTTCTAGCATCTTCAGCCCCCATGGGCACAGCACCATTATCCTCTGCAGGCACACTTGGCAGCTGACACTGTAGGCTTGACTCATGGTGGAAGACAGGCAGGGGGCTGGCAGGATAAGGTTCGCAGTGCTTACAGTGACTCCAAGAACCTGTGCTTCTTCATGTCTTAGTTCATCCTTGTGCCACCTGAGAAGTGAGTGCCTGTACTGTGTGTGCTGTGCTTGTCTGTGGTGTGTGAGTGTGTTTCAGAGTTATACAAGTCAGGCCTCATGTCTGCGTGTTTCACATCTGAAGCCAATCATGGATTGAAAATCTCTAGCATTAGGATGGACCAGTAAAACCCATGCAACACAGCTCTTTTCCACCTGCCCTGTGTGCTGGGGGAGATGTGGACCATTCAGGGAAGACAGAGTGGGGCAGCTGGGTATGTGTGGGTGGTGGTGGGGCTGTATAAACTACCCAGTCACAGACTCAGGTACCTACAGTGCTGGGACCTGTGGTGACCCATACAGGTACACAACTCCTCCCCAGGCAGCCCCAGGGGATCGGGAGGCCTGGAGTATCCCAGGATGAGCCACAGGGTGGCCCAGGCTTGTCCCTGCCTTAGGACTGGAGTTGGAGCTATATGACCTGTCCTGGAGGCTTCAGGAACCTTGCTGTGCAGTCCTGGGCCAGCCCCTGGCCTGCTGGGGACCCCCAAGGCTCCTGCATCTCACACAGGCATCCTAAGCCCCGGCCAGCCCCTGAGACCACAGAGCCAGCCTGGCCAGGGTTGCAAAGGGGAGAGAGTTTTTGCGTTTGTCTGGCCGGATGGGAGCTCCCATCTCCCATTAGCGGGAGTAAGGGGGCAAAGGTTGAGGGGTGGAGAGGCATTTGTGTGTGTTTGAAACCTAGACTCTGCCTGAACTTGGCCTTAGGGAATTTATTCATCAGCCGGGCTGTCTGGGGCAGATGGGGTCTGGGGGTTCACACTTGGAGCAGACTTCCCGTGGGCGTGGGGGATGCTCATCTGGTTCTCATCTTGGTGGCTCTGCGGCAGCAGGGGCTTGGCCGGGGCTCAGCCATGAGGTCTCCCCTGGGACCCTCCTAGGCCTAGGAGCGGGCAGGCCATCAGCCGCCCTTGAGCTTGGTGACCTGGAGGCCTCAAAATCAAGGCTCACCTGCCATGGGGGCCTGCAGGGAGATTGGAAGGAAGCTCTGACTGAGCCACTGTGGCAGCCCAGTGTCTGGGGACAAGGTGGGTGGTGGGGGATCTCTGAATTTGGGGGAGGAAGGGAAGACACTTGGCTCCCTCCATTTCTTATTTGCTCAGTCTTACTCTCTCTCCTGACCCCTGGCTGGCAAAACCTCCTTGTTCTTTTCTTGGTGTGCCTGAACCCCTTTAAGCCTCATTTTAATCAACTAGGAAATGGACATAATGGTATGCCTTCCCCTTGCCATGGGGTAATTTGGATTCATGGAGAAATTCCTTGTAAGCAATTTACCCGAGTAAGCTGGGACATGGTGAGAACGGAATGTCTTCTTATTTCTTCGGCCTGAGTTTGGCGAGATGCATTTATTGAGCACTTACTGTATTGCAGAAATGGGGCTAATTCCTGAGGACATGGAGGGAAGTGAGATTCTGTCCTCCCAGGGAATCGATGGGGCCCCTGTCCCCAAAGAATGAACAGTGTACCTCCCGGGGCTTGGCTGAGCTCTCTGAATCCTGATACCTTGGGGCCCCGCGATGATTTCTGTCCTCCTGGTGTCCACTCCCCACTGACAGGTCCCTGGGACACCATGACCTGCACTGCGACGGCCCCCAGCTTCCTGGTCCTGTTCCTGCTGCTGCTGCTCCTGCCATCAGTGCCCGCTGCCCACTCCGTGTTCCTGGAGGAGCTGGGGGGCAGCGGGGAGGCCGAGGGCTCGTCAGCCTCCTCCGCTAGCCTCCCACCACCCCGGACCCCGGCCCTGAGCCCCACCTCACTGGGACCCCAGGCTACGCCCTTGGCTGGGCCCTCGTCCCCCACCAACTTCCTGGAGGGCATCACGGACTTCTTCCGCCAGTACGTGCTGCTCATCGCCGTCGTGGGCTCCCTGGCCCTCCTGCTGCTCTTTGTCGTGTGTGCTGCCCTTATCACGCGCCAGCAGCACAAAGCCTCTGCCTACTACCCGTCCTCCTTCCCCAAGAAGAAGTACGTGGACCAGAGCGACCGGGCTGGAGGCCCCCACGTCTTCAGCGAGGTCCCTGCCAGGGCTCCCGACAGCCGGCCGGAGGAGGCCTTGGATTCCTCCCAGCAGCTTCAGGCGGATATCCTGGCTGCCACCCAGAACCTCAAGTCTCCGGTTAGGGGTACCCAGGGCAGCAGGGAGGGAGCCAGGCTGGCAGAGGGTAAATTAGGAGGGGAGGAAGAAGAGAAGGAGGAGGAGAAGGGGGGGAAGGAGAGGAAGGAGCAGGAACACGAGAGCCAGCAGGTATATCCAGAATTCCAGGGATGTGCGGTGCCGGCTGAGAACCCGCAGGTGGAGGCAGAGCTGAGCGTGGTGGTGGCTGAGAGCACTGTTGTGGCTGCTGAGGGCCCGGAAGAGTCTGAGGGATCTCCCCCGTTAGCCTAGGACTCCCCCAGCGTCTAGCAGCACCACACTGCCCCACAACCCCAGGGCTCTCAGACCTCAAGCTGTCACTGCCTTGGGCATGGACCGGCCTTCAGCCCCACCTGCTTGCTGACACTCCCACCCACCCAGCCCTGGAGAGGCTGGCCTCTGGTCCAGCCACTTCTGGCCTCTGTGGCACCAGGGGTCATAGCTTGATTGGGAGACAGCCAGGTGCCCAGCAGACGCAGTCAGTCTGGCCGGGCATTCAAATGGTGCCATCTTTTGCCCCTGCGGTGCCCCTGACAGACCAATGTCTCCCTCTGCTTCTGCTTCTGCAGAAGTAGGCTTGGTTAATTATGGAGATTTGGAGAGGAGCCCGGTTCTCAGCGAGTGTCCCCCAGATAGTGAGTGTCTCCCAGGTGCACTGTGGCCAAGGCCAAAGGTACTGCGGAAATGTCACCTCTTCCTTCCTCCTCTGCCCTCCTCCCCAGCCCTCCGGCATTGTCTGCCACGTACGCAAAGCCTGTGCAGGCTCCAATGGATTTTGGATTTGTTTAGTCGTTTCCAAACTTTTAAAAATAGCTGCTGAGGGAAATCTGGCCCTACCCACATTGGAAAACTGCACTGGAAACCACTCTGGTCTCTGGGCGGTACAGGGTTAGGGTACAGAGTGTAGAGGCTCAGGCCCTTTCTAAAGCTGCCGGTGGAGATTGTTTAAGTGACTCCCATCCAGGGTGTGTGTGTGGGGGGGTTTCTGAGTGGGTGGGAGAGGGTTTCTGACGCCCAGCCTGGGGCCAGGGGTGCCTGGCTGCCCACCTGTGCTCACATGCCTGGGCTGGCAGCCTGCAGCATGTTCAGTTGTTGACAGGGAGCCTGGGTACCATCCCCATTAGGGGAGGCTCTGGGGGATGGTCTTCTCCCCTGTCCCTCCATATGGGGTCCCCCAGTCTCTGCACTGCCCTCCTCCGCGTGCTGAGATGTAACCCACCAACGCAATAAACCCCCCATCCCTGATTCTGGTCCCCAAGTCTCATTGGTTCTCTTTGGCAGCAGTGAGGGTGGGGTAGAAAGGGTGAACCTGCAGGGAAGGGAGGCTGATCAGTGTGTGTGGGAGGCAGCAGGAATGAGATGGGGTCCCCCAGATTCTCCACCCTGACTTGGGGAGCAGTGCAGGGGTTCCCTGCTGCCTCCATGGGGGCGGGGGGAATGGCTGGGCGCTGAAATGGGTCCAAACCCAGGCTACCAGCCACTCACAAGGCACGATAGGTCGCCACTGCCTTTGTCTCCTCGTTGGCTAGGCTCCTCCCCGCTTATGATGGTGAATTCCAGCCGCCCTGGGGCAACCACCCCCACTTCCTCCCCGTCCTCCTCCTCCTCCTCCTCCTCTTCCCCTGTAGCCCTGGGTCTCTGAGTTGCCAGCTGGAGTCCAGATGTGGCCAGGAGCACGGGCTGTGTCCCCAGGGTGGTGGAGGGGGCAGGCCATCCCCTGCAGCAAGCACTTCGCCTCCTCAGACCTCAACGTCTGCCTGCCCACCCAGAAGGGGGCCGCGGCTGGGTTTCAGGACACACAGCGGTCTCTGTCTTGCTCTCTGGCTCACTGGGGTTGGGGTTGCGGGGGGGTCCCCCTTCTCTGTACTGCCCAACTCCAACCCAGAATGATGAGGAGAGTGGAAAGGGAACACTCTGATCCCCAGATTCTCTGGGACCCTCTTTGTTCTCAAACCTTCTGTGGGGTATCCCTGTGACAGAGGAAACCCCGGGGAGGATGGAGGCCAACCCAGGAGGCCTTTGGGGGAGCAAGAAGGGCCCGTTTCTCCCACTCGGCAGCTTTCTGCTGAGCAACCCCCCACTTGTGCGTCCACTGGACCCTCCCCAAGACTGGTGGAGGTGTGGGCCTGCACAGGGGCGGTGCTGTTCACCTCTCAACTCTGACAGTTGATGATCACAAAAGAGCCGGGCTGTTTTGCTCTCTAGAGGAATGAATGAATGAGTCCTTTGGGGAGGTCTTGGCAGGGTCACACCTCCGCTCAGAGCCCCTCTCGGTCTGTTCCCCCTTCTGAGATGGGAGTCACATTGGGGATTGTGGGGGCTGGCAGGGGGCAAGGGAGGATGAGGGAGGTTTCCACTCCTCTCAGGGCCCCAGGAGTCTGCCAGACCCCAAAAAGCCCCCACTGACCCTGGACTTAGGAATCTGTCCCCAGGCAAGGCCTGTTGTGGCCATCATGGGGCAGGGATAGGGAGCAAAGCCAGCCCAGGTCACGGACCCATGGCTTGATGGCGGACCTGGACTGCAGGGGCGCTCTTCTGCATCCCCATCTTGGGTGGGGCACATGGCCAGCATGGGATGCCAGGCAGAGGGCACTCCTTCTTTCCCCCTGGTGTTTTAGTGCATCCTGGCACTGGGTTCTCATTAGTAGGGGTCTGGAGATGGCAACTTCCCCTCAGCCAGCACTTAAGGAAAGCTCTGGGGTCGGAGGTGGCTCAGGGGGAGGTGGCAGGTGCATCAGGCTTTCTGCTTCCCCATCCTAGCTATTCTGTGTCTGGTCCCCAGCACACACTGTGCATACAACAGACCCGTGCTGAAAATAACTCGAAGAATCTCCGGGCCACCCTGGCCAGGATTAGCCACGGGGACAGCTGTTATGAGTACAGTCTATGTGTCTGGTGCCCTGCTGTTTTTTTTTTTTTTTTTTATGGCTCTACTGAGGGGTAATTGACACCTAATAAAGTGCATATATTGAAAGCATACACAATCTGCCAATCTCCCACGCATGAGTGTGCCCGCAAACCATCAGCGTCACCAAATTCGTGAACGCATCATCACCTCCAAGGCTTTGTCTTTAGCCCTTTGCAAGTTTTCTGTATCCCTCCTCCCTACCCCAACTTCTCCCTGAATGTGCGGGAAGCTCTTGGGCTGCTTTTGGTGCCTGCATTTTTCTTTTCTGGAATTTTCCATCAACAGAACATACGGGGGGGTGGTGTGTGTGCTCTTTTATTGCCTAATTTATTTTCCTCTGCATAATTGTTTTGAGGTTTCTTCATGTATTTTTTTTTAATTATTTATTGGAAAGGAAGAATTGGAGAGGAAGAGACTAGCAAAACAGAGAGTGCTTCCATTCATTGATTCACTGCCCCAAAGGCTGGGCCAAAGCAAACTGAAGCTAGGAGCCACGAACTCCATTAAAGTCTCCCATGCAGCTGGCAGCGGCCCAGGCAGTTGGACTATCTGCTGCTTTCTTGGGGGCTTTAGAAGGGAACTGGGTAAGAAGTGGGGCGACCGGGACTCAAACTAGCGCCCCTATGGGATGCTGGCCGGTATTGCAGGCAGCAGCTTCACTGCCCCACGGCACCGGCCACTCTTCAAGTGCTTGTATCACTGGTTTGTCTGTTCCCCTGCTGACAGACGTTCTGGTTGATTCCCGTTTGGGGTCATTCTGGATAAAGTTGTTAGGAACAGCGTGACTTGATGTTCTTCCACACGACCTTCTGAACGATGGCTGTGATTTCTCTCCGTTACAAAGACAAAAAGAATGGGGATTCTGACCTCCTGCACGTGTCAGGTGAGCAGACTTTAGGATGGCTCGCTCAGTCACCTGGGCCCCTGCCAGCCGTTTGAATTCTGCAGGTGATTCTGCAGAGTTGGTTTGAGAAGCCCCGAGCCCCAGCGGCCCTCACTTTTGGACATAGCCACGTGAAGAATACCAGAGAGAGACTGGAGCTATGGAGAACCGGCTGGGCACTGGGTCTCTGGTGGGCAGCCCCATGCTGCCCCCTGCCCCAGCTCTGTGGCAGGCTAGGGAAACAATGGGGCCGTGTGCAGGGGACTGGAGCAGTGTTTTCAACAGGTTTGAATTTCTGGATCCTCTGGCTGCTGCTCCGAAACGGTAGGGGCATTTGGCCCCGTTTCCAGGGCTGTGATGTCCCCCACGCCCACACCCCACAGCTGCTCTCTTCCCGACTGGGGTCCCAGTTTTTTTATGGCAGCAGCTGCTGGGTGAAAAATAGCCCTGCTCGTAAATTTACTCCAGCCAGACAGACGGATGCCAGAGGCCCCACAGGGACCACTGAGGGAACCCCATGAGGCTGGGCCTGGTGGGTGGGCACCTGCAGCGTCTCTCTTGGGATGGGGTAGCCAGATTCAGCTGGAGGAGCTGGAGTGGGGAGGAGAGGACTGGTGTGGCTCAGTGGATGAGGATGGTGGTGGGGAGGAGTGGGGAGGAAGGAGGACCTTGGACCATAGCCCTTGCTTGGCTTTCTTCAACACCACCTTCTCCCCCAACACAGCGAGAGCAGGGGCAGTGTGGCGTAATGGTTAGCGGTATATGCTTTGAGTGACCCCTGTACTACCACATCCCAGGTGTGTGTCCTTGAGCAGGTCACTTCACCTGAGTCAATTTCCCCATCTGTGAAACAGGAATCAGGCGGGTGGGTGGGAGTGGTGTTCACTCCATTCAGGAGCTCAGCACCGGTGTTCCTGCTGCCAACGGTGAAGTCTAGCCCCTGGAGCAGGGCGGGGTGGGGGGTGTCTTTCCTAGGGTCACCTCTTTTCAGAGGCCCCTGACCTCCCAGGTTCTTGCACTTGAGGGTTTAGAGGCTCTCCTTGGGCACAGGACGAGGAACAGGGACTGGGCAGTGTGGTGAAGCCGGAGCATTGCCAGTAGCCAGGGAAGTCCCGGGAAGCCCAGTGCCGGGGTGTGAAGGACACTCCAGAAGGATAGGGTGGGCTCCAGGCCACGGGCTGGTCCACAGGGTCCTGGCGCCTGCCACAGCATGGGGGTCATGTCTCAGCTGTTCTCTGTCTGCCCTGTGTGGTGTGAGGATCATACCCAGGCCTTAGATGTTGTCTGGGGTCAGCGTAGCTGGCAACAGGGAGTCGGAGGCCTGGGCCCCTGTGGAGCAGATGCCAGGGCTGTCACTGGGGAGGCGGGGTGGGATCCAGGGACCAATGTCCAGGCAAGCAGACTGTGTCTTGGGCTGGTTCTGTTGTGTGCATTTCACATTAACATGGCTGCTCCAGATTCTGGAAGGAGGGGTTGGGGGTGGGGCAGTGGAAGGGGCACCCCCAGGTACACAGTGGGCAAGGATACCGAGTCGATGAACAGAAGTGCATGGAAGAGCCTTGAATTCCAATGGCAGCCTTCAGGTCTCCCCATCCGGGCCATGTAACCTTGAATGGTTTCTGCTAGGACAGCAGCTTGGAGTCTCTGCAGAATCGCAGGCCCAGCCCTGCCGGGAGGCCCTAAAGATGAAGTGCAGCTGGAGCCCCTGGCCCAGAGGGTGGCTGTGCTGCTTCCTACCAACAGGGGTTCAGAGGTCCTCTGGAAGAAGCTGCTGTGTACCCAATAGGTGATTAATAAATGTTGAGGCTGCTGTGTACCCAGCAAGAGATTAATAAGTGCTGAGGGGCCCGGCGCAGTGGCCTAGCTGTTAAAGTACTCACTTTGAATGCGCCAGGACCCCATACAGGTGCCGGTTCTAATCCCGGCAGCACCTCTTCCCATGCTTCCCATTCTCTCTGTTTTTATCCTGGGAGAGCTGTAGAGGATGATCCAAAGCCTTGGGACCCCGCATCTGCGTGGGAGACCTGGAAGAAGTTCCTGGCTCCTGGCTTCAGAACGATGCAGCTCTGGCTGTTGTGGCCACTTAAGGAGTGAACTGGGAGATGGAAGATCTTTCTGTCTCTCCTGCTCTCTGTATATATGACTTTGCAATAAAAATTAAAAAAAAAAAAAAGGCTGAGACGGGCGTGCTAAGCTCCCTCTAAGCCTGGAGGAGGAAGCCTGAGCTGGGGTGGGGAATTCTTCTTCTTCTTCCCCTGCCCCAAGGACATGCTGATGCTAGGGGCCCCTGGTCCTGTGTGCACCACCACCCAGGCTCCCACCTTCACCCTCCCAAAGTGTTGAAACCCTCAGGGGTTTCATTGTGTATCAGCACAACCCTGAACACATCCTAACCCTGGACGCTCACAGCACTGAGGGAGACATCGTTGTCTGTCGTCTGCCTCCTCCCATGGAATTTGGAGAGGTGACATGGACCTGCTTAGGATCACACAGCCAGAAAGCATCAGGTCTGGGCTTGATGTTCCTCTAGCCATTGCACCACACTGGCTGTCATCTGCCCCCTGTCTCAGGGACTGCACTGGGGGAGGGGCGGCTGAGGCGGCATGGGCATATCAGGCCTTGTGCCTGCACGGCTGGACACGGTGCTCAGCTGGTCCCTCGTGATCCGCCCAGAGGAGAAGCCGCCGAGAGGGCCTGACCACAACTGGTTGCCGGGTCAGGCCTTTCCTGTCTGCACAAACAGTTCAGAGTGCACACATGGCCCTTGGCCAGCGGCAAAGCCACGCTGGTGCTGCGTGCAGGAGGTGGGCCTCTTACAGGGCCTAGTGAGTGGCTGTGTATCTCCGACCCCCGCCCTTAGGGATGGGGAGAGGGAGGCTCAAGTGCACAGATAATGTGGCTGTCAAGGTCGTGGGCTGCCAAGGTCCAGGTTGCGCTTACTCCTGCCCAAGACATTGCCCATCAGCAGGTGCTCAGAGTCTGAGGGCCTGTGGTCCCTGCAGTTCAGACCCAAGTCTGGCTCTGTCCCCTCCCTGGGCTCTGCCCCGTCCCAGGCCGTGTCCCTGCAACTAGTTGCTTGTCCTTTCTGGGCCTCAGCTGTGTGTCTGGCAAAGGGGAGATGGGACTGAGTTGGCTTTTGCGGAGGTGGAAGGTTCTGGGCCCTGAGTTCTCATAGGGTGGTACATGACTATGAGCCCTTGTGGGAAGAGCTAGGAGGACAGATAAATAGTTCTTATTTATTTATTTTACTTGAAAGAGTTAGGAAAAGAGAGAAAGAGATCTATCAACTGCTGGTTCACTCCCCAAATGGCCACAACAGTCAGAACTGATTCAGCCTGAAGTCAGGAGCTTCTTTTGGGTCTCACCCATGGGTGCAGGGACCCAAGGACTGGGGTCATCCTGCACTGCTTTCCCAAGCCCTTAGCAGGAGTTGGATCAGAAGTGGAGCAGCCAGGACTTGAACTGGTGTGCACAGGAGATGGTGGTGCCGCAGGTGGAAGATTTGCCTACTACACCAGGGCCCCGGCCCTTGACAGGAGCTCAAAGCTTGTACAAGAAGGGCTTGGGAGCTCTTTCCTTGCCTAGAGCCCAAGCCTTCCAATCCCATTTAGGACACTCCTGAGGAACCCTCCCAGCCCCTTAGGACCCAAAACCAGATCTCTCCCTCTCCGGAATTTCTTTCTTTTTTGTCCAATCTAAATAAAAGGCAGGTCCCTTCCCTGCCTCCCCTGACTCCCCCAGTCTGGCGTGTGATGGGAGCTCAGGGATCCAAAATTCTTCCCATGACCTTGGCTGAGATAAGAGCGTCTGTCCAGAGCTGTTTCTTCACACTGCCTTCACAGGCCTGGGGTGGGAGCGAAGTGTCTCTATCGGAAGGAAATAGGGCAGCCTCTCTCCAGGTTGTATATGCTCTTGCCCTCTGATCTGGCAGTTCTGTCCTACCTCCAGGTGGGTGCTAGAATGGGTGGGTAAGGATGTTTAGGAAGAGAACACAGAACCATTTGTGAGCTCCTCAGTGTGGGAAAGGATCCAGTGAGTGGTCTGAGGCTTTGACTGAAAAAAAAAAAAGTTTTTTTTTTTAACCTGAAATTTCTTTCATTGAGGATATGTCTACAAAGAAAATATGTATTTTAAGATTTATTTTTATTGCAAAGTCAGATATACAGAAAGGAGGATAGACAGAGAGGAAGAGCTTCCATCTGTTGATTCACTTCCCAAATGGCCACAATGTCCAATGCTGCGTGGATCCAAAGCCAGGAGCCCAGAGTCTCTTCTGGGTCTCCCACGTGGGTGCAGAGTCCCAAGGCTTTGGGCCATTCTCAACTGGTTTCCCAGGCCACAAGCAGGGAGCTGGATGGGAAGTAGAGTTGCCAGGATTAGAACCGGCACCCATGTGGGATCCTGGTGTGCTCAAGGCGAGGATTTTTAGCCGCTACGCTATCATGCTGGGCCCCCCAAATTTTTAAAGTATTTGGAAGAGAGAGAGGTGGGGGCATCTGTTTGGCTCCTCAAATGGCTATAATAGCCAGGGCTGTGCCAGGCTGACAGCAGGAGCCAGGAGCTTCTTCCAGGTCTCCCACGTGGGTATCAAAGGTCCAAGCACTTGGGCCATCTTCTGCTTTTACAGACGCATCAGCAGGGAGCTGGGCTGGAAATGGAGCAGTCAGGACTTAAACTTGTGCCCATATAGGATGGTGGCACTGCTTTTCCATTTTTTTGAGCCAGAGAATCCTTTGCTCAAATAAGCTGGAATACAGCGGTGGGCAGGACACAGACCTGTATTCTGAAGGGAGGTGGGCTAGCAAGGGTCACCTTTTTGCCCTCATTTGTCCCAGCTAGGCCCCTTAGGGCTCAGCAGAGTGTGGTTTGCACATGATTGTTCCAGTCCCACTGTTCAGGATGCGGATGGGGAAACCAAGACTCGAAGTGCCCCAGAGAGGCAAGGGTCAGGCAGCTCTCTGTGCCAGTTGCTTGCTTGCTTGCTGTTGATTCAGGAGTGATGTCCAGGGCTCAGTGCTGTTGCACAACAAATTAAGACACAGCCTACATGCAATATCAGCATCTCATTATGGTAGTGCAGGTTCGAGCCCTGATTAGTCCACTTTCCATCCTGCTCCCTACTAATGTGCCTGGAAGAACAGTGGAAGATAGCCCAAGAACTTGGGCCCCTGCCACTCACATAGAGGACCCGGCTGGAGTTCCTGGTTCCTGGCTTCAGCTTGGCCCAGCCCCAGCGTTGTGTTGTGGCTAATTGAGTCAGTCAGTGGATGCAAGATCTCTTTCTCTCCCTTTACTCTCTCTCTGCCTTTCAAGTAAAGAAAGCTTTCAATTAAAAAAAGCATGATCTCCAGGAGGCAGGCATTCAGCTTGCTGGTTAAGATGCCCACGTCCATATCAGAGTACTTGAGTTTGACTCCTGGTCAAGGCTGCTGCCTCCAGCTTCCTGCTCACACATACCCTTGGGTGACTGCGTTCCTGCCACCCTGCCTGGGAGACCTGGATTGAATTCCTGGCTCCCTGGGAGCCATTTTTGGGTATTTCGGGTGCTCTGTCTCTCCAAGAAATTGGTTTTAACATTTAGGAAAAGAATGATAATGTTGCATCCATGGGGTGGCTGGTGAGCGGGACCTGAGACTCATGTCTCTCCCTCCTTTGCTCCTTGTTCATTTCTGGGTGTCAGGGGTGTGGGGGTAGGGGAAGAGGAAGCGGTGACAGATGTTCCCTGGGTCGGGGGAGCATTGTAGTGGTAGATGCTCATGCATTTCCTTGTCTAGCAAGGACGCTTGTGAACTTGTGCTGGTGGCCAAGATGTTGGTTGTAGTTCTCTTCCGCCATTGCCAAGATTTGGGGTGTATTAAATGCTGGTGGGCTTCTACCAAAATGACAGCCTCCCCCTGTCAGCTGTGGGGCACTGGATTAGAGTCCCCTCCCTCCCCCTGCCTGGGATGAGTCTGTCTCCCTCCTGCACACTTTCTTGGTTCCTCTTTGTCTGTCCCCACTGTGCAGGGCGGAGGCAGCTGCAGGCTGGCTGGGTCAGCTAGCTTTGCGGTGTCTCCTTGCCAATCCCAGGGGGTTGCATGGTCTTCCCCCCGCCCCACCCCCGGCATGCCCCAAGTTGTTCCAGATGGAGCCCAGACATTCTGAGGTTGGTTAAAACGCTGGTGGCAGACAGGCCTGGAGGGCTGAGGGGCTTGGCATTCCTCCCTGGGCTGGGGCAGGAGGGCTGGGCAGTGGTGTGTAGTGGTGGGGGTTAAGGGGGCGGGGGAATTCTTCTTGGCTCTGGGGTCGAGGAGAAGGGCTGGTGGCAGAAGAATCGGCAGAGATGAATCATGGCTTGGCGTGAGCCGGCTCTGGGCTAAAAGGAGCCGTCCAAGTCCGTGGAATCTTTGTGTTGGAGCTGGAAGAAAATCTGGGGTCATGAGATTCACTGCTGTGGCCAGCACTGTGCTGACAAAAAAATACAAAACAGAGAGGGTGGGGCGCTGTCCTGAGGGGTGGGAGCGGGTCTCTTGCCCTGACTGTGGGTGAGGGGAACCTTGGGGCGAGGCCATGTGTTATTAATATGCGTGGGCTCCATTCTGGACACTGAGCAGAACAAACCTGTGACCACAAGATGCTGTGAGGCCGAAAAAGGGTGGTGATGTGATGGGGGAGCCTATATGGGGAGCCTGTATGGAAGTGGGTGTTTGGGGGAGAGACCTTGTTGCAGGAGGCAGCTTTTATTTATTTTCTTCTTTCCTTTCCTTTACCTTCCTTCCTTCCTTCCTTCCTTCCTTCCTTCCTTCCTTCCTTCCTTCCTTCCTTTTTAAAGATTTTTTAATTCTTATTGGAAAGGCAGATCAGATTTACAGAGAACGAGAGATAAAGATATTGCATTTGCTGGTTCACTCCCCAAGTGGCTGCAATGGCCAGAACTGAGCTGATCCAATGCCACGAGCCAGGAGTTTCCTCCAGGTCTGCCACATGAATGCTCTGTTCTAAGACTTTGGGCCATCCTCTGCTGCTTTCCCAGGCCACAAGCAGGGAGCTGGATGGGAAGTGGAGCTGCCAGGACGTGATCCAGCACCCCTATGCAATCCTGGCACTTGCAAGGTAAGGATTTAGCCATTGAGCCAACATGCCAGGCCTAGCAGGCAGCTTTGCTAAATGCTGGGAGGAGGACTGCAGGCAGGTAGTCAGCGCTCTGATGGTGGTAGTGGGTGGGGGATGAGCTGGGAGGGTTTGATGACCAGGGAGGGGGGAGAGCGGTGGAGCCTGGGTCAGGTTGGACCTTGGGAGCTCAGAGAGCGTGAGGTTGGGAAGCTGTTGCTTTGACTAATAATGTAAGGCCAAATCCTTTGCCATCCCTGTGGGTGTGTGAACACTTAGCACCTCCTGAGTTCCCAGCTGCACTGAACACTTTATCCACATGTTCTGCCTCAGTCCTGCAGCCATCATCTCTCAGCAGGTCCCCAGGAGGCCAGATGAGGGGCACACAGACTTGCCCAAGCCATACTTAGGTCAAGAAGCCCCGTCAATCCCAGACTTGTTCCCTTGGCTTCCGCTCCCTATAAAAAACACTGGGAAAGTTTGCTAAGAGACTGGGGATCTTAATGGCGGTGACTGAAGCCTTGGTTGGAGCACTGATGCTGTTGTCTCGGCTGATCCTGTTCTCCTAATCTCCTTCCACAGGTGCTGGTCCCAGAAATACTGCTGGATAAACCCCAGCATGCTGGTCTCCATGTCAGGGGCTGCTTTCTGGGGACCCAGCCCTGTGGTAGTGGCAGTCGTGATGAGGATGGTAGTGAAGGTGGTTACAAGGTATGGCAATAGCTGGATGTTATTCCAAAGGCCCATTTTGAGAGACTTGATTCCCAAGGTCTTACATTAATGGCTATTGGATTAAAGGTGGAGACCGATCTGATTAACTAATCAATAGTCTAGTCATTATTTAGTCCATTGGTCCTCAGGGGGTTGCCATTTGAAGTAGTTCTTTTTATTTATTTATTTATTTTAAGATTATTTATTTTTATCAGAAAGTCAGATTTACAGAGAGAAGGAAAGACAGAAAGACTTTTCATCCACTGGTTCACTCCCCAAATGGTCACAACAGCCGGAGCTGAGGAGCTCCAAAGCCAAGAACCAGGAGCTTCTTTGAGATCTCCCACATGGGTGCAGTGTTCCAAGGCTTTGGACTATCCTCTGCTGCTTTCCCAGGCCATAAGCAGGAGTCTGGATGGGAAGTGGAGCAGGTGGGACATGAACTGGTGCCCATAGGGGAAGTTGACACTTCAAGGTGAAGGATGAGCTTGTTGAGCCATTGTACTAACCCTTTTGGTTCTTTAAGCTAAGCTTGGGCTTGCTTCTGTCTCCTTCCTGGCTCATTATGTGATTGTTCTTCTGTGTCCGTGGGCCATCTCCACCCTCCACCAGACATCACACCACTGGGGCTGTGAACCCCTAAACTCTGAGATAAACTCTCCCCTTCTAACTGGCTCCTTCCCAGATGTTGGATTCAAAGGAATAGAAATCTGACTACTTGGGGCCCGGCGGCGTGGCCTAGCGGCTTAAGTCCTCGCCTTGAACGCCCTGGGATCCCATATGGGCGCCGGTTCTAATCTCGGCAGCTCCACTTCCCATCCAGCTCCCTGCTTGTGGCCTGGGAAAGCAGTGGAGGACAGCCCAATGCTTTGGGACCCTGCACCCACATGGGAGACCCGGAAGAGGTTCCTGGTTCCCTGCTCCAGATTGGCGCACACCGGCCCATTGTGGCTCACTTGGGGAGTGAATCATCGGATGGAATATCTTCCTCTCTGCCTCTCCTCTCTGTATATCTGACTTTGTAATAAAAATAAATAAATCTTTAAAAAAAAAAAGAAATCTGACTACTTCAGTGATGGTGGTGACAGTGATGATGATGAAAATGGTGATGGTGATGAGACACCAGCCAGGCTGCTACACGACACATCACAGGCTGTGTATGGCTCACACAACAGAAACTGCCGCACAATTCTCGAGTCTGGGGAGGCCAGGACTGAGGTAACAGCAGGTTCAGCTGCTGGTGGAGGCCCCATCTCCAAGCACAGTCACTCTGGGGGTCAGGGCTGCAGCATGTCAAATTTGTGGTGACAAGTCATTCTCAAAGGATAGTCCTTTCTGTGAGATCAAATGTGTTAAGAACTGGTCCTGAGACACCCCAATCCTGGAGGAACAATTAGGAAAGGTTAAAGGAGAGACGCTGTGGTAGCTGTGGTACGGTGTTTTGAAGGGGTGGGATGGGCTCTCCTGTCCCTTTCCTGTCATCTCCTAGAGCCATTGTTTCTCCATCTCCTCATTCATGCATGCTTCCCTCAGCCTGCCCACCCAGCCCTCCCTCTCTCCATCCCTGCATCCAAACAAGCCATTACTCCGTCCATCTGCTCATACACTCATCCCTTCCTCTCTCCATCTCAACTATCCTTTGTTCGTCTGCCCACCCTGTGTCCCTTCACCCACCCATCCACCCATCACTCACCCACATACTTATGCACCTGCCTATCTTATTAGTGGGTGCCTAAGATGAGGCTCAGTATAGGTCAAGGAAGGCCACGGCCAGGGTATTCTTAGCAGGAGGAACAGCAGGGGTGAAGGCCTGGAAGCCAGCTTCAGGGTGGCATGGGGAGTTAGGGTTACAACAGATTTAGGGGGACCGCTTAGGCAGCCCTGTTGAGGTTCCCAAAAGTGAGGCTAGAGGTGGGGAGACCCCAATGTGGCCAGGGATGAGAGGGCTCCTCAGCTGAGACAGGGTTGGAGGTGGGTTGGGGGGGAGACAGGGAAGTCGGAGTTCTCATGAGGATCCACCAAATCAATTCCAGCGAGTTAAGGTGCACAGCGCTCCAGTGTGGCCATCACCTGTGGCTGCACATGAGCTCAGGAGTGGGGGTGGGGTAGCCCGTGCCCCAGGCCCCAAGTCCACAGCATGGCATTTCTTGGGGCACTGGGGTTAGGCGGGCTCCTGGATGCCTGCAGTGGAGCTGGGGTGAGGCTGATGGGGCTGGCCGTGGGTGCTTGCTAGCACTGGGCTGTCCTCATCGTTTCTTGGGAGGGTCCCGGGTGAATCTGTGACATCACTCAGTCCTTCCAGCAGGTGACAGGCAGAAGCATGGGTTTTGAGTGGCTGGGCTGGCTCGAGGTGGCCCTGCCAGCCCATGTCCTTGCCCAGAACAAGGCCCACCTCAAGGGGTGGTTGAGTGGACCGTGAGCTGTGAAGCAGGAAGATATACCTAGAGATGCTAAGACCAGCTTGGGGACTGCAAAACCCCTAGAGCTGAACTCACTGAGGGGCACACGACGCCCTCGTGTGGCCGTAACCAGACTCATCTGAGTAGAGCCGCAAATCCGAAGCAAATTAAACCTTAGCTGCACACCCGCCCTTAGAGGAGCTCGGGCTATCCCTCTCATTTTGTCTGGGCGGCTGTGGAGCCACTTCTGAAGGGCAGGAATCACTTTCAACTCTAACCTGGACAGAACTGTCTCAACAATTAAACAACAAAAAAAAGTATGACCAAAAGTGTGTCCCGTGGGGAAACTGTGGCCACACCATAGAATTAGGATCCACCCAGGGCGAGCCTGCGGGGTCCCACAAGGAGCCTGTTTGGAGAGTCTAGCAGGCTCTCTCTGCGGCCGGCCTCCACAGCCAGTGCAGGGGGCAGCTTTGAAGTTCTGTGGCCTTCACCAGGGCCTGGAGAAGTTTTAGCAATGGCACATTTCCAAAGCAGTCAGCCTAGGCCTCAACAGAAATACCAACCACCAGCAGGAGGAACGCACCTGTCTTGGGCAGTCCCAGGCTTGACGATGACTGTCCTTCTTTGAGTGTGTTTTTATTTGAAAGCTAGGCTGTCTTCATCTCAGTTGGCATGACTGTGCTAAGTGAGAAGGGGTGGGGAGAACAGCAGTGAAGGGGATCAGATTCAACCCGTGCCAGGGTGACAGGTACTCTGTGTGGGCACAGATCTGAATGAACCACTGCCACTCACATCTCACAAGAGTGTAGGACAGAGAAGGGGCACCAGTGCCTTCACAGTGGCTTGACCTCCATGCGACACCTGGGGGGGGTCTCTTGGTATGGGTGCTATGGTCGCCTGCCACACCTGAAGCCCCCGTCCTGGGCATAGAAACCTGCATTCCTACCTACATCTTGGCGCTTGGTCCATGGTTTCAGGGTGTCATCCCAGCCAACGGTTCTCAGACATTGGGATGTGCCAAGCGAGTGGAGTGACGGCAGGAATCGCCAGGACACACTTTCATTTTGACAGTGTTTTATCTGGCAAAGACCAAAGGCCATCTTCTTTCTCCCGTGTCTTGTAAAGTGTGGGACACAGAAAGCTCCCGGGGCAAGTGTGATGTCCCCCTGGGTGGGCCTCTGGGAACCCCACGAGGCCTGAGCAGTCCTGCAGGGTATGGGAGGGATCCACAACAAGGCTGACTGGAGAAACCCATTGCCTCACATCCTTTTATTTATTATTCTACATATATATATATTTATATGCAGCTCTATGTACAATCACTGGCTCCTTCGAACAAGACTAAGGCATCCTAAGGTATTCTCAGCAAAATGAGATCTTTATGGACTTGGGTGGGGAAGCCATGGAAACTTTACATTGTCACCCACTTCAGTCCTGAGGCAGCACACAAGGCAGGGAATGTGGCTGAAAGCAAGCACAGGATTCAGAGCAAGGACACTGTGTATTTAAGGGGTGTAAAGTCGCTGTGGGGAGCAGCAGGCAGCGTGCGTGGCTGTGAGTTGTCCCAGGGAAAGCAGGCTTCCCGACGTCCCGGGTGAGTGCACCATGCGGGAGCACACAGCTGGCGCCACCTGCCGGAGGCCATAGGTTCACTTCTCTTCCTGGCCTTTCTTGGGCTCTTGTTTCAGTTTGTAGTCAGCCAGGGCAGCTTTGATGGCGTCCTCAGCAAGCACTAGAAGGAACGCAGGGAGACAGCCTGAAAAAATGGCCTTGACGATGGGAACAGGGACTGGGAAGGCTAGGAAAGGACTGGGTGCTGGGGTGTGGAGAGCCAGGGGCAGCTCTGGAGACAGCCCGGGGTTCAGTGCCTGGAGTCCGAGGTTTGCTCTGCAGCCTATGGAACCGATCCTCCCCCTTGGAAAGACGGGACAGTCAGCTTTCCATGTGGGCACGGGGTGGAGACTTAGAGCAAGCATCACACATGCAGCACAGGCACAGCTGTTTGCATCGTGAATTCCCACACAGAAGCACTTGACGCTTACTGGCCAGTGGGCCTAGTGCAGGTCAGTGTGGCCGGGGCAGTGGATGTGGTCTGCCCCACCACCCTCCTGACATCCTATGCTGGCAACTTTGATTCAGGAGTCAGGCAGAGGGGAATGCTGAGAAAGCTGGATTGACAGCAGGAAGCCAGCAAGCAAGAGTGTCAGCTCAAGGCTTCTGGTCCCCAAAACCAGGGTAAGGCGAAGAGGTCACCAGGCCATGGCCTCTCATGGTACGTTCGAGCCCAGCTGTGGGGCAGGACCCCGGCAGGCTTCCTGAAGCCCACACCAGCGCAGCCTTGGCTCCCGTGTCTTCTGCTGGCAAGAGGCCAGCTCTCTGCTCATGCTCAGCTCCTGTGGTCAGGACCTGCCCAGGGCTAAGGCACTGCTTCTCAGCCCGAGGAGGTAGAGAAGGACTGGGAGAAGTGTTAGATCTGATGCCAGGACTGCAGGGGACAACTAGCAGGGGGTTGTGGCACGTCGCTTTCCCCCAGGATGGTGGGCTCAGTCACTCAGCAGACAGGCCCTGACAGCAACAGCGGCTGCGGGGGAAGTGAGGAGACTCAGTGAGCAGGCCGCTGGCAGGGCTGCTGTCTGTCTGCTGGTCCTAACTGTGCTACGACATTAGGTGGCAGTGAACAGGTGAACAACAGACTGCAGTGAGGGGCTGGTGTTGTGTAGTGCGGGAGACCTCCACGCCAGCATCCCATGTGGGTGCAGGTTCATGTCCCAGCTGCTCCATCTCCCTGCTAGTGGCCTGGGAGAAGCAGTGGAGGATGGCCCAAGTACCTGGGCGCCTGCTACTCACATGGGAGACCTGAATGAAGTTCCTGGCCTCTAGCTTTAGGTCTGGCCCAGCTGTGGCCATTGCAATGATCTGAGGAATGAGCCAGAGGAGGGAAGATCTGTCTCTCCGCTCTAACTTGCCTTGTAAATAAACAAAGATTCTACAACTAAGGCAGAGGGTATGAACTCTGTGTGACGTGGGTGACTTAAGGTGAGTGCTAGCTTCCCTGTCTGCAAGAGGGGTGTGAAGGCTCCTGCTGTGGGCCTGAGGGTGTCACCACAGTTTGGAAATAAGTCCCGGGGGGTTCAGTACATGGCCTGGTGCACCAGCTCCTGGCATGACCCTTTGAGATGGCTGTTGGGAACAAGGGTGCAAAGGACTCTGGTAGTTTGGTCAGTGTAGAGTCCCTGCTGGCTGGCACAGGGCTGGGCGGGCCGACTTACTGGAGCAGTGCAGTTTCACAGGTGGGAGGCAGAGCTCCTTGGCGATGTCTGTGTTCTTGATGGTCAAGGCTTCCTCTACCTGACAGGCACAGGAGACACACGTGGCTTTAGTGAAGCTGCATCACGCGATGGCCCACTGGCCCAGAGGTGGGTGGGGTCCAGGAGACCTCAGCGCTGGCTAGGGGTGGGGACGCATGCTGTTTAGTGACTGGGTCCTTAGCACTCCACCCCGGGGCTTTTGGGGACCAGGCACACACCTGGGTTCCACCTGGATGGGGTCGGTGATGGTGCCCAAGTCTCTGTTCTGATGAGGTGGGAGTAGGTGGGTTCCTCTGCTGCTTCTGCAGGCTCAGGGTGGATGGCTCTCGGTAAACACCCCCTCTGCCTGCAGAAGCCCTGTGCACAGCGCTGGGGGATGATGGGAGGCAACCGGGATGGGAACAAAGTCCCTCTGCTGTAAGGAGCCCCAGTGGTGGTGGGGAGACTCTCAATGTTAAAGGAAGGTCTGACCCACCTTATGATCCCAACTCCGAGCTCCCTGATGCCCAGGTCCCAGGAGCGCAGGGTCCTGTCTAGGTCCTGTCCCAGCAAATCACATTAGAGCCACCTGCTCTGGTTGTACTCAAGGTCACGTCTTGACTCAGCTCCCTACTTGCATCCCTTGGGGGTGTGGGTGGCGGGGAGGCCCTGCAGGCTGGCTTCTCTTGAGGCTATAGTGGTGACTGACTCTCTGAGCTACTTGCTCTGCACACCACTCACTCACTGGCCTCATCCTTGTTTGCCAGACCGCTGTACAGGTGGATCTCCAGCCTGGGGAGCCACTTAGAAATCTCTTTCCTCCCTAAGTAGCTGGTCTCCGATTGTTATGGCATTTATGAGCGCTGACACATCACTCAAACATCCAAATCAAACTGATCAACGATGCAAAACCCAGACGCCACCTCCAAGGTAATGCCCAGTGCTGCGGGGCCTATCATCGACACGCAGTCAGGGATGGTATCTGTGGATGACAGCGGTGATCTGCTTTGGCCCCGGCTGCCCTTGCCCCTTTGGGTGGCAGGTGGGAACCCCAGTCCTTACCGTCTTCCCTTTCACCCACTCAGTGGCCAAGGAGCTGGAGGCGATGGCTGAGCCACAACCGAATGTCTTGAACCGGGCATCCACGATCTTCCCCTTTTCATCTACCTGAATCTAGCAAAGAATGAAGTGGTGATTCTGGGGTCTTCCCCAGGAACTCAGGGTGTGCCATCCTGGCCTTGGGTTAAACCACTGCTTACTGACCCTGCTTTCTTTCAGAGTGGACAGGGGTGAAAAGCGTGATGAAGTACATGGCAACACCCACACACAGGCCTTGCTGCTGCACGTACTGGCCGCTGCCTTCAGCTCTGGCCTCAAAGTCTGCTGGCAGATAGTGGGCACGTCCCCCTGCTGTAAGTACTGAGGCAGGCTTCCTCACAGGGCTCGGTTAGTCCTACTCTCCTTGGGCACTGAGCTGCATGGAGTGGTTCCCTCTCGCCCTGCTTCCTGCTCTCCTAGGTTGGTAAGAAGTCCCCAGCAGGCTGCCCTCTGCCCACCAGGAGAAAGGAGACTATGGACAAAGCTACGGTTCATCCAGAGTGCCAGCTGCTTCCTTCAGGATGCTTCTGGGCTAGGGAGACACATGAGGCAACAGCACCTTCGGCTCAACTAAGTGGGAACCTAGGCTGATACGGCGAGGACAGAAGCGAGGTGGGTCTGTCTTCAAGAAAACCCCACACAGTAGCAGAAGTGCGATGGAGACCCCGCTTGGGTCTGCAACAATCTGACACCAAATGATGTGTTTGCATCACGTGTGTGCGAGCACCCCCACCACCGCATCAATGCCAAGCAGTCGGTACCTGCAATTTCATGACATCCCCACAAGCAGGAGCCCCCACCAGGCCAGTGCCAACATTCTTGGCTGTCTTATCCAGAGACCCCACGTTTCTGGGATTTTCATAGTGGTCCACAACCTGAAATGAGAGGGCAGGGAGAGTTCATGATCACCCCATGGGGACTGGTCTCTGATGCCGTTCGCAGCCTCCAGCGGGCAGGTCCTCACCCGACTTCCCTGGAGGAGGGCAGCCTACACAGGCGTCCGTGACAAGCACTTGCAACCCCAGCTCCTTCAGACTCGGATTCTGCCCTCTCTGCCCTCCCCCCCCACCACTGGATTGTTCTCAGATACAATCCATTCTGGAAGAACATTTAATGATAACTAAATATTTAAGAATCCTGCAGCTGGTTATGGCCCAGGGCTGGAAGGCTTCCTCAGAGACTTCCCGTGAGTGCTAGATAGAGAAGGTGTCCATTTGTCTTCCCAAAATAAAAAACCACGCCAGGGCTGTTGTTATTTCTGGGCACCCTGGTGTAGCTGCGCCCCCTGGCGGCCCCGGGCTGGTAGCCCTGGTTTCTTTCCAAGCCAAAATAAACTCATAAATAAAAAGTCAACACACACACACACACACACACACACACACACACACACGGGCGGGCATGAGGCCGCCACACAAACATCCACCCCACACTCGCACTGCCCAATAGCTTTCGTAACTTCCATGTCGGCCTGCCAGCCAGCACCCCGACCTCCCCAGGCACACCACCCCCCATCCGACCACAGACCTCCCGAGATGACCGTGTCAGCTGGCTGACCCCGGAGAAGGGGTCGCACGCTTAGGGCACTTTCCGCTTCGGGGACACCGCCAAGGGCTGCACCCCACACCTCTTACCCTCGCCAAGGAACAAAAACAAACAAAAAAAAAGCAAAGCAAAGCAAAGCAAAGCAAAACAAAACAGAAAACCCCCCAAATGCCCATGGGGTACGACCCCACACCCCCGACGCGATCCTGGGATCTGACAGCGCCCCAACAGTGGGTTCAGTTGGGGTACCTGCCGGGGACCCCGTTTTACACTGTGAGAACAGAGTGCGGGCAGCGAACTGCCCAAGGTCCCTCGGCCAGGGAGCTCGAGCCGAGCTGTGTCCCCGCTCAGACAGGACCCCCGACCACGGCCGGGACGCAGCGAGTGGCGGCCAGCGGAGGAGAAGCCCCCATTGCCCCGGGAGTCGCCGTCTGATCAGCTGGTTTTTTTTTTTGAAATGTCAGCTGCTCTTAGCGAAGAGAGGCACAAGAGTGGCAGCGGATGGCCGCTGCCCTTTTGGCCACTTCTACCAGGGGCCGCCTAAGTCCCTCTGGGCCGCTCGGGCCCCGTCCCTGCTACCTTCTTGTGGTAGAGTCGGGCGGGAGCGGACAGCTCCCGGGCGGCCAGGCGCGGGCTCCGGAGCAGCAGGGCCGACGCCGCCCTCCTCAGACGGCCGGCTCCAGCTGCCGCCATCTTGCCGGCTTGCACCTGCGCCATCCGAGTCGCGCCGACGTCATCGCGCCTGCGCCGGGCGCGCGTCCCCGCGGCCTGAGCGTCGCCATGGCTACGGGCGAAGGCGCGGGAAGGTTCGCGGCGGCTCTGAGGGTCCGAGAGCGCGCTTGGACGTGTCGGAGGCCTCCCGGGGCTGCCTTCTTTCTTCCCGCGCAGTTTTAGAGTTCCGTAGTGTCAGAATTCACGTCCCGTTGGGATCCGAGCTCGGAGAGAACCCGCAGTTGGAACCCTGGTTCCGCGGCCTCCCGTCGGGGACCATCACTTTGGAACGCTTGTGTTTATCCGCAACGCAGATTAAGTAACACACGACCGTCGGGCCCCGCACCATTCCTGTGCGCTTCAGCTTGGTCGTGAGAAAGGTTGTACATTAAAAAATCCCACACTAGTATTTTCCGATCTCAGAAATGTGACGTTTCGGGAATAATATGATTTTACAAGCTTGGAAAAATACTAACATATTTGGGCCCAGCAGAAAAGCGGAAACCCCTTTGGTTGGGGAGACTGATCGATCGTGCCTTTCCAGACTCGCTCCCTCAGCGTTTGAAGAGACTGGGCTACGGTCCCGGTCCCACAGAGCTGACCTTCTCAAGATGGCGTCAAACCCCTCACGACTGAGTTCGCGCTGATCCCTTTATGGCTCTCACTTCCTGTCGAAGGACCCAACTTCTGCCTCAAGTTGTGGCGGAAGACATTCCACACGGATGAGATTTGTCTCTGACGGAAGCCTCTACAAGCGTGTTAAAAACAATACGAACTGCGTACATGTGCTTATTTTTTTCTGTCATTTGGAGCTCCTCGTTACCCTCTCGGTGGCAAGAAAGAGGAGTTTTTGATCAGGCGCGCCGCGGGCAGCTACTACCTGCGCCGGGTCTTCGGCGGCCGAAGGAAGACCCGGGAGTCCCCCCCCCCGGGAGCGCAAGATGGCGACGGCGGCTGCAACCTCGGCTTCGGAACCCGAGGCTGAGCCCGAGGCTGGGCCCAAGGCCGAGGGAGAGGAGGAGGAAGAGGAGGAGGAGGAGGAGGCCAAGGCGGCGAGGACGAGGAGGAAGGTGTTGTCGCGGGCCATGGCCGCCGCGACGTGCAAGAGCATAGGGCCAGAGTGGGACCGGCAGGAGGAAGGCGTGAGCGAGAGTGATGGGGACGACGAGTACGCCATGGCTTCCTCGGCGGAGAGCTCCCCCGGGGAGTACGAGTGGGAGTACGACGAAGAGGAGGAGAAGAACCAGCTGGAGATCGAGCGGCTGGAGGAGCAGGTGGGCTGCGGGTGCGCAGAGCCCGGCCCGCGCGCGGGGCTCCTCGGCGGTGTCCATCCCCGCAGCTCCCGTCCATCGCGCGCCCGGTGCTTTGCAAGCGTGGTCGGAACCCGCTGCGGAGCTCCCCGCTGGCTAAGGTCTGCTGGAGGTCGGAGCTGGATCTTAGGAAGTTGGGGGTGAAGCTGTAGGGATGATTGGGACGGTCGGATAGGGCCGTGGGAGGGAACGAGCTAGCCGAGCCGGGAAGGGAGAGGTTTCCGCGAGCGGACGCCCCAGGTGGGATTGTTTTAATCGTGTGTGTGTGTGTGTATTTGTCCTAACGGTCATTGTAACCCAGTGTCCAGCGCGCCTCGTAGCAGCGCCCTGGTGTCTGAGGGCGTTACAGCTGCAGGCGGTGGGGGCCCTGCAAGCAAGGAGGTGACGTGTTCACACACATCTGCAAGGGCACCGCGGTGTTGATGGAGCTGTGGGCAGGGCTAGGCGGGAGTTTTGCACCCTGTGGGTGGGCGGAGGCTAGCGCTTCCACTTTCAACAATATCTAGAGGCGGGCGGCCATGGTTCGTGTTCTTCAGCGAATTCAGCCCCTGGATGTGTTGACTGTGCTGGGACGGGAAGGGAGACAGAGCCGCCTGTTGAGTAGGAAGGACGTCCTCGGGGAGAGGTCAGGGTCCGACGGGAGGTCCTGCAGGTTCAGGCCACCCAGGGTGGGCGGGGCTCCGAAGGTGACCAGGTGGGAGCAGGCCAGTGGCGGCGAGTTGCAGCGCTTCTGGCCATGTCTTTGTCCCTGTGTGCGCCGTGGGTTTTTTTTTTTTTTTTTAGATTTATTTATTTTTATTACAAAGTCAGATATATGGAGAAGAGGAGAGACAGAGAGGAAGATCTTCCGTCTGATGATTCACTCCCCAAGTGAGCGCAGCGGCGGGTTCTGTGCCGATCCGAAGCCAGGAACCAGGAATCTCTTGCGGGTCTTCCACGTGGGTGCAGGGTCCCAAGGCTTTGGGCCGTCCTCGACTGCTTTCCCAGGCCACAAGCAGGGAGCTGGATGGGAAGTGGAGCTGCCGGGATTAGAACCGGCGCCCATATGGGATCCGGGCATGATCAAGGCGAGGACTTAAGCGGCTAGGCCACGCCGCCGGGCCCGCCCTGGGTTTTGGAGACGGGTTTTCCCGGTTTTTACAAAACTCTCTGTTCCTCACTCAGTTTTCCCAACTGCCTTAGCGCTGAGGCCATAGTTATGAGACGCAGTCAGCTGAGGAAGAAAGCCTGGCCCGGCCGCATTGGCGAATGCAGGGCGTTTGGCTCTCTGCTCCGGTGTCTTTGGCAGCCTCAGAAGTTCCTGCTGTGTGTGTGTGTGTTCGTGTGTACGTGTGTGTGTGTGTGTGTACGTGTACATGCGCTGAAGCTGGAAGTGGAGTCACAGGTGCCCACAGCTGTTTTGGCCACGTGGGGACCCCGGCTGCACACTCGGCGGGGAGGGCCTGGTACAGGACAGCACGGCAGTTGGTGAATTGGAAGTGGGGATCAGGCCTCCTCCCAGGACTGTCGCAGGCCCTGACTGACGTGTGCATGTGGCTCTTGGCTTGCTTTGGCACCCAGTAAGTGCCTTGAAAAGGTCTGCCTGCTCTCCCTCTCCTGCCCTCCCCTTGCTTGTCTGCTTCGGCCTTGTCTCTGCTGTTCCTGGGGACGTATGGGCGTGACCCCTTCTCCAAGCTGCTGGGGATCCCTGGGTCTTGGCTGAGCTGCCTCTGCGTTGCATCTTGTGTTCCTGGTGGTGCTGGGCCACGGCAGGCCCGCCCCCTGTGTGCATTTACTGTGTGGTGCTGTGTGAGGCCTGCCCAGCCGGGTGCCGTCCCCCTGTGTGAGTGTTGTACTTGCATAGCATGTCTCCTAATCGTGTCCACTTTGTTCTGTGACCTAGGAACTAGGGGTGTAGGCCCCAGACTGCCCTAGAGGTAGGCTCTCAGCTTTGGTTACGTCTGGCCTTTGGTGTGCTGGCGATGGGTGGTGTTCCTGCTGGAGCAGAGGCGCATGGGCGTTCCTGGGTTCCCCACTTCCCGCTTGCTGCACACCCAGTGTGAGGCTGGCTGGCTGGCAGAGAGCCCCTGTGCCTGGGAGTAAGGAAGACCGTCTGCTGTAATTAGTGCTGTTCTGTGTGCCCAGTGTACTGGCTCACTCCCCAGTGCCCAAAAGGCGGGAGCTGCGAGTGTAGGTTAGACCTCTCCTGTGGGAGACCCCAAGTCCCTGAGCCATCTCTTCTGTACACTGCATCCCGGATCTGCATTAGGGAGCTGAAGGCAGGAGCCGAAGCCTGCTGCTGACTCGGGCACTTAAACCGCAGGGCCGGTCAGAAGTGAGGCTGCTTCGGCACCATACTTTACCCCAGCTCCTGTGGTCACAATAGAACAAACCTGGAGTCAGCAGAGATGGGGACCCTGATGTCCTGAGCTAGCCCAGTGCCTTTTCTTTCTTAAAGATTTCTTTCTTTTATTTGAAAGGTAGTGTTGCAGAGAAAGGAGAGACCAAGTAGAACCCTCTGCTGGTTCACTCCCCAGATGGCTGCAGTGGCTGCGTTTGGGCTGGGCTGAAGCCAGGAGCGTGGGACTCCATCCCTGATTCCTATAGTGGTGGCAGGGGCCCAGCCACTCTGATGGTGCTTGGCTGCTTTCTCAGGAGCATTAGCAGGGAGCTGAATTGGAAGTGGAGCAAGTGAAGCTCCAAGTTGTGCTCATATGGGATGCCAGTGTGCCACAGTGCCAGCTCTAAGAGCATCATTTCTTGAAAAAGACTTTTTTTCCTTCATTGATTTTCTTGTGCATCATTGGCAAATCACATCGGGCCTGTGTGTGTGAATCCCTTCCTCGGTTCTCTTACCTGTTGCTGTGGGTATTGTTGCTGATCTCACACACGGATTGTTGGTTATGGGGGTGGGATACAGAATCAGGCAGAATTATTCTCCCATCTTTTCTTTTTCAAAATAGTGCTTAGGTATTTTAGGGTCTGTGCCCTTCTATGTAGATTTTTTAAAAAGATTTGTTTATTTTTATTGGAAAGTCAGATACGCAGAGAGGAGGAGAGACAGAGAGGAAGATCTTCCATCTGTTGATTCACTCCCCAAGTGGCCACAACGGCCAGTGCTGTGCCGATCCAAAGCCAGGAGCCAGGAGCTCTTCCGGGTCTCCCACGTGGGTGCAGGGTCCCAAGGCTTTGGGCCATCTTTGACTGCTTTCCCAGGCCACAAGCAGGGAGCTGGATGAGAAGCAGGGCCGCTGGGATTAGAACCGGCACCCATATGGGATCCCAGCGTGTGCAAGGCGAGGACTTTAACCACTACGCTGTTGCACAGGGCCCTCTACGTAGGTTTTAGAATAAGCCTGTCTGTGTCTGCAAAAAGGCCTTGGATTTTGGTTAAGAGTTTCATTAGGGATGGCCAGTGTGTTGGCTAATCCTGTGCCTGCAGCACCGACATCTCATGTGGGTGGGTACCTGTTTGAGTCTCGCTCCATTGTGGTTCAGTTCCATCCTCACGTCCTGGAAAGCAATGGCAGATGGCCAAGGCCTTGGAGCCATGTTCCCAGGAGACGGGACAAGCTGGCTTCATCTCCTTTGCTGTGGCTGTTGCAGTCA